>NW_017728994.1:23929695-23951414 GCF_001723915.1 Gavialis gangeticus | reverse complement strand
GGCAGACTTCACATTTGGTGTGGGTGATGTTCCTCATAATGTACCAATACACTTTTTATTATAAATCTTTTTAATGAAATGGTAGGTATGGATGTGATATGCAGTAGCACTTACATTAGTGATCATCTTGGGTGTAACAACATACCTGCCTTTCTGTGTTATTGGTAATTGCAGGCAAGAAGCAAGATTGGAGTCAATGTACATATATTTTTTCCAAATTGGGAGATACACACTTGATAAGTCTTGTAGCAGAAGGAAAACAGACTAAGATACTCATTTTGTATACACCAAAGCTTGAAGAAAGGCAAGAAAACTGTTTCATAAGAATGACTTTGCTTTATGAAGGAAGATGTTAACTAGCTGTCTTTACTATATAGCCAAATCCATTATGATTAACAATGTGTGCATTGGGTGTCAAGGAATGGATCAGGATCAGTAAGGTAGTAAGAAAGTGCTGCTTTTGTTGTTACGGGGGAATGGATCAGGATCAGTAAAGTACTGCTTTTGTTGTTACGTGTGTTTTCAGAGAGTTTGAAAATTTTTAAAAATGGAATTTTGACTCACTTCTGAGATTTAAAGCATCAGGACATGTAAGAAAGGTATCTGTAGGAGAAAAAATCAAATATGTTGGTGGGGTCCAGTTATGTCACTGAGCAAGTTTTTAAGCATGGTTACTTACTGTTTGTAGCTGTGCAGTTGGATAGTATTTGTGAGAGTACAGCTATTTAATCAGAGAAAGGTAGACATTATTACTTTATATCTTTTCTGTGCCCTCTAAGTAGTTTTTAATTACAATAATAGCTACCAGATTTTTTTCATTATTTTCAAGCAGGTTCTTTCTCTTTTGTAATTTAGAGCCTTTTCAAGTGGAGGAGGGTGGTTAAATCTTGTACAGTGTATGGTAGGGGAGAGGTTTTTGGCTAGAAATATTTTATTATACATCAACATGTTCTAATTGCTGCAGAAGATATAAAAGTGGAGCTAACTGAATGTTCATAGATGTGGTTTAATGTAAATACTATTTTTAAAAACACTTCTCACAAATTCAGGTGAATTCAAAAGTTAGTCTCATTCCAGTTAAGGTGACTCATAACTGCTGTCAGTGGGCCATTACAGAGAAAATGTACTTGATTTCTATTACCCATATCAGTTCCATCTTAAGTTCTTAGTGTAAGCTTCTGACTTGCAGTATTTATAAAAAAACAAAAACAAAAAAAACAGCGGTTCCCAATTGATAATGCTTCCATACTGTTGTGATTGGGACCAAGTGGATGCTTTGACTTACTGGCTACTGCTTTGGTCTCCTTAAAGCATGGGCTTTTGTAGCTTATCAAGTGTCACACTTTTGTACTTTGTTTTGTATTTGAATTTAAAAAATAGGGGGCAGAGGTTGTTGAAAATTCTAAGTGACAGTATATATGTTTGGAATTGCTGACCTGAAACTTAACTTTTTGCAAACATGATTAAAGGCATTTTTAATGCAGGTTTGGAAAGCAGATTCCTCCTCTTGTATATGAAGTTCGGACAAAGGAGAGGTGGGGGGAAGCCTCACAAAATAGTTGTCAGGAAAGAAAGCTAGACTTATACATTCTTAAAACATAATGTTTAATTTTGCTTTTATAGAGAGCATTTGGTCACTTTGACATTTCTGTTGCACATTATCTCTCCTAAAAGGATATATCCTAAATTTTCAAGGCACAGTATTTCTACAAAATATTGTTTTCTCTTCTCTCTAGGTTATTTACTCTCTAGAAGGGAAGGACAAGCAGGATCCCCTGAAAAACCACTGTCTGACCTGGGTCGTCTCTCCTACTTGGCCTACTGGAAAAGTGTCATATTAGAATACCTTAATTGCCACCATGAAAAACAAATCAGCATCAAAGGAATGAGTCGAGCTACTGGAATGTGTCCACATGATATTGCCACCACCCTTCAGCAGCACAGCATGATAGACAAGAGAGAAGATAGGTCAGTAAAGCTTTTGGCACTTGAGAACAAAAAAAAGATAATATATATATTAAAAAAGGATATTATATGATACTTGATTGAAGTACATTTTTCGATATGGGAAAAAACCTAACATCTTCAGTGTAGTTTTTATTTATAGTGGGGAACAGTGCTACTTTATGCTCATATCTTTACATCTTTAAGTTGTCTTAGAAGGACACTGACAAATTAAACTAGTCAACTCTTCTTTTTCTTTTTTAAATAACAGTGGTTTAATATGATACAATAAATCCACCAGGATCCTTCTTCCTAACTGTATTGCTTTCTTGGTTTTTGGGGGTTTGCCTTTATAAAAAGGTGTCACACTCGCTCACTGTAGACCGAGACCGTGAATGCTTTCAAGAGATTTGTTAATGGAAGTTGGAAAGTTACTGGGGGATCATCCTTATGAACATTCCAGTTTGGGTGTGGGCATGCCTTAAGTATTTGAGTCTAGAGCCTGTTTTTGCTCCTTAATACATTCATCCTGCCTCTCTGTGCTGATGTCTTAAGGAGCAGTTTGTGATACATTGTCCGTACTTCCTCTCAATTTCACTGTTTTAAGATGGAACTTCTGCAGCCTAGTCCCAATCCTATTTTTGGCCTACAGTTACTCTCAGAAGCTACTTCTTCAGATTTTCTTGTCTTTGCACTTTCTTGAATTGATTAACCTTGTGCAGCTTGTGACCAGTCCAGCCCAACAAGCAGCACATGCTGGCCCCTCTTTGGGGTTTTACTGCATTCAGTGCCTGGACTGGACCCAGTGCCACAAGCACTGTACACAGCATAGAAGGTTCAGGGCACGGGCTGCATGTGGTACCTGCACCAAGCCAATCCCGCATATCAGCTCTGGGGCCAGTTCCACATACAGAGCAAGCCCCCTGCTGCCTGCTGGTACCCCTTACAGAGCAAGCCCTGGGGCAGAGCCAGCATGTGCTGCATGCAGCACATGAAGTAAGACCAGCTGTGTGCACTGCATGTGCCGCGGGAGTCTGGCACGGAGTGTGCACTGCATGCTGGCCCTGAGCACTGACTCCAGTGTGGCCTATTTTTGACCAACCCCAGAGCCAGCGCTTGCTTAAGAGTGATCTGCTGGAGGCTCCACAAGCAGTACACACCCTGGATATACCCCCTGAGCTGCATGAGGTGCTGGGTCCAGCCCACATGCCAGACCAGCTCTGCATGATTAATGCAATCCTTGAGGTAGGTACAAGACCCATGGGCCAGATCATAATGTTTCATGGTTCAGATCTGGCCTGTAAGCCTTATGTTTGATACTCCTGCACTAGGGCACACTGTCTCCTTGTAGTTGCCCTGCGGTGCTTATGATCTCAATCTGCCCCTTGATTTCATCACTTTTCTTATAGATCTAATCAGGAAAACCAAAAGGACTGCTGTGAATGTATAAGTCATTCCTCTGGTGTTTTTGTAAAACCTTCTTCTAGGTCATTGACATCATCTACTTCTCAATCTAAAGTTTTAGAATTCATAACTAGGTGAAAGGAGATGGATTTGGCAATTCCCTGCACTCTAACAGATCTTGTGCCCTAATATTTGTTTTCCAATGTTCTCCACTTCTGAAATGTTACAATGCCCTTCTTTGCCGGCAGGAAGGAGAGCCACTTTACATTTACTATTCCTTTCACTTTGTTTCTTATATAAGAATACCTGTATTAATAACCGGGTTTCTGGCACAATCAGTTCCTACTTCCAGGCAGGAGACTAGTTGCTAACTTGTCCAATTTTAGTATCACGGCATTACATGGATTCAATTTATTCTTCAGTTTTCTATCAAAACTGAAGGCAGTTCTGGCAAGGAGGAGCCACTTATACAGAGGGGGGTCCATACTCAGCCCTTTTTTTGTGGGCTTGAAAAAATCAGTTGCAAAAGTTTTTTCTTTTCTTCTTCCCCATATAATATTGGTCCTTTGCCTTGTAAATTGTTGTGGTTTTTTTTGTTTGTTTGGTTGTTTGTTTTGGAGGGAGGGGGCGGAAGATGAGGTGAGCAGCTGTGTGTTAAATCTCCTACCTGTATTTAAGGTACATTAGCCTCCATATGCGGTTGGCTGTATACTCATTTACTTATTTGTACCAAAGTCATTCCTCAAAAGATGCAACTTTTTTAAAAGATCATTGTAGATTTATTTTGATCCTTTTTCTGACAATGAAAATATTTATTGAATTGTAGATTTGTGATCGTTAGAAGGGAAAAATTGATCTTGAGTCATATGGAGAAACTAAAAGCTAATCCACGTGTCAATGAAGTAGATCCTGAAAGTTTGAGATGGACTCCCCTGTTAGTTTCTAATGCTGCAGTTTCTGAAGAAGAGAGAGAAGCTGAAAAAGAGGTAATGATAGCAGATATTCTTTAAATCCTTGATTTTTCAGGAGTAATCTGTCGTAAACAATACATTGTTAACATAGTCTAACACAATTAAGGAGCAGTAATTTACTGAAATTCAAAAAATTTGGCAGTTGCACAGTAAGACCTGATAAGTTTTAGCAAATTAATGTGAAAAACTTAAAACATGTCTCACTTGTCATGAAGCTGTATTTATCACTCTTAAAGTAGTCTGAGAGCATGTAATCAGATCAAATTTGGTGCAGAGCTCAAAGGCTGCAATGTCAATCGATTCTTTGTGTTTATGAACTTGCTCAAAGTGATCCATGTCAGTGGGCATGTAATGTAGTGCTAAAGGACTTAAATCAATTCGCTGCATCATTAATAGTGCTAAATATCCCATGAAATGCAATCTTCTTTGGTTTGTTATCCTAACTGTTGTAAAGGAGCTACTAGATGATTCAGCTGAAATGTTGTTGCTTGCTTAGCCAGCAGTGCTAATAAGGGTTGACTTACTGTAACTCTTTAGCTGAACTTAAAGGATATGGCCAAATAAATACTGTTTCAATGACCCATTACTTTAACCTCAACCCTTCAGGCTGAGCGTCTGATGGAGCAAGCTAGCTGCTGGGAAAAGGAAGAGCAAGAAATATTCTCCACAAGAGCTAATAATAGGCAATCACCTGCAAAAGTGCAATCTAAAAATAAATATTTGCGATCTCCAGAGAGTGTGGCAGTGGTGGGGGATCGAGGGCAATCCACAGAGCAATCTAAAGAAAGCAGCGAGGATGATGAAGGGGAGGAGAATCATCCAAGTTCACCTCCCCGACTGACAAAACCACAATCACTGGCCATGAAAAGAAAGGTATGTTATTTTAGCTGTTAGGTTTAAAGCTGGTCAGGGCCCCTTACAAATCAAATCATTGTCACCAATATAATGTTAAAAAAATTGAAGTGTTAAATGTTCACAAGAATCTGGGGTTTTTTTATCTAAATTTTGTTTGGGGCACTGGGTCCCTACCACATTTCCTAATTGTTTTCCCTTTTTTCTGGTGGTGTTGGCTTTTTGTGTTTTCCATATTGTTAGGAAAAAACAGATGGCACTAAACGGTAGACGTTGGCTTTATTTTTAAACTAATGACTGCCCTCTGCTGCTTGACATCAGTATTGTTTCACTAGCTTAGTTGGTTTGTCAGTTCTTGTTTTTCTTCCTTTAAGAGGAATCAATGTATTATGGGTTTTCTCCTGTTATAAGATTGAAGGGGGAGAAGGCCTTGAACAAGATATGTTTAAGGAGTTAATGTATTTAAGAAAAAAAAGTGAGGTTTTGGTTTTTTTGGAGTTCTGTTTTTTTTCAAGTTATGACATTGCTTAGTTTTTAACACAGTTGCATGTCACTGAACTAGGGTGTTAATAGATTTTCAGTGAATTAAAAGGATCAGGTTCAGTGTTTAAATTAAGAACCCCAAAATGCTAAACTACTTGTTCTGATGCAAGTACTAAGATAGCTTTAGTAAAAGTTAGTAGTTCTGACTGTGCTCTTGTGTATATTTTTGATATAGAAAATACTATAATGAATGTGTATTTTTAAGTAATGTAACTAGCTAACAATTTAAAGTAGTGTGGATACTGAACCCCATCTTTCCTATGAGAACACACATTCTTTAGTGTATTGTGAGTACTTACGTGAAGCTTGTGATATGCACTATTTTTTCCTAGCTATTTAATAGTCTACCATTTTATGCTTGCTTACTTATGGATATATTGCTTCTTAATTTTCCAGGACCCTGAAGTCTAAAAGCATAAGCTATACATTTGCTTCCTGTAAATGATATTAGTGAAATTATGAATGGAATTATAAGCATGCAACCAGGTGTTCATCTGTGTAAATATTTTATGTTCTGCTGCTGTGAATTTTATTGAGCAAGAATAAAAGCTGAAACCCACCATAAAATATAGATAGTAATTTTTGTTCTTAATTTTTACTTGTAGAAAAAAAAGAGGGAGAAAAATGAGGTGCCTGATGTCTTATGTAGTATTTCTTAATTGTTTGGATTCTGTGGAAACAGTCAAAACTAACTTTACAAGTAACATAAGTGAACTTTTGAATTTATAAATATATTAGTCTACCAGAAACTCACTTCACAAAAGTTCAGTCATTCTGTATGTACTTGGCCAACTAGCTCCTTCTTTATTCTTACTTTAGTTCATTACATTTTCGGAATTATTTTTCAGAGACCTTTCATATTAAAAAAGAAAAGGGGCCGCAAACGCAGAAGGATTAATAGCAGTGTTACAACAGAGACAATTTCTGAAACTACAGAGGTGTTGAATGAGCCATTTGATAACTCTGATGAAGAGCGGCCAATGCCACAGCTGGAACCTACTTGTGAGATAGATGGAGAAGATGATGAGTTAAAACCTGCCATTAGAAAAGTGTTCCAGTACCATCCTGGTAGGCAGAAACAGGATGAAGAGGAAGAGCAGGACAAGGAGGACAAAGAGAGCCATGATTGTAACGATGATGATCTGTGTAAAAGTACGTAGAAAACTGTTTTGCATGTAGGTTTAAATGAACATGTCACTTTGCCCCTCGGGACAATCTTTTGTCTTTTAGTAATAACCCTTGCAGGCTTGTGACTAGTTTTACAGAGCTTTTTAAATGTTTGTATTTCAAGATCAAATTAACATGGATTTTTAGTAGTGTTCCATCCCTCTGAGATGGTGTTCATGCTGTTAGTCCCACCCGATCTATTGGCATTATACCACAATTTGAAGCATTATACCACAATCTTTCCACCCCTAGCCACACCCTTGTGTCCTCCCCCACGCCTCCCACCACAAATGTAACACTTTTTTTCCTTGCTGTCCCCATGAGTCCCTCTACACATTACACACATCATGCAATTAACTGGTTAATTGTGCAGTTACCTTGAGACCAGCTATAGGAGCAAAGTAGCTATTGCACAATAAAAAGCGCCAACCAGCTATAAAGTTAGACCTTAAAATGTTGTACTATCTTTATAGCTGGTTGCCATCAAGCTTTAATCTGCACATGTAGCAGGGTCTTCCCTTCGGTTGGGAGCCTGGCGGCTGACGGCTCCCAGCCACAGGGTTACGACCCCTGAGTGAGTCCTGGGGATCATGGCTGCCATGATTCCCAAAGGTTTGGGGGTTCATGAAACCCCTGGGCCCACACAGGGCTCTGAGTCCTAACTGCACCTCGCCCGCATCTGGGACTGAGAATCCTGCAGCTTGTAGGGCTCTTGATCCCAGCTGCGTCTCACATGAGCTGCTGCGTCTCAGGTTCCAGGCTGAATGTAGCCTCTGCAGCTGGAAGTCCCTCAGCTCAGGGGCTTCCAGGCGTAGGTGCCTGCTTCTTTCAGATGCAGGGGAAATCCAGGATCGGGCTCCCCCTACACTGGCAATAAGGCACAATTCGTTCTAATGTGGGATCCACACAATCACACCTCCTGCAATGCCATGGCATGCATTAAATCCTATCACACCTTTACCTGCATGTGGAGAAGGGGCTTATCTTATTCTTCTCATTCAGTAGATTAATCCCCATTTAAGACAAAACTATCAGGTTTTATTTCAGTTTGGGACATTTCAGCCCTGGTCATTGCGGCGACATGGGGAAGTAGAGTGGGGCATGACACAAAAGGCTCATCCCCTTCTTGTCAGGGAAATACTGGTGGCTGCTTGCTCTCTGTGTTCTCTTTCCTGTATTCTTTGCCAACAGAAAGAAGATCTGTAATTCATACAGCTCTTCTCTTTTTTTTCTGCATTTTATTAATGTATTTATAAGAACTATTGAAATTTGCCTTGTGCCCTAGGAACGGTATGTCCTCTTCACTTGGACTTGTCAGTTCTGAATTTCTATATTAGGAATCTTGGCGACCACGTTTACTTCCTTGACAAGCACTCAGAAACTGCCCTTCCCATCTTTCAAAATAACTCAGGATTGTTCAAGCATGGGAACTGGTGCCAACTTCCTAGGCTCTTAGATTGATTTATACCAAGATGTTTTGGCTCTAAAGATGCTGCATTTCCCTAAAATCTTCAGAACCATTTATTTAACATGCTTGTTCAAAGCTGCTCATCCAGCTCTGTTTCAAGAACATTTCCTGGTGGGAAAGCTTAGAAACGTTTAGTGAATCCACTAATGAGCAGTTCTGGGAGACTTCTTATTCTCTGAACTCTTAAGTGAAAATTTGAGTTTAATTCCAAATCCTGAATGAGTTGTGGATTGCTGCATCACGCTCCTTATCTTTAGAAGCTGCTGGTGTCTCTTTGGTGTCCTGAGAATTAATAGTTTAGAGGATGTGGCAGGAAGTTTCGTTTTCTGGTGCCCAGCTAAGAGTTAATCTGTCAGTGCCTGGTACAGCCTATTTTTTTTATTGGCAAGCTGCTTAGGGTTGTAACATACTAGCAATACATTTAAGCAGTACAGTTCCTAGTGTGAATACACTTACATTAGTTCACTAGTGCAGTATGTTTTCTCCCTCCAGAATATAGCATTTCACATTTATACTGATGGAACTGCACCCCTGGTAGTAAGGTTATATTCTTTTAACTATACATATAGCATTTTCCTGAGTCACTTTTTCACATTAGCCAGCTGTTAGGATGTTGAGAGGGAACCTTTTTCACAGGAGAACACAAAAGTATAATGCTTTTCCTAAACAGGCTTTTAAAGACACCCACATACATTTACCAATACACGTTTGTCCTTTTTTTTTCTTTGTCTTTTTTTGCCCCCTCAGTGTTTGTCATGGATTGAATTAACTTGCATTTTCTTTGTATACTTCATTTTTTTTTAATTCTATTTCAGAATATGTTTTGGCCTGTAATCTCTTGTGTAGATTTATACTGAAAGACCTTCTCAGAGGAAAAGAAAAATTTTCCCTTTTCAGTATTGGAGCTATAATGTACATTTAATGTTCAACCTCTGTTATTATCTAGTTTTTGAGGACTTTTGTATATCTATCAGCTGCATCATTAGTAATAACAAAAGAAGGAAGGGCGTAGTTTGTGTTCCACCTCTATATAATGAGAAATGGTATCCCTTTTCTATAGGAACATGTTACTGTATAGAAGGGTGGATGTTTGCGTAAACTCACAGTGAAGTTAGTTTTTTTGCAAGTTGTAGAAGTAAGCTTTGCAAATTTTGTGGTTTTCAATTTTACTCTACAAATTATCTCTTGATTAAATTTGTCTGTGTTATAAGTGCCATAGAGTGAGGAAACACTTGTTAGCAATCAAAGGTTTATACAGAATGTTTGCAGTAGTTTAACAATGTTTGTTGAAAACACTTTCAAGAAATAACAAATGGGATTTTTAATGTATATATGGTGATTATGAGGCTGACTGTTAGAAAGCTGCAGATCAGGTATTGAACTTGATTTATTACACCTGGTATATTCTGATACATAAAATATTCTTGTGTTTTATCTCAGAGTAGGAAGCTGTGTGTCTGTATACCAAATATGGTTAGATTGAAGGTACCTGTTCGTTATCAGTTTAGCATTTTTTATGCATGAAGTTTTTAATGTGAAAGTATATCGAGTTTGTAGATTAACTTTGCATTTACCTGTTGCGTAGGTTAAGGATTGGTTTATGCAAGCTAAGACTCTTTTTTTTTCTTTTTCTCTGTTCTCTGCTTACTAAAGACAACATGGAGGATGCAGCTGTTTTGGAAGAAAGCACTAAAGACAATCCTGAACCCTTGAGGTGCAAACAGGGCTGGCCCAAAGGAGTGAAGCGTGGTCCATCTAAATGGAGGCAAAACAAAGAAAGAAAGCCTGGTTTTAAACTTAATTTGTACACTCCCCCTGAGACTCCGATGGAGCCTGACTACCAAGTTACAGTAGAGGAACAAAAAGAAGAGGCTGAAGACAAACTCTGCCAAGTTCCTCCTGTTGCAGAAGAGGAGAATAAAGAGCTTGTTAAGGTCACTCAGCCTCAGGATGTGTTGACAGAGCCAGAACCCGAGCCTCCGAATCCACCTAGTGAGCCTGTTGAAAAGATGGAGAATGAGGATATGAAAGTAGAGGAAGAGGACAAGAATGTGGAAGAAGAAGAAGAAAAGGTCAGTGCAAAAGATCAAGAGAAAGACCAACTAGAAGAAACATTAATACAGAAAGAAGAGTCTGAGCAGTTGGATGATCGTGAGGAGGAAGAGGAGGAAGAGGAGGAGCCCTCTCACAATGAGGATCATGATGCAGATGATGAAGATGATAGCCACATGGGTTCCACCGAAGTGGAGAAAGAGGAGTTACCAGGGGAAGCCTTCAAAGAAATGCTAGAGAATCAGGAGTCTTTTTTAGATGTAAATGTTCAAACTAGTAATTCAAACCAGGAGGACTTAATGGACTGTGGTGTTGACCTTGCAGCCAACTGTGAAGGTAACCACAAGGAGCTTACTGCAGATCCAGAGCCTGTGCCTGAATCTGATGATGATCATACCGATAATAACCAGGACCAAAAGGACAGCGAAGAATTAAATTCTGGTTTCAAAGAAGAAAATACTGAAACTATGGAGATTGATTCAGAGACAGTACAAGCAGTTCAGTCTCTAACGCAAGAAGCAAGTGAACAGGAAGATGCATTTCAGGACTGTGCAGAGACACAAGAAGCATGTAGGAGCTTGCAGAACTATACCCATACTGACCAAAGTCCACAAATGACCACATTGGATGATTGCCAACAGTCTGACCACAGCAGCCCAGTCTCATCTGTCCATTCCCATCCTAGCCAGTCAGTTCGTTCTGTCAATAGTCCAAATGTTGCTCCATTGGAGAACAGTTATGCGCAAATTAGCCCAGATCAAAGTGCCATCTCTGTACCCTCATTACAAAATATGGAAACAAGCCCAATGATGGATGTTCCATCAGTTTCTGATCACTCACAGCAAGTTGTAGACAGCGGATTTAGTGATCTAGGTAGCATTGAGAGCACAACAGAAAACTATGAAAACCCAAGCAGTTATGATTCTACAATGGGTAGTAGTATCTGTGGAAACAACTCTTCACAGAACAGTTGCTCATACAGTAACCTTACATCTAGCAACCTAACACAGAGTAGTTGTGCAGTGACCCAGCAAATGTCTAATATTAATGGAAGCTGCAGTATGATGCAACAAACCAACATCAGCTCTCCGCCTACATGTAACGTAAAATCTCCTCAAGGTTGTATTGTTGAAAGGCCCCCAAGCAGCAACCAGCAGTTATCTCAGTGCAGCATGGCTGCTAATTTCACACCACCTATGCAGTTAACTGAAATTCCAGAGACTGGCAGTGCCAACATTGGCTTGTATGAAAGGATGGGTCAGAGTGAATTTGGAGCAGGGCACTACCCACAGCCATCTGCCACCTTCAGCCTTGCCAAACTACAACAGTTAACTAACACACTAATGGATCATTCATTGCCTTACAGTCATTCAGCTGCTGTAACTTCCTATGCAAACAGTGCCTCTTTGTCCACGCCCTTAAGTAACACAGGGCTTGTTCAGCTTTCTCAGTCTCCACACGCTGTTCCTGGGGGACCCCAAGCGCAGGCTACTATGACCCCACCCCCTAACCTTACTCCTCCTCCCATGAATTTGCCACCGCCCCTTTTGCAGCGTAACATGGCTGCATCAAATATTGGAATATCCCATACCCAAAGACTGCAAACGCAGATGGCTGGCAAAGGCCACGTGTCTGTGAGAACCAAATCTACACCTCTACCACCAGCCGCCACAGCCCATCAGCCACAAATCTATGGGCGTGCTTCACAGACTGTGGCCATGCAAGGACCAGCACGGACCTTAACAATGCAGCGTGGTATGAATATGAGTGTAAACCTGATGCCAGCCCCTGCTTATAATGTTAATTCAGTGAACATGAATATGAACACTCTAAATGCTATGAACGGATACAGTATGTCTCAGCCCATGATGAACAGTGGATATCATAGTAATCATGGGTACATGAATCAAACACCCCAGTACCCTATGCAGATGCAAATGGGAATGATGGGAACTCAGCCATATGCACAGCAACCAATGCAGACAACACCCCATAGTAACATGATGTACACTCCTCCAGGACATCATGGCTACATGAATACTGGCATGTCTAAGCAGTCTCTCAATGGATCCTACATGAGAAGGTAGGCTCTGTGGAGAGATGGATAACCGAACTGGCATATTGGATTGATCTGCACAGATATCTTTTGGAGAGTACGATTTCAAAACCAGCAATTGGTGTGAATGCAAAAACATTTGTTGGCACCATTTAAAAGCTGTATGCAGCAGAAAGCCTTATACAACTTTTTCTTTTTTATTTTTATTTTCCTTTTTGTACCTCCTTTATTATTTTTTATTTTTTGTTATTGTTTTTATTTTGTTTTGGGTTTTTGTTTGATTTTTTTGTTTTTTTGGGGGTGGGATTGGGCTTTTTTATTTTTAATCGAAGTTATCTGGAAAGGAACAACTCTTTCTATGAACTGCAATTACACAGCCGCTGATGGTTCAGAGCCATTTTATGTGCCTGCTCCCATTAAAATGTGGATAAATAGACTCCAAAACTATCAGACTTAGTACTGGACCCTGAGCTTTCTCTCTCCTTTCCCCCACATGTAAATGCCTTTTAGCATTTCATTTATTGTATTATTTTGTTTCTTAAGGTGACACTTCCGCATGCCGCTAATGTCTTTGTTAGTGACAGTGCATTTTGTAGTACTGTACAAGTGTTGTGCTTAACAGTAAGCCATTTCTTAAGTTTTTTGCCTTGATTAGGTTACCCTAGTTGAAGGGTAAAAAAACAGAACTATATTTTTGTTAATTATAAAACTTGTAAAAATAAAAAGCAGTAAAAGCTATTCACATTTTGTTTAGTTCAAGGGGTTTTATTGCTAAATGTTTGGTGTAAAGTTGAGACTCTTTTCCATTTTCTTTGGGTGAGGTGGGGAAAAAGGCAGCTTTCTGTTTTATAAATGCAGATTTTTGTTGACTGAAGCATATCTCAGTGTTTATTTGTTAAGTTTTGAAACATTTTCATATATGTCCAAATACTTGGCAGAATTTAAAAAAAAATAGTGAATTTGGTGTAAAGTTGCTATTTTATGGAAATGCCTCTAACTTTACATTTTCATTCCATCTGTAGATTTTTCTATCTTTATAAAATATTGGAGTTATTTTTTAAGGAAAAAATAGAGCAGTAGCGTGTGAATAGCTCTAACTAAGCTTACAGATCGCATGTAAAAAGGCAAAAGTTATTTGTGTCTGTTTATATTGCTTCCTTTTTTGTAGCCTTTGTACCTGTACAGAGTGACTGTAAGGGCCGAGCAGAAGAGGCTTGATACATGTATAAAATAGGACCCAGTGACACTCTTGTATTTATCTGTTATCTTTTTAGTCAGTCACTTAAAAAAAACAAAAAACAAGCTGTACATTTTAACATAAAATAAATTATGATGAGCCATTTTTAGCCTCTTGTGTCTTGTCATAATCTGATGTTGCGTGGGGAATTTGCTGCTGAATTCTAGTGTTTGCTACATAATCTAAAGCCCATTAAAGGCAATGAGATTTGAATTAACCCATTGGAGCTGCATATTGGTTACAATTCATAACCATGTCCATTTTTGAAAAAAACAGATCTAAGATTATTTTTTAAAAATATTAATAAAACAATATTGGATAAATATATTTTTGATACGTTAGAGGATTGTCAATATATAATGTAGGCAAAGCACTTTTGTTTTAAAAAGTGTTACTTAGATAAAAGGCTCATTATATGGCAGTACCTACAGTGGTTCTGCTGAGTTATCTCTGAACATTAAATATCCTATTTTCTTTTTGACAGTTATCTTCAGCTACAGTTAGAAGGTAACCAGATTCTCAGGTGAAGTAACTTCCATATCTGAGTGTGTACCTGCACATCAAGGTTTTGCCTGCCTTGTGGGAGATTAAATTATTGGGCATAATAATATGCAGTGAAGCCCTGATTCTACAGACTTACACGTGTTTAACTTCATGTGCTGTGAATAGTGCTTTTGAATCCAGCAAGGCTTTTGCAGTGCATAAAGTAAGAATGTGTGCAAGTCTTTGCAGGATTAGCATCTGTCATTGTATTTTTGCCATAAGCTTCCATTCATCTTTATTTTGGGGGGAATGAAAAGGAGGATTGAAGAGAACATTGTGCTCTTTTCAATGTCTGGTGTGAGATGAACAGAGTTCTAGTGAGTGTGCATGTGGCTGGAATGCTGCACCTTTGTTCATTAGCCGATTGCACATTGAAATAGAAGCAGCATCGTTTATAACCTTATTTTGTACAGTTATATTAAATCAAAAAGGAAGACAGCTGGGCCTTATCCACTGCTGTGTTACTCCAGCTTCACAATGCTGTAACACACTGGCACATCAAGCCCAATTCTTGTTATTTCAGCATGTGGTGCTCCAGCACTGAGCATGCTGACTCCAACATATTGCTAGAGCTGTTCATTGCAATGTGTGGTTAAAAATGGCATGGAAAATGATGTGCTGTGTGTACGCTGGGAATGATTTCCAAAATCTTTATTTCAAGACCAAATTTCTTTCAACAAGACAAATCCTTTTGACATTTTTTTTTAGTCCCTGACACCTCTGAAGTGTATTTCTGTGCTGAACACTGTTTTATAAGAAGACACCTTCTTCTCAACAGATCTGTTCCGTGTGTATATTCATCCTTCCCTCTGCTCACTTTGATCACAAAGCTTTTGCTGTCATTACCCCTGCAAAACCATCATAACACAGAAATGTTCTTCTCCCATCTACTGCATCAACAGAATTATTTGCTCAGTTACAGTCAGCTGTAGCTGGACATGCTTGAGTTTTCAAAGATGCTATTGTGGCCATAATTGAAAGAATGAGGTTTGCACCGGTGTAAATGGAGGGCATTGTTTGGTCAGCAGAAACCTTCCTGTTCTTACCAACTATGGGAAAAAGTCTGACTGACCTGGTGGAGAATGCTACTGTTTAGGCCATGTTTATAATACAAGCATTTGCCAGTGTGGATATATTGGTTGGGTATAATGTAATGTAATCTGCATTCAATGTGACCCTGCCTGCAAAGGCCCCTGATTAGGTGCTGCTATATTTGCAAAACTGGGCTTTTTTGCTTGCATAGTTTGTTTCCATAGGGCTGTGGAGGGGAACAGGCAGTGGGGCAGGAGGCTGGAAGCACAGTTTTGCTGGTGTAATCTGTGTTCACACCCAAATCATTTTGCCAGCCTAGCCCAATCAGTGAAACACTCCTAACATGGACCTGGCCAGAGGTGAAGAGTTCTCATATAAATCCATGCACCCCAATGCCTTCACACATTTAATTTTTATCAGTAGATCAGACATCTACCAATCACATAGACTGATACAAATATCTACTGGATGTTGTACATAAAAGCATGGTGGCAATGGAGCATTTAAAAATAACCCAGCAGTCTGGCATAATAGCCAAAGGGGTCACCTACAACTGTACAAAACTGTACAGAATTGCACTTCAAGGATACATAATAGACAGTTGAGGCATGAAACTTCCTTTGATGGGCTGTTTGTGTACAAAGGAAGCATGCCCTTTTTGTGACTATTATACCAAGTATGAGTGACTGAATGTCACAGGTGTCTGGGGACTACTTTGTTGTTACTACAAATGAAGTCCAGATATTCAGTGATCCAAAACTGTTGCCAAGCCAGTCATGGTGAGAAGTCTGTACTTAATGAGGAGGATGAGGTTTTATTTCCTGGCTGTGCTACAAACTTCCTTTGTAAGCTTGGCAAATCAGTCTCCCTTGGTTTCTTTTTCTCCTCTGTAAAATGGGGCTAATGAGTGAGTTTAATGATGTCCTATTTGTAGAAGTGATCTGAGGTCCTCCAAAGGAAGGTGCTGTAGAAAAGGCATCTTCTCTTGTCTGCTGCTTATTAATGCAGACAGTCAACACCATCTTTTTTTCAGTGATTGTCAGGCGGGTAACAAGCAATGCTGATACAGCAGAATTCCCGTCCTGAGTCAGGATACTGGATGTAACAGTGCCTTTTTTCAGCTAACTTCTTCCTGTCTCTGAGGCTGCTGATGCTGGTACCCTTTTGTGTTAATATTACTTATGTGGCAGTCCTTCCAGCAAGTGCTACAACTGGGGTTCGCAAGAGTCACAGCACTGGGTCACCCGGTGACTGAAAGATGGCCTTATGGATGTTCTTCCTCCCTTTCTCTCCCCACAGCTGACTAACATCTCTGTGGCACCTACAGCATACACTAAAACCAGCCTAAGGGAAGACTTTCAAGAATTTTTTAACTGCAGCAGCTACAGGAAGCCAGAAAGAGCCAGTGTGTGGTGTACAGAGCAATTTGAGAACAGGCTTAATACAAACATCAGACACAGCCTGCAGGCAGTGGTCACTAGAGCAGCAGACCTAAGAACATGCCAAAAAGACACACACGCTGATTTTTAGCATTTGTTTACTATCCCAGGTGGGACTCTTTGGAAACCCCTTCTGCCTTGCCAGGGGCACCCAAGCCACAGGAAATAGAATCATACCTATGTGTGTTTCTTGCTGCACAGTAGCTCACCTATGCAAGCACCTAGCTCTTAAGAAGCTTTTTGTTTTGATGTAGCTCCAAGTCGAAGGGTCCTGCTAACATACAAATGCTTCAAATCATGGCTGTCGTCAAAGGTGCAGAGCACTGGAACAAAAGTGTGTGCAGGCTTGGATTAGCAAAGAGAACAATAGTTAGCTCTTTCTCAGAATAAGAAGAGGCTGCCTTCCCTTAGTGCAAGGACTGTCCAGGGAGGAAGTCTGAGTCAGCTGTCACTAGTTAATTCCGTCAGCACATAGTAGAAAGGTCTGTTGTCTCCACAGTTTTTAGAAGCTGCCTAAAGATCTTTGAGTGGGAGCAACAAGGGTAAAGGACCACCTGACAAAGCCTATGAGGACTCTTTAGATGCAGCTTAATGTACGTTTTTTTGGGGGGAGGTTCTGATTGAGCTCCACACAATTCAGATGGACCCTTTGGCTGGACTTCCAAGACATTTGTGTATAAATGGAGAAGCCTGACTGTTGTCCATTTGATTTGCATCTGTCTATCCCTAACATCCCTCTATCAGAGCCATTTGGTGGCTCCTCAGAAATGAATATGGTGTTATCCCAGTTCCCAGAAGTGAGGTATGGCTGGATCATGAGCATCCCCACACCTGTAGGCATCATTTGTGGGGAGACTTGTGGGGCTCGAGCCTATGCTGAATATCCAAGTCAATAGAAGACAAAAGTCTTCCAGACTTCTGAGGGATGGGCAAGTACCATTTCCACTGTACAGTTAGATTAGCCAGGAAGCCAGAAACCCACCTCCAGGAAGCAGTACTCCTCTAGGCTTCTGAGAAGGAAGTTAAGAAAATAGATATAGTGGAACATCCACTTAGGTAGTCTCCAAGGCTTAGAAAGGCCCAAATTTCTAGTATCCTGTTCTATGCAGGTTCTTTATTACCATGCTTTCCCCCTAACATTGGAATTCCTTCAGTGTATGTTAAACAAATGTGAGTCGCAACTGTTAATTGTTGTTTTAATGTCTCATCTTCCCCTCCTAGGAAGAGGGACGGTAAGCCTTTTAGAGCCTGCTTTCTTGTGGTGGGAGTTCTTTTAAATCTGCATGTCACTTTAGAGAAGGCAAGGTCTAAGAAATGTGCCTTGCACTTGGAGCAGAAGATGTTGAAATCTGTGATTGTTCTTGGTTTCAGTGGAAGTTCATTGCATAGTCCCAGACTGGTCCTAACGAATCTCAGTCTCCTCCATGAATGAGCTATTCCCTTGTGGTGGAGGGTTGCATTGCATCAGGGGAGAGTTGTTAACTGTAGTCGTTGTCCTGGAGCCTCAGCCCATCTTTTAGGTGTTCTGTGCCCAGACCACAGAGTACCCAGAAGATATGGAGTGCTTAGGCACAACCTCAGGTTATAGGTAGATATAAACCAATTTAACTGTTGTTGAAAGCCCTCTGCATCCCTCAGTAGATGGTGGATATATTTGCTCCACCAAGGAGTACAATGTCATGAATCAGTGCAATATTTCCTAGCTGGCCAGTTCCTGTTTCCCTTCTCATTTCCAAGAAGTGCTCTTTGTTCAGTGAAAGCATTCATAATCATTGTGATCGCTCTTGTCTGTGGTTCCCTGGAGCTAAATTGTTCTTGCCTTGAAAGGAGACAAAAACCCCAAATAATGTAATCATGGGATGCCTGGAAAATCCAGAATTGGAAATGTCTGGTGGTTCATTGTGCATTGTGGCTACCCATTGCTTGTCAGTAGTTTGGTTTGTGTTTAGCTTATCTTCAGGGATGTGGAGTCTGAGGTTTTTTGGGGCACATAACATACAGACAGACAACAGAGAGGAAACTATTAACTCCTCATCTTGGCTGTTGTCAGATTCTGCTGTAGCATGAGTTTTGTAGACTGTGTCTCTGAACAATAAACTAGTATTCTGCCCTGGGAGTCCAAGGAATGGGAAGCCCTCTATCATCACCCTCATATTAAAGTGTAGGACCTCACAAAGAGCAGCTGAAAGGCTTCTAAATACGTGGTTTTGAAAACCACTTATCTGCAGTTAGTTCTTAAACTGCGCAAGTGGTGCTTATACTAACTAATCCAAGGCAAAAATGCTCAGCAGCACAACTCTGCCTTGATTCCCATTCCCAAAAAAGCAGCTTCATTCTGTCTTTAAATAAATTGGCTACTTCATATAGAACCCCAGCTGCTTGGGGCACTGTGACATCCCCACCAACATCCCACTTCCAGACATTAAAGTGCCCATGCCCCAACCCCATTCCCCACAACTGTTCTGTGCTGGGGCTGTGGTTCACCTGGTACACAACAAAAGAACGCCTTGGCTTCCTCTGCTATGACTCCGTTATTTCAAGCGCTGTGAAGATGAGCCTCTCTAACTGAGCTCTTGCATTAGAAGGGCAAAAATACTAGGAGACAGTGATGACTGTTCTAAAAGGATGCAAATAAGGTAAGCGTGGCTTGGCTTTTTTGTTTTAAGAGCATCTTTCTTAATAAAGTGGGAAAAAAACATTTCCAGGTCCATGTTGCAGAATTTCAGTGCATCTGGAGTTGGGTGGCAGTGTTTCTGTTAGTTGACACAAGGCTGAAAAGGGGTCAGTGAGCAGAGTAGATCAGTGCCATGTGTTGGGATTTGTGTCAGTGAATTCAATGGTTGGCAACCATGTTTGGACACAGTAATTTTTGGAGTGTGTCTAAACCCAATGGAGCAAGGGAGTGCTTGTTGCTGGTGAATATAAACAGTGATGACTGAGAGAATAACAACAATTCTGTCTTGGATAATGAAAACAGCATGGTGGTTTGTAAATGTTTCATTTTCCATTGTCAGGTTAACTTACACTGTCGTTTTTTCCTTTTTTATTTTAAAGCAGACATGCTGAACCTCATTAAACCTGTTTTTATTTGAAGCATTGTTCTTTTTAATGCTAAGCATAAGCCTCCTCTTAGCAGCCCAAAGGAAATTTCATTTTTCTCATGAGGAACAACATATATTGTTTTAGCTGTTACTTTTTGTTCCGAGCACCATTACAGGAGAAGAAATCCCATTGCATTGAACAAACCTATTTTTTCTTGCTTTCTCATGTCCCAGTAAATCATGTGTAGAAGATAAAACCTTTAAACACAACAGGAAGGAGTTCTGTTAAATTTGGGCTTGGGGACCATTTAGCAAGAGCAAGATAAAATTGGATAGTGTTATTTTGGTCATTGTATATTTGTACCTCTTATGTCTTCTGTGATTGCTTATGCTCCTGATCTTGTAGTGTGAGTCTGTGTGTCCTGCTCCTGTGTAAACTGGGAGCTGATTCTCCTCATTGGTGTGCTCTCTCCATTATGCTATGCCTGGGTTTCTCATTTTGCGAGAAGGAATGGACAACCCAGAGAATTCCATAGACAGCATAGTTTCCTTGCTTGCCTGTCTAGCAGCTGCTAGGTCAGAAAATCTTCCTGTGCACTTTGACTTTTGACTTTTACCTTAAGGATTATGTTGTCTCCTATCATGGTATCATCTGAGCACTTGTCATGTAAAATGCACTGACAAGTAATGTTCCTAATGGATATCAAGTATTCTGTGATTTTTAGTATTGCCACCAGTGTAGAAGTGGTGAACTGGAGCAGAGAAGTTAAGAGCTTGATTACACCAGCCAAATTAATTCCACTCCCTCTAGAAATGTGCTGGATAAGAGCTCCTGGCACACGCTCTCCTTTGGCTCTGTCAGGGAATCTCTGCTGGTGAAACAATGCATGACCTGTTCAAGAAGTCATAGACCGCCAGTGGCACAACTGAGGACAGAAAGTTAGGGTGTCTGGCTCTGGGCCTGCAATTGTTTTGTTAAACAATACAACCTCCACAGGGAGGCAGTGTGTTCAGCGGAGGAGTAATGAATTGGGGAATGAAGAGAAAAAAGAATTGGGATGTACAGTGAAGTGATATCTGGGGAGGAGACAGAAAAGTAATAGAGGAATAAGGCTCCCCAGTGCTAGAGTGTCTCCTGAACAACTGAACTTCACTGGAATGATAGACCTTTCTACTCTAAGGGTATAAAATGGCTTTCCTAGAAACAGCTTTCTTAATGGCCACAGTGTAACAGTGGAACAAAATCTTAGAGAAGCTAAAGAACCACCCCAGCCTCTTTATGGTCTGCTCCAAGGGCAGGAATGCAGTTTGGCCTTGACTTCTCTATGAAGCGTATAATAATGCATATTTTGAAAATTCCAAAGTGAACACACACGCACACATGCATGTGTGCACACACTTTCATACTTCTTCCCTTAAGGAAGAGTGTAAGAGAACAAATGCATAACAGATGTTGCTTAAGTCACTTAATGGAGCACTGAAAGGTTTGCAGCTAATAAGGCAATGAGACTAGAATAACTTACGTATGACAGAACTAGAAGGAACCCAAAATATTGAAGTGAACAAGATTAATCCCCTAGAATTATGATGATAGAGAGGTTGAGGTCCTGGGGAGAAGAAACAATGGAAAGACAAGGGCTCCTGCAGTCATGGGTTAAGAAGTTGAGAGCTGTGGGGCTGCCCTAATCATTCAGTCACTGGGAGATCTTGTGTAGCTTCAATGGTCCATAGAACACGGTTATAAAAATTTTCTAGTCTCTATATCATTATATTTTCCACAGCTATGGAAACATAATACAGCTTCAGTTTCTACTCCCGGTTTCATAACAAGAAGTTTGCAAAGCATTAGGTCATTTTGTGTGTGACAAGTAACATTAGCATTCTCAGCTATACCTCTCCAATCAGGTTCTGTTGCATGGTCTGTTGACCCTGGACTTCATAGTTTCATAGTTTCTAGGGTCGGAAGGGAC
>NW_017728994.1:23918372-23929684 GCF_001723915.1 Gavialis gangeticus | reverse complement strand
TGTATTCCTCCTTAATATAGAGTGCCACACCCCCACCTTAATTAGGACTAATTAAATCAAGGTCAATGAGGGGTGTTTTTTGACCCTGGGTCAGTTAACAGGTTAATATGGGCGTGTCTAGTCACCACCTAGTTAACCTGACAATTAGTGGGCTGTGATTAATTAGCACACTCACACAAGTTATAAACTGAAATGAATAAACAGTTTATTATAGAAATCACACATTTAACAGACACCACAGGTAAGTTATAACAGTTCAAACAACACTACTATAAGGACTAATATTAGCTACAACTAAATTCTATCCGTATCTAATTAATGAATGACTACTATCTAATCTAACAGTTCTTATCACTACAGTATAATTCAGACAGAGGCTGGGGGGTGGGAGGGGGAGATTTTATTAAATAGGGAGATGTATATTATACTCTGGCCACTGGTCACCGACTCCAGTCTCTATCCTCTCAACACCTGAGCCGCTGCACCTAGTGGCTTACCTTCCACTCCTTTAGGGAAAGGGGTACCCCACCTCCAGAACCAACAAAGGGTAGGAAAATGGAGAAGGTGGGATGGGGTAATACTTACTACGAAGAGGCAGAGGGCTGCTATCTTACGTGCAAAGCACACCCAGAAGGAAAGAAGGCTGGGGACCCAACCCTTTCGACCTCTGTGAGGCTTGTAATAGACAAAAAAATCGAAGGAGTGGAGCCCCACAGAACACCAGAGTCTGGAGCAAAATACCTCTACAGCACACTGACAACTCCGCTTTGTTGCCTCCCTCACTAGCCCTCACTGTGCCTGAATCACCCTCAGTCACACTTCGAAACACCTGTCTACCACTCCTTAAACAACCTCATGTTACTCTTCAGATGGGAACTTTTCAAGACCTTGGCCTGGTGTCATTCTGCTTACTGTAACAAGCATATAACAACATCAATCCAAACTTGGAAAACACAAATTTATTCATCCAATTACTTCACTTAAACATTATCATACATACTCTCAGTCTCTCTACTCATATCCTCATATGTGTTCTGTTTCAGTTTCACAAACTCACCATACAACAACTGAGTCATTTGCATTTTTAGACGTGCTCTTTCAATCATAGTATACACATATCCAACTTTCTTTCTCAAGCTACACTCAATAATCCCATACATGCCTGAGCAATCATGATCTAGACAATTGGGAGTGCGATATTCAAAACTCCAGTGACTATGGGGCTCCATCCCATCAATGTTTCCCACCATTGGTGTTTCGCAGTTTCAGCAAAATGGTCTAGGATGTGAATAATTTCATGGTTGTTGTGTACTACCTTAATATATATCTGTTCGGCATTTTCTGTGTTAGCAGTGAACGACTGTTGTACCCCGTCATGTGTGATTAATCGTCTTAGTATGGACTAGTCCATCCCAATATGAATGGGCCTGACCTCATTATATATAGACAAATTTGCAATTAGCATCAGAGTAGGTATAGACTGTAGGTGTAAGGCACCACAAGATTCACGTTGCGTTGGAGGACATGGGTAGTATGGCAGGTACAGAAATTTCTGTTGTGCCAACACACACTAACATTCACCTGATGGTTTAAAATTACATAGGGGTACCACGTACTTACACAGATACATTGTTTACTGACTACAGAAATACTAGTAGTGGAATTGTCTGTAGGGAATATTTTAAAATAGCATTCACTAGAGTTGTTGTCATGAGGAGTCCAACACAAGTCCTTCACTAGAGTTATTGTCATGAGGACTCCAACACAGGTCCTTCGCAGGGCGGTGAACCCCCTCACAAATATATCCTCGTCCTTCTTGGACAATACACAGACTTACATCCACCAGGACTATTTGCTTGCTATGATTACCAACTTGTGTCTGAAACCTAAGCAACTGAGTGTCTAACTTTGGTAGGAACAGCGAATAGTTTATTCAATTTTCTAAGCTAACAATAGGGTGGATAACATTAATTTTTGCCTCAGTGATGGTGTGAATAGTTGCCAACATGTTTCTTTTCTGGCTTATTCAAAATGTGTTAATCTCCACCAGTCCGTAAGCACCAACTCAGTTTCCATAGCCACCTTTACAATTAACTGTTTGAATTCCAGTGGGATGACTCCCGAGTATCCTTGTCTTATGATACCACTCATGACCATTTATTCACATGACTGAGCCTAGGCACAAGATAAAGTGAGTCTGGTACTATCTGGGGACTTTTCTAAAACTTTTATGACCAGCAGTTGTTCTAGTTGACTGGCTTGATGCCATACTGGTAACACATGGGCATTATTTATTACTTGATGCATGATCTCGAGGATCGAGGCAGTAATTGGCTTCTTTACTTATTGTAGCCACTTGGCAGCTTGAGATAATTCATTCATTATTACTTCAGTACTAGTTGAATTCACCAGACCTAAACCGATACCTATACCACCTAAAAGACCTCCAGAATCCCTCTTAGTCTGTAATATCTGAAGCCCACCGAAGTCTAAGGGTCAACAGGTCACAATAAGATACCATACTGAAGGTTAATGAGAAGTCTGGAATTACTATACTATATAAGTTAAGCAACAGTGGCCTGTTATATCAGCATCCAAGCCTTAGGGTGCTAGACCATAATTAACATTCTCCTAATGACTCAGGCCCCATCTCTGAGAGCAAATTTGGTGTCTAGTGCAATACCATCCCCTACAAGGAAACCCTCCAAATTGTTACATGGTTATAGGTCAACTACTTTCTGGTCAATTAAGCAAGACAGGGCTGTAGCAGTAGGCTGGAAAAGCCAGACTAAAAGCTGAATTTTGATCAAAATCAGAACAAGAGGCTAATACTTAATAGTTTTATTACTTATGTGGTTCATTCAAATTACATACTGAGCTTTCATGTTTCTCACCCCATTCTCATTAGGAAGCTGGGGGACTGTGGCGTAGACACCCATACAGTCCAATGGGTCGCCAACTGGTTAGAGAGTCGCACCCAGAGAGTGGTAGTGGATGGGTCCTCCTCGACCTGGATGGACGTGGGAAGTGGGGTCCCACAGGGCTCGGTCCTTGGGCCCGCCCTGTTCAATATCTTCATCAGTGATTTGGATGAGGGGGTGCAAAGCACCCTGTTCAAGTTTGCTGATGACACTAAGATGTGGGGGGATGTGGGCACATTAGAGGGGAGCAACAGGCTACAGTTGGACCTAGACAGGTTACAAGGATGGGCGGAGGAGAACAGGATGGGGTTTAACACGGACAAGTGTAAGGTGATGCACCTGGGGAGGAACAATCGGCACCATACATACAGGCTGGGGAACTCCCCTCTTGTCAGCACGGAGGTGGAAAAGGATCTGGGAGTCATTATTGACTCCAAGATGAACATGAGTCGGCAATGTGGGGAGGCGGCTAGGAAGGCCAACTGCACCTTGTCGTGCATCCACAGATGCATCTCGAGCAGGTCCAAGGAGGTGATCCTCCCCCTCTATGCGGCACTGGTCAGGCCGCAGCTGGAGTACTGCGTCCAGTTCTGGGCGCCGCACTTTAAGAGGGATGTGGACAGCATCGAGAGGGTCCAGAGGAGGGCCACTCGTATGATCAAGGGACAGCAGGGTAGGTCCTATGAGGAAAGGTTGCGGGACCTGAACCTGTTCAGCCTTCAAAAGAGAAGGCTGAGGGGGGATCTTGTGGCCTGTTATAAACTGGTTAGGGGGGATCAGCAGGCGCTGGGGGAGTCCCTGTTCCCCCGAGCGCCGCAAGGAGTGACCAGGAACAATGGTCACAAGCTGGCGGAGAGAAGGTTTAAGTTGGACATCAGGAGGCGCTACTTCACGGTCAGGGCGGCTAGGGTCTGGAACCAGCTTCCAAGTGAGGTGGTGCAGGCTCCCACCCTGGGGGTTGTTAAGAGGAGGTTGGATGACCACCTTATTGGGGTCATTTGACCCCAGTGCTCTTCCTGCCATGGCAGGGGGTCGGACTAGATGATCTGCTCAGGTCCCTTCCGACCCTAGAAACTATGAAACTATATAAACATTTTATTCTGGCCTTGTCAACAGAAAGCAGATTGGGGTTTTAGTAGAGACTATGTATTATGACTATGATTTCCAACAGGACTGGCTTTACTAAATCACTGGTCCCCAACCTTTGCTGGCCCTTGAGTAACAAAACTAAGCTGAAACATGATGTGGGTAATGCCATATTTACCTCTCGCCAAGAGCCTTTGTTTGAACTCTCTGACTTTTGGGGGCAGTGATCAATATCAGAACATCTCACAGGCAGTCCCACAAGACAGCGGCTGGGACCATTGCCCTAAGTATTGCTTTACAACCTTCAGTTTAGTTCTTTAAATCCTATTTAATATTTCTTAGGGCCTTGTTACACCTTATGCTGTAAGCCAAACAAATGTTAATTGGCTTTAAAACTATCTTTGACTGTTCTTCATCTGCACAGCTGCAACTTGCCACTAGAGGCTTGGTGATCATGGGCAGGACTGAGCTAGGGGCAGAACCAACTCACTGCCCCTGCTGGACAGAACAAGCACCACAGCTCCAGCGTGCCTGACAGCTACCCACCACCACCCAGAATGGCTCGTTGCTTAAAATTCAAGGACCCAATCCTTTTACTCTCTGGAGCCCACCACCCCTGCCCAGGTTGCTGGCTAGGTGGCCAGGTGCTACCTGAGCTCTGAAAAGGATCAAGACCCTTGGAGCTCAGGCAGTGCCCAGTTGGCCAGCCAGCAACCCACCTGGTGGCAGCATAGAGGGGGTGAGCTTCTGGCTGGCCATGCTGCCTGAGCTCTGAGGGGCCTGATCCTTTTTTTCTCAGGAGTTTTTCTACCCTGCAGCACTGCCAGTGGGAGCAGTGAGCTGGTCTGGGCAGTAGCCGGATGCACTGCAGTAGCTGGGCACTCCAGGTCTGTGTTGTTCACTCCGCCCAACATCCCTGAAGGGCAAGGTGCCATGCCTAGCCCTGCTGCACCCTGACTCAGGAGGGGCCACTGCATCCTTGGATGCTGGAGGTCTTCAATTTAAGCTAAATAGTTATAGGGAGTGGCCACCCCTTAATGGAACAGGAACCAAATTAGGTGGATTAGAAATAACCCTGACTTGGAGTAGTGTAACTTTAAACTGAATAACAAGTGCTTTAAGCCACTTAAAGATATTAACATGCAGCCAATTCAGGGGTTAAGAGCTCTAGAAGCCACCTAAACTTACGGTGTAACAAGGCCCTTAGCCCTGCCTCCAGATCCTACAACCTTTTCTCACAAAGCACACTCAATTAGTAGCTAATGTTATGGGGTGAGTTATGATGCAGTAGGGTTATCCTAACTTGAGGCAAAGCGGGCAAAGCTGGGCTCATGCTCCCTTTTTGGGTTAATGCCATACAGAGCATTTGATAAATATGTGTTGTACCATGGCAGGGTTGCTGCATATTGTTAAGCAAATGTAGTAGATATACAATCATTTGCCATGAAATGGACTATCTCTTCACATCTTGCTTTACTACAACAGGCCCTCTTTAACAGTTATTTTACTAAGGCATCAGCAGCAGTTTGGTCTGAAACATAGTTAATGCTCTTGTGTACTACTCCATCCATTTACCCTGTAGTTCTTCTGGAACCAATAACTTCAGCATAAGCTCCTCCCTTTCTCCCCTTTGTAGAACAGTCCTATAGAAAAGCATTAAAGCATGGGGAGTGTGTGTGTGTGTCTTGCCGGGGCGGGGAGGAGGAGAGAGGCAGACAAACACACAGAGAGGTTGCATAGCAAAACTACTTTGACACTGCTTCCCTTCTCCATTTACCTATTTCCCAACTGAGGTTTTCTTTAGGGCATTTTAACTGCTATTTATGCTTTACAGGTAACAGTTCTCTGGAAAGTATTATTTACCAACACTGTTTTTTTCTTTTACTAAGTCTATTTTTCAGGTAAAGATGACCCAGAACGCTAGATCTCTGGGCTGTTCTCCCCATTGGACTGGGAGCTGTTCTTAGAGTTTGTCCTTTCCAAAGCCAATGCTATGTCCAATTCTCTCAGCTGTTTCAGGAAGCCACGATTCGGGAGGACACATCGGTGTTTCACCACTTGCTCTATGGCATCAACGACAGTCATGTTCTTATAGATCATCAGGTAAGCCAGGACCAAGGCAGCTGATCGGCTGCGGCCCATCGCACAATGAACCAAAATCTTATCTGCAGAAGCAAGGAAAAGAAAATGCAGAGAAGATGTAGAGATTTGTAATACTGTGACAGATTGCCACTCAAGCTCAGAGAATGTTACAGTTGTTAATAATGAAGTTTTTGCAAAACTGCTGTAGCCCCTCTGAGTGCATCTTCCTGACCTGTGAGTTAATTACTTTGACCTTAGGCAGAAGGAGTGAAACACAAGTGCCAGCCATGTACCAGTCCCTGAAAGGTGGTGAGCTTCTGTCCCCTAGGAGGATCGAGGCTCCATTACCAGCAGCCACAGTGGATGACTTAGTGCAGGGCTGTCAAATTACAGGCCATGTGCAGGGTATGGCCTGCAAGCTCACACCCAGCTGCCACTGTCCTCCACTTCCTGCCATTGCTCCTGCCTTGGTAGTTGGGGTCCTCAGGCTCCCCTGCCTTGCTCTGGCTTCTACTTCCTGCCCCCACTGCTGAAGGTGGGGCAGGGTGATGCAGCGGGTGGTCACTGGAGTGCCTGTGCTGGGTATGTGGCAGGAGAGAGGCCTGGGTTGCTCATGCTGCACTTGAGGAATGCAGGAATTGGGCTGCCCACGCTGCAAGTGGGTGCATGGTCATGGAGGGATGTGTGCACAGCAGGGGGGTTCCCTGTGCTGTGAGGAGGGAGGGGAGGAAGGGGGGGGATCCAGGCTACTCACACAAAATATGCAGTCAGGAGAGGAGGAGGGAGCCAGGCTGCACATGCTGTGTGCACAGTGGAGAGGAGGTTGCACTGAGGACTCTTTGGAGCCGGGGGTGTATCTTACCCCATGCAAGTACAGCACCTGGTACAACACTGTACTGGCCTCCAATAAAACCACATAGGCACTGCTGTAACACACAGAGTGGAACCTTCCTTTCCATTTGCAGCAGCCAAAGTGGGGCGAGGAGAGAAGGAGGAGAGTGAGCAGGCTTGGGCAGGGTAGAATCCTTTGACAGGTTGCTGAACCGAATGCAAATGATTCTGGGAAACAAAGTCCCCTGAAGGGAAAATCTGTATCATGGGAGGAAAAAGTTGAAGTACCAACACAAGCATTCTCTGGAGTTGTTTCTATTTCATCCTGCTATGGGCAGTTAGCACAGAAATGTCATTTAAAGGCCACAGGTATTTTTTCTTTGTTAGCTATGTCCAGTAAGAAATGCCTGGATCCAGGCTTGACTCCTAGCAATTAACTCCTTGATGCTGTAAGTGGAGGGGAGGGTTTCTTGGCATGAGTATAACTGCTACATAAGGGACACATCAAGAACTGCCAATGCTGAAGGGATTAATGGTCACAGTCTGCATCTTAATCCCAGCAGATAGTTTGAGGCATCTTGGCAAATTTCCAGTCTCGTTGATAACTAAAGTGCCTCTTCCTCTCATGGAAAATGTTAATCCTTTCCATGATTACACTTAATATTTGAAACAGATGAAAACTTGCATTCACTCAGTGCTTTTCTTGTCTCACTACAGCTTTCCAGTTTGTAAATGGATCAGAGCTTAGAGCTCGGATAATGGTAAATGATTCGCAAGAGGGCAGGGCTGGAGAATAAACGTTTTGCTTGGGGGAGTGGGAAACCAAAATGAAACTGCCGGACGAGCACAAAGAAGAAAAGCCTAAAAATTATTATGATTTAGTAGAAGTTCATGCCATTCCCTGGCGGGTCTCTTAGGAGATAAAGATGGAAGCCCTGACTTTTGCCTGGTGTATTAAAGATCTTTGAGGCATGGGTTTGTTCTGTCATCCAGGGCTAAATTTCCAACTCCAGGGCCTGCCATCTCCGAGTTACTTGATTGTTTGGTGAAGTGGTGTGGGTGATCTATTTGTCAGGATTACCAGCAATCAGCCTCATTCAGTGTGACTGGGCAGCAGGGGCATATCAGGCAAACTAATGCCTGAAAAACTTAAATAGAGCCCTGCTCCCTCCTTCAGCTAATCTGTGCCAAAGGATTCAGGTCAGTAGCATAACAAAGGGTGGGTGGCCCACCCCAGTTATAGATCCTAGCTGTTCGTCTGCTGTAGGCTGCTCTGCACATGCTTCCACTGTGCTTGCTGCGTTACTCCTGCATGATTGGCGTCTTGTTCCTGATGTTACCCCTGGAACATAACACTCAGTTCCTCACTTGGTTTCTATCTGCCATTTCTTGTGATCCTGGCTCCCTGACTCCTTGCACCAAACCCTGGGTCTGGATTGACTTCTGATTCTCAGCCCTAACAACTGGTTGTGTTGTGGGCTGTCTGTGGTACCTAGAGGGTCCCCATCATCACAGTATCTGAGCACCTCACAGTCTTTAATGCACTTATTTTTGCAGCATGTCCCTTTTTGCATGCACCAGGATGTCAAGAAATAAATTACTTGCCCAATGTTGCACAGGAAGTCTGGGAGAGCAGAAAACCTAAGTCTTATAAGTCCCAAGCCAGTGCCCTAACTGCTGGGCAATACTTTTTCTCCACTATGAGAACCTATGCTCTAAACTATGCCCTGGGAAAGACGACCCTGGGAAACAAGAAAGAAAGTATCATTATGCTCCTTATAAATCTTGGTGCATTTACACTGTAAAAACAGTGTGTGGCTTTGCTTCCACCACTTTAAAGGGGGTATAGGAGAAACTGAAAAGGAACTGAGAAGGGCAGCAGGGATAACCAGGGGTATGGAGGTCTTTCCATGTGATGAGAGACTAAAATGGATTAGGACTTTTTAGTTGAGAAAAGAGACACTTGAGAGGGGACATTATAGAGGTTTACAAGTTATTAAATGGGACAGAGAAAGTAAATAGATGTTTATTGACTGCCTCCCATATACTAGATCTAAGGGACATACAATGAAATTGTTAGGCAGTAGATTTTAAACTGACAATAGGAAGTTCTTTTTCATACAGGGGTTGTAATTAACTTGTGGATCTCATTGCTGACAGTTTAATTCAGTCTAGAAGGAAATTGGAGACCTTCATGGAGGAACAGACCTTTGTCCATCAGTAGGTATTGAACATGGTAGATAGGGTGCAGCCTTTGAACCAGAACTCCTATTTCCCTGAATGCTGGAAGCAGCAGTGGGTGAGGAGCAGGGGGTGGAAAATTTTAAGCACGCTCTGTCCATATCCTCCTCAGCATCCTATCTCTGCCATGTACAGGGTATTGGGCTATACGGACATGCTGACCAAGGAACTGATCATTCTTATGTTCTTTACCTACAACTAAAAGATCACACGCTCTAACTGCTCTGAATTCTGAGCAGGGAGAAGGGACCCGGAAAGACTGACTGTGCCCATACCCTGCTGCCGTTAATCCATCTGCTTCTGCTCAAGGTCCATGGATGCTGTGCTGGCCAGGAGTTTGTTTAAAGATGTCATTGCAAAGATTTCAAAAGTCAGTCCGTGTTATTGTGTCCTTCTATACATGAGTTTTGTTTTTCTGTAGCTTCGTCCAAGGCAGGACCTCCAAGATCTTTCCAAGTGTTAGTGTCCCTCTTTCAGGATAGGGAGAAGTAATGTCTCCATTTTACCAATTGTAGAGAAACTGTAGGGGAGAAGGCAGTGCCTTCCTCCTGGCCATGTTGTAAATTGATGGCAGAGCTGGGCATGGGATCTAGGTCTTGTAATACCAAGCTCAGTGCCATCAGAAAAGAATGTCCTTTACTATTAGATTTACTACTACTATTACATTCGGTATGTTGCCAAATCTGAAAGAAGGAATGTCATTGATTGAAAAAAAGGATCTGCAAAAAGAATTAGGCCAGGGAAGTCATGTCTCTTGCTTCAGAGAAGGAATGCTGACAGGAAATGTGTTGCCTCCTGTTTTATAAGGACTTTCAGAATTATCATGCCAATGCATATGGCCTGTTGGTTGACTCATCATGTTAAACTACTGGAATGTTTTGTTTTATCTGAAACAAAATTTCTTAGCTTTTTCTAGAGATGACTGTTGGTGTCCTCATGGCTTGAAAGCCCAGCTGGATAATAATAGATATATTACTGACAATTTTTAATACATTTCTGTCTTGGTCAAATACCAGTAACAGGACTATTGGTTTTGGAATAATTAGAAAATGTTTAAAAATTCACTCAAATTGCTAGCACATTTCCCCAAGGCATGTATGTGTTAGCTGTGAGTGGGCCACTGATTTGCATGGTGCTGTGTCTGTTCCTTGATTGACTGTCTGGTTCCTTATCAGGGTTCTGATGTGAATCCCATAGAATATGAACAACGAGCTTCCTTTCTGCAAGACTTCAACCTGGGTAATTGCAACTGTTCTCGTCTGTTAATAATTGTCTATGGAATCTGAATGCCTGAAGGCTGTGAACATGAATTTGGTTTATATGCCCAGCTGTAATTCAAAGTACTGAGACTTTATAGGGAGCGTTACCAATTGTGGGCATATGAAAAGAGCTCAAAGTCCACCCTCTGCTAGCTTTGTAGAGGGTGGGGAATCTTTTTCAACTACTCCGAGGCCCAGCTTGGGGCCATGAGGGGACATTTGAAAGACAGACATACATGTTTTAATGGGGATCCTTTAAGTGGTCATTTGCCATACTAGCTAGTGCCCAGACAGATTGCTGACTTTTGGGGCTTTTTTCTCTTGCATATATTTTCTTCAAGTCTGGAGCTGGCTGCTTTGGGATTGCCTTTCCTCTCTTCCAATCATGCTTTCATTGTTTGTTGTTCAGACAAGTAAAAATGCCTATTCAAATACTTCTGAAATTGTTGAAATGCTTTAAAATGGCCACCCACATCTGTTTATGAGGACATGGATGTGTGGCTTAATGGCAACATACTTGTCTATTGTATGAGTAGGAAACATTCTGTGCGCTTTATTTTCACTACATGAGCATCCCAGATCCTCGTTTCATTCTTCTATGGTTTTGAAAGGCATTAGTTAGCTTCATGTCACTCACATACCTATGAAGAAAACCCAGATTTCTGTCCCTGTTATCAAAATGACTATAAAGGCAGCAGGCAAAAGCACAGATATGCAAAGAGGTGCAGTTGCTATGCTTTTAGTCACTACTGACTTCACAGGTACTGTTACTAAGTTCATCCATCCAGTGTCCAAAAATTAAAATGATGGAAATATCTTGATATTTAACCCTGAGAGAAATTTTATTATAATATAACTAAATAATCTCATCAAGATGAAGCCAACAAAATGT
>NW_017728994.1:23909764-23913372 GCF_001723915.1 Gavialis gangeticus | reverse complement strand
AGGCTGTTGCATTACTATATGGATGTTTGGTCAAGCCTCAAAGCTCCTTGGCATTTTGATGCAGCCCAGAAATCAAAAGCTTTAAAGCTCGCACCTTGCAGACTTCACATAATGCCAGCTCCCTTTCCTGGCAATGTTTATCAGTATGAGAACGATCTCTGCACTTTGCAGTGTATAACACCTTAATGTGTATTTAATAGTCTGACCCCATGCTGCCAGAAGGAGTGTAACTGAAGGGGTGGAGGAGTAGTGGGTTTCTTAGTTCCGTTACTTTGGTCCAACAATATCTCTAGGGAGGCAGTAAAGAAATGGTCAAATGCTTTCAGCTATCCAGAAGGTGCAACTGTTTCCCCACCGTGTTGTCCCAGAAGCAGTGATTGGGGCATAGTCTTGCAAATTTTAGATGGTTGCCTCCAGAAATAGACTTAGGGTCCTTCCAAGAATGTAAACTGTTAAGGCCTTGTGTGTTACGAGACCTCTGGTTTTAAAACTGAGCTGGTTTATCCTCTTCTTGCCTAACCAGAGGTATGTTCTACAGCTTTGGACTGTTCTTGTTGAAAGCTTAAAATCATAAAGGCTTGGCTGGTTACTGGGGGTAAGCCAGGGATCCAGCAGTAGCTAAGCTAACCGCCAAGAAGAGAAGCTGACAGGAGGTTAGTAACTTGATATGTGACCCTCTGATATTTGGGGCTTTGTAGGTCAGCAGGAGAATCTTAAGTTTCGCTGTTGGCTCCTGGTAAAATATCCTGTTGAGATTCTCTCTCTTTTTTTTTTCTCTTAAATAAGAACAGGAGTAATATGCTGAAAGCCAGTGTGCGGTCTGGGCTGTGGTGCTTAGTGTCAGTGTAAAGCCCTCAGATAGAACGCTGCTGGAGGTCACAAATAATGAATTGTAGTAATCAAGCTGGGAAATGACAAAGGCTTTAACTAATGTTTCCCGATCTTGGCTGTCAAAGTGATTTCAGTCTCCCACTGCTTGGAAGATGGCAAAAATAAATCCCTGTTAAAGCTTGAAGATGATCTGATGGCAAGGTACTTAAGGAGGCTTTTATATTTATATGGAGGAAATCTAACACTTTAATGTGAACAACTGTGAAGTGACAGCTTTGGAGACTGGAGTCCTGGACCTACAGGGCAGGGATAGCATTGGTGGTAGCAGTGCCAGCTTCCTGAGGCTCCCCTCTAATGCTCCACAAGCCTGACTTAATAGGGTTCACCTCTAGGTTGAGTTCAGTGACCTGTTCAGTGGCCCACTCACTTTCCTTCAGACTCTGTTCAAATAGTGGAAATGCATCCTGCTTGTGATAAGGCAGTGGCACTCTGTTAAATTGGTCTTGGGAGGGCAAGGACTCAGGGGTGGCTACCAGCTCTGGTTATGTCTGAATGAGTGGCACAGCACTAGAAGAATCTGAATCCCGTTACTAACAATAACTTCCTTGAAACTGTAACTTCATTAGTGTTTGTTTGTCCTGTGCCAATTGCCCTTGATTTCTACGCCTGTTTCATTCCCTGGCTGTCCAGTACTTTGCATCACATGCATGCCTATTCAGATCATTTGTAGCAAACCTGGCATTTTTGCCCATTGCTGCATCCTTACTTTTCTCATCCTGGAGTGCATTATTGATGAATTCAGCAGCTGAATAGAAGAATGGGCTGAGATTGAAGCTGGGGAGATCATCTGCTTCTACCCCATGGTACTCGATGGCCATGTCTCTGTAGTACTCTGGTCCAGTGTCCACGTTCCACCGCCCATGGGCTGCGTTGAGGATGTGGGTGAAGCCAGCTTTCTCAAGGCTATAGCGATCTAAGGCAGTTTTCCTATACAAGCAAAAGCCATGTCAGGTATGTGAAAGGACATCTTGCATGCAGCAACAGAAGTTTCTTTCTTACTTTGCAAGTGACAAATCACAACAATGTTGATGATACTTTAAAAGAGGATCATTTGCAAATGCTAACTTTTACAATGTTGCCATTTAAGAAAGAGAAGGATCTTGTGCCATTATCAGATATCTTCCCAAGACATAATAGCACTGTTATCCTGCTGGAATCCTTCCAGTGTGGGCAATTTTTTTATTCTACCTATCTTAGAGATGGAGAAACTTGAATTACAGTGGTTGAGTTGTCCAAGGTCCCAAAGTGAGTCGGTGGCAGAGCTAGGAATAGCCATTATTAATCTTGTTCTCCCCACTTCTGCTTTGAAGGCTGGAACACTGCCTCCTAGTAATGTAACTTGGGGTTGTGGGGAGAACAGGACACCAACCCTGGGTCCTGACTTAAAGGGGGTGCCACTATGGACCCCTCCCCTGAAAAGTCTTTGGCATGGCAGGTGCATCTCTGTGCTACCCTGCCATAGGAGCTGGGCAGGTGTAGACCCCATACCCAGTAGTGAAATGGCACTCCCTGGGAGGCTGTCACAGAAGGCACAGCCCTGTACCTGGCAGGATAGGTGGAGAGACTGGAGCACCAAGAGGGGCCCCAGGACCAGGAGCCTGCACTGCTGCCTGTTTCCCAGCAACAAGCCAGGAGAGCTCCATCAGGCAAGATATTGCTGCCTCCCCTCCCCCACCTGCAGCCCATCCCCTCCTCATAGTGGTGAATGTAATACCCTCACTCTGTGGTGAGTAAGAATTTGGATCATAGAGTTCTTTACCACCTGGATCATAGAGTTGTTTTTACCACCTCTGAGTTCTTTGTCCTTTACATTTAGCAGCAGGTCACATTTTCCTCTAGTCCCTCTGGTGGAGGGTCCTGTCAGACTTCCCCTTCTGCCAATGGATCATACAAGATTGGTTAAATGTGTTGTCTTAAAATGAGAGATACTTGGAGGTCATATATCTGCCTTTAATAAGGACCATAACCTTCTGAATGAAGTAAAATGATGCAGCGCCTATCCCCTGTCCTGTCTTTCCCCTAAAGGAAAATGAAAATGCTTCCCTGGACAAGGGGTGGAGGGTGATTCTGTTGGGATAAGATTAAACAAACAATAATTGAGTTTTTCAGTGTAGTAAGACCTGGCAAAGTTATCCTTGTCCCCCCTGTGATTGAGATGCTACTGAGGGCAGCACAGGTGGCTACTGTTCCTTCAGAGAAGCCTACTGAGTACAGAAATCTACTACCATGGTAGTGCTCCTGTCATAGACTGGGACCTCGTGGTGCTACGTACAGTATAAGCAGATCAAACAGGCAGTCCTCCCTCCACAACAGTTTACCATCTAAGAGGCAACTGACAGGTATGAAGAAACAGATAGGGGTGGGACAGATAGGGGAGTTGCTGTAGGTCAGCAAAATATAGCCTGTCTTCTTAAGGTGAGCTCTCTACCCTGCCTCTTAATTCTGTTTGTTGGAAGATACAAGGGAGAGGAAATTCTAGTTGTACCTATGCCTGGTTCTGAGGTACCAATTAACTCAGACTAGTTGGAAACAAATCTGGAATGACTTGATCCACAACCCTGTAGAAAAAAGTTGACGTCACAGTCAGCAGAGTACCCTGAGCCTGAACATTTAGTTCTTCTGAGGTAAATACCAGGTTTTATGTATAACATGTTCTAGAACATATAGTTGCGGCACCTACAACTATAGCCCAGCCCGGACCAGCAAGCTCAGCGGAC
>NW_017728994.1:23908982-23909753 GCF_001723915.1 Gavialis gangeticus | reverse complement strand
CCTTCCGACCCTAGAAACTATGAAGCTATGAAACTATGAAACATAATATGAAGCTTGTTTTTGAAAGGCAGAATGAAGAAAAAAGATCTTTCTAAAATTTTAGCTGAGGGACAGCTCAGAGGTCTTTTAAAATCAAGGAGAGTGCTTAATTTTCAGGTGACTAGCCCTCCTTTTGCTGCTTAACTAAAACTGAAACCCTAGGTGCTGCTGAAGACTGGTTTCCATGTGTGGAGCTCTGATTTTGAAAATAGCTGAAGAGTCTTAGGGCTATGAAATGAGAGAAAGGAGACCAGGAGCAGCTAGCAGACAGCAAATTACCAGAAGAAAAGCTAGCTTGATTAGTGGAACATCAAGACAATTAAAAAGGAGAGCCGGACATTGTGGAGTGAAAAAAAATGAGGCATTAAGTCGGTTGGCTTCCTCAGCTGCCTGAATAGTAATGCCACAACTGCTGCACTGAGAGGCAGGAATCAAAGCAGAGTGCTTCTATCCTGGGGAGAACATCAGCTTCTCCATTTTGGAGGGCTGATTTTGAGGAACAAGGTGCCTGTTGTCTTCAAGAAAATAGGGTATTTCTTCTGCCACAGATTCTATTCTGGACCTGAGCAATGTCTCAGTAAATGAGAATTTTCTGATGAAGACCATAATTAGAAAAAATGGTTGATTAGTTCTTTTGTCTACTTAATAGGCATGAGCTCAGTGAACAACAGAATGTGCAACGGTTATTGGAAGAAATATTAAAGGTGGCACTCAAAACCTTTTTTTTTTTTT
>NW_017728994.1:23883953-23903982 GCF_001723915.1 Gavialis gangeticus | reverse complement strand
TTTTTTTTTTTTGCCTTCTTCCCCCAGAAGGAAATACTCTTCCCCTTGAGCTTCCTGTCAGCTACTTTCTAATGACTCAGGAGCTATGCACTTCAGGAGCTGTCTGGAGGTGTTATTGAGTACAGTAAAAGCTGCACAGAAGACTGATATTTTAAAAACAGATTAAATATTTTCCCAGCGAGAAGGCAGGGGGCTAGTGAATTAATCCACTCACTTTCTGCTTGAGGTGAAACAGATTTTTCTTTCAAGTTTTGTTTTGCTTTTTTTTGCCCTCCCAAACAGGGGTGATGATGGGGGGATCTATTTTCTATTCCTCAGACATGGCCCAAAGCATGTATACAGAAAACAATGAAAGACTGATGCTTTCAGGTCATAGATCTGTGCTCAATTAGAACCCCTGCAAGTGGACCACATTGTAGCTAGGGTCAATGGAAAAATAAAGATTAACTGTCTGTGAAAAGGAAGTTCTGACGGACCGTAAATGATGCCATCTTTGGATTCCGCAAATGCAGCTCAATCTAATAAATAGCAGTTGGATTAAATGATGTTTTTGTTGTCGTGAACAAGGACAATGTCAAACAATAGGTCACATGACAGACATATTAGTGTCTGATACTGCAACATTCATCTGGAATCCAATTTTCCTATTTCCTTGATTGAGTTCTCAAGAGATTGTCAGAAATAAATGCCTTCAAACCAGACACTGTATCAAGAGACAGCCTTGATTATAATGTATTGCATATCTTTGATGCCTCCTATTTAAATGTGCAGTGGCTTTAATATTTACTACGCACTCAGGAGTCAGGTCTGTCAGGAAGAAAATGCAATGCCTTTTATTGACTGCATAAGCACTCTGCTCAAGTCAGTCTGCTTAGGGTCCTGAAAACATCTAGTGCTCCCTGGGCAAAATCATGAGTTAAAATGGGCCTTACCATAGTTGCTGTAGCAATGAGAATCAGACCATTATAGCTGCATAATCACTTCCATGCTGCCCATCCTGACTCTGTAAATTAAATCTCTCAGGGCTCTTCAGGCTGAGGCTATAGTCTGTCTTTTGGAGCAGCCTGTCAGTCCACCTTTTCATCTGAGATCACCTATATAAGTGTAATATGACTTTTTGGGCAGTGAAAGGGGTTCCCCCCAAGCTCCTATTGCTGTCTGTTTTATGTATTATCTTTGGTGCCTTGGACCAAGCTGCTCTTCTGTACTGTGTTTATTGTGGGGATGCCTGTGTAAGCATTTTATCAGTTCTAATCAGTTTAGCTGAGTGTCCCTGGGTGCGTCTACCCGAGATGCTAAATGCGCAGTAGACTAATTCTACTCCGCATTCGCACGTCATGGCAAAAAATGTACTATTGTGCTAATGTGCAGTAGAATTAGATTACTGCACATTAGCATCACTAAAAAAGCATGTGTCAGCACTACTGTGCAGTAGCACCAGTTACTGCACATTCAGTTAGTACCTGTTATTACAGGTACAAAACTTAATGAGCAGTACCTAGAGCACATTAATGCACATGTAGGCATGCCCCCTGTGTCCTAAGCTGGAGACTGGATGAAAAGAAGTGATCCTTCTAAGACACTGCGGCAAAGGGCATGTTGGAAGTGCCTAGAACAAAGTAATGACATCTCTAATTGTGATTATTCCTTCTGTGAATAAAATTATAGGCAAGTGACTCTATAGAGATATATGAGAACACTCTAGTCCATCATCTGCCATGTGAAGCATTACTCACTGTAATATACAAAGCACTAATAAGTACAGCCTTATTTTAAGTAGTCTTTTCCCCTCTCCTTCCTTTTGATCTAGCCTCTCTAGCAAACCAAACAGAATTCTCATCCACACCGTATGCTCTTATACCCAGGGTGGGCAATTATTTTGGCTGGAGGACCACTTAATGAGTTTTGGTGAGCTGTTGGTAGCCCTGCCCTTTGACAGGTGCCCCACCCCCTGGGTCACCACCTTGGGACCAGAAGTTCTGGCCCCTAATTCCTGACTATTCCCACTGAAAGTACTCCTGGGGGTGGAGGGCCTTGCTATTTTGAAACTGGAAAAAAAACAAATTGTATACTAAAAGTCAGATATCTACTAAAACGTATTTTAATTTGCAGTTTCCAAAAACTGGATCCTTTTTTTCCTTTTTATAGTATTCTATTGAACTAGAAATCTTTCAAGTTTAAGTGCCCAAATTTAAGCACTCAAACCCCTATGTTAGCCAAAGAGGCCAGAATTCACCATTCCTCTGCAGTGTGTACTTAGGTTGTATTAAGGATGTGCTTAGTCAAACTGGGCCCTTGATAACTGCCCTGCCTTCAAGTGGTGCTGAGCACCTATAGCCCCAGTTGTGAGCTCTCTGCAAGCAAGGCCATTTACAGTACTTAGATGTCTAATATAGATTTTGGTGCCTTGTTTTAGTCTGGAAACATAGGCTTTAATTTCAACAGAAGGTTTCCCCTAAGATTTTTAGTAGATGGTGGCCTTGTTCCTTCCAGAGTGGATCATGTCATCATTGTGGAATATTTAAATAATTAAAACATTCCACATAGGCTTCTTTCACCTTCATCTACTATTTTGATCTTGGTTTCTAGAGAACTTCATAAAGGTCAAATGGCCCAATTCCCTTTTGCAGTTTCTGGGCTGTTTTAGCCCAGTTGGTTCATATTGATTGATTCAGGAGGTTGGATGATTTACTCTTCACAATATTTACATAGTTACTAGGGTCAGAAGGGACCTAAATAGATCATCAAGTCTGACCCCCTGCCCTGGATAGGAACGAGTGCTTGGATCATAATACCCCAGCCAGATATTTATCCAAACTCCTCTTGAAGACCCCCAAGTTAGGAGAGAGTACCATCTCCCTTGGGAGCCCATTCCAGAGCCTGGCAGTCCTAACCGTAAAGTAATGTCTCCTAAAATTTAGCTGGAACCTGCTCTCAGTCAATTTGTGGCCGTTATTCCTTGTTATCCCAGGTGGTGCCCGGGGGAACAGAGCCTCACCTACTTTCCGCTGGTTCCCCTAGTGAATTTATAGATGGCCACCAGATCCCCTCTCAGCCTTCTCTTGTGGAGGCTAAATAGATTCAGGCCCTTTAGTCTATCCTTATAGGGCCTGGCCTGCTGCTCCTGACCATGCAAATGGCCCTCCTCTGGACCATCTCAATGTTAGCCATATCCCTCTTGAAGTGCAGTGCACAGAACTGTGCGCAGTACTCCAACTGTGGCCTGACCAATGCTGCAAAGAGGGGAAGGATCACCTCCCTGGACCTGCTTGTGATGCATTTGTAGATGCATGACAAGGGGCGGTTAGCCTTACTGGCCGCTTCCTCACATTGGCGGCTCATGTTCATCCTGGAGTCAACAACGACTCCAAGATCTCTTTCAGCCACTGTGTTGTTGAGAAGGGAGTTCCCCAGCCTGTAGGTGTGTTGCTGGTTCATTCTCCCTAGATGCAGCACCTTGGACTTGTCTGCATTGAGTTGCATCCTATTCTCATCCGCCCACCTCTCTAACCTGTCTAGATCTAGTTGGATTCTGTCCCTCCCTTCCAGTATGCCCACTTCTCCTCACATCTTTGTGTCATCAGTGAATTTGGACAGCATGCTTTCCACACCCACCTCCAAGTCACTAATAAAGATATTGAATAGCGCAGGCCCGAGGACTGAGCCCTGGGGAACTCACTGCCCATATCCCTCCAGGTCAAAAATGACCCGTCCACCATCACTCTCTGGGTGCGACCATCCAGCCAATTTGCCACCCATCTGACTGTGTAGGCATCAATGCCGTAGTCACCTAGTTTATTTATGAGAACGTTCCCAAAAAGCTGAAATGAGGCTTATTGTCTTCTAATATCAGCAGTCTCTCTTCTTGTGTATAAAGAAACTGTGCCCCAGTTAACAGTTCCTTATTCTTGTATTTATAAGTTGCTCCTGTTGATGTAAACTGAAATTTTGTTACTAGTGGTGTTGGGTGCCCCCCACCTTGAGACGCTGTTAGAGGACCTAATTTTTAGATCTATGAAAATCGATTCCTGCTTTCTGATAGTAAGTTCTCTTGAGATGCTGGGTACTGAAATCATAGCCCTGTGTTCCTTTGAAGTTCACTTTTTCCATGACACTTCCAGAAAACCAACTTGACAGTTAGCCCCTAATGTGCAGCCTTTCTCTTGCTGACCAATATCTCCTTGGCTTTCCCCTCTTTATTCCCCGCTCCATTTCTTGTTTTGTGTTTGCAGTGTGAACTCTATGGGGGAGGAGCTCTTGTTTTGTTCTCTATGTATCCAGCACCTAACATAGTAGGATTCTGGTCTTTGACACCACAATAAAGTAAATAAGAAATCATAACACTTCTTGGCTATGCTTTAACTGAAGTGAATTGGCTTCCAGTTAACTCAATATAGCAAGCATGAATATATGTTCTGATGTGGATGCTCATGGATGTTTGCAGATATGCAGCTTTCCCAGCCGTGATTGGGAACAAACACTTGGGCTGTTCAGGATTTACAAGCATGTCATCGAATTGAAGGAACTGTGTAATCACTGAGCTTGATTTACAGCCCAACCCAAACCTTTACTGTAAAGATTCCTGTGGAATCAGGCTAGTCACCTTTGAAAAACTTGGTTCATATCTTTGCTTCATCTTATTTCACTGGAATTCTTGGATACAACATAAGGGAAAAGGGGATGCCTTTAGACCCAGGTGCTGCTTTCACCACTACTGTGGTATTAACATTTTAGATGAAAGGAAAGAATACATAAAACGTGAATATCTTCCAACAGCCAGTTGGGGAAGGCAGCTAATGGCCTTAGGTCACTCAGAGGCTATTACAGTATGAATTATAAACCTGGTTGGAGGGTTTATAATTCAATCCTTAATTCACCTTGAGCTAGAACGTGGCACACATTTTCTTCCCCTTGCAATTGGCTCACCACCAGAGCTTAATAGTCAAGCTAACAGTATTCCTGTCTTATTCCCTCCATGGGCTGCCTAGTAAAATTTGATGGATATTTCCATTTCTCTGGTAATAATTGAACTTAAAGCAGCCAATGCCAGGAAAAGTTCACTCAAAATGCCCAGTGTAGGTGAAACCATTAGCATTTGACTTACTCTGCAATTGTTTTCATTTTGTACTTCTGGGCCATCTGTGCTTTAAGCACTTGATTTCTTTTTTACGTGTCATAAGCCATTACAATCTCCAGCGTCTGCCTTGAATGTGTTTCAAAGCTGGGAAGGTGAAGTACTGTATTGGGAGATAATTATGAAAATTGCAGTCCCTCTCAATCTGTGAAGGGATGAATTGGACAAAGAGAGGGTTCCTGAGTAAAAAATCAGCAAGTCTTTTAATATTTGAGGAGCAGAGGCCCAGAGTCAGCAAAGCACTTAAGCACATGCTGAAACTTAAGCATGTGCTTATGTCTAGTTCTACTCAACAAGACACTTTAGGCAGGGATTGAATGCTTTGCTGAATTGGAGCCCATGAAGTACACAGTGAGGCAAATGGACCCATTAATATGTTGCCCAAGTCCAAGTTCTATGGCAAAAGGGAATACAGGAAGGACTTAAGCAGGAGAAAGAGAAGATAAAATAGCTTTCACAATAGGGTATGTGTGTTTAGCAAAATATGCTTCCTATTTCTGAATTAAGCAAACTGACCCACTCAAATGTCATTCAATCCCTGAAGAATAGTATTTATTTCTCTAAGACTCCTACAAGGACAAAAAATGTGCTTATCTAAGGCTCTAGCTGCTCTTGATCTGAATTTAAAGTAGCAAAAAGACAAGTACTGCAGTGAATTTAATCTCATCCCAGCAGGCGCTAACTAGTGCTTATAGCAACGTAAATAAACCTTTCCTTTTGTTCTTCCTCTGCCCCCTAGCACTCTCTCTCTTACCAGAATTGAGCATAGCTCAGCTAGCGCTCACTCATTATGGAGAAGATGCTCAACCACATCATCTGGGGAGAAGGAAATGTTAAGATAACGTGGCTGTTAGCCATCTAGTGAAGGTGCCACTGGTCCCTTTCTATACTGGCATATCTGCTTGTCTTTTATCTGTCTCCTGAAGGAGAACTCTGACCCACAAAAACAAGTGCTTTCATTGCATCAAGTCTATATCCAGATCACAATATTGTGGAAGAAATTGTCTCTTCACAAATTTGTCAGAATTCTTAACCACCAAAGGAACCTAAATGCAGGGCATGAATTCACCAGATGGTGGGTGTTAAATAAAGGTTCCTCACCTAAGACCATACCACTGCTTCTTCCTTTAGAGAAGCTGGCAATCTGACCTCATTAAGGGCAGGTATTTACCATTTCCAATAATACTAAACTGAAGTTCCCTAGACATCTGCACTTGGGAAGCACCAGCAGCTGAAGTTTAAGTAAAGGTAGTATAGCATTTGTCCCTCCTGTCTCTATAAGTGCACACAGTTCAGGCTGATCCTGAGCAATTTTTTTTCCTCTGTGAAGTAATAACTAGTAAGTTCTCACAACTCCTGTCAGCTGTTGAGGGGTGAACATTAGGGTTTACCCATATGCTTGCTCCTAAAAGCATACCTGCTGATTGAGGGTTTGTAGCTGTTACATAGTGGCAAAGGGACTCACCTACACCCTCCCCATAGCAAAAGCATGAATGTGGAATGTTTCTGACTTAGTCTTATATTTTAAATTAATGGGTCACTATCATGCAATCTGGAACATTTTTCTTTTTATATGTTTAATACCAGTGGAGGTTCTAGACTCTGTATGTTCTGAACAGTGCACTGAACCGGTCCCCATCTGCTTTCTTCTGAATTAACATAAATTGCCTTTAAAGAGAAAATTAGCCATTTTGAATGAGTCAAAGATGTCTCTGCCAGACAAAGTCCTTAAGGAAAGGAGAGAGATGGAGAGAATCAAACAGCGGCTAAGTCTTCAACATGTGCTTAGTTAATGTAGTCCCCTGTCTACTCCATAAACTAGTTATGTGCCACCTGCAACTCTAACTGAATTAAGTTTTGGTTAGAGTTCAGACTTGAGTCCGAACCAGAACAAGAATAGAGTGAACAAGGCCAAAATTGTGGAAGATCTTCATCTTCATTAGCTGAAATCTTAAGTGGCTTCTATTTTATTGTTTAAAAAAATCATCTTTTATTAATATATGTAACCTATGACCACAACCAAAAATGGGTGTGGTCTGGCAGTCATCTCTACTTTTTAGCTCAGTACTATGAGCTGAGTTTCCTCTTACAGATCCAGTTTTCCTTGCGCTTGGGTTGAATCCAGTGGTTGTAAATCAGGCAACAAAGGTACCTGTAGATGGAATCTACATTGCATCATACAACAGTGAGTAAAAGAACCAAACCAAAGCTATTTCTTATCCATACAGAAGGCCTCTGCATTTGAAGATGATCTAAATTTTAGTGCTAATCCTTGTCATGGATGAATCAAAAGCTTGGCAGAATATGCTATGTTCCTATCATTGGGATGGCTCCTGTGGGCTGGAAGGTCTGGTCTTAAAAGTCTTTTGGAACTCACTCGAGGAAAACTTCAATTGGAGCTGAACGCAGCATGTTAGATTTGAGGCTTTGATTATTCTGGGCATGACAGGCCTCATGGAGATTTCATTGCCTCTGGGCAACATCTGCAGTGAAGCCTTGTAACAAAAGGATTGAGTGGCCTCACAGGGCTCCTTGATAGCCTGCATTGCATTAGAACGATGATGTGGTTATGTAGTCAGAGTAATTAATTGGCATTTCCATAAGCAGTTGCAATTCCTGTTAACCTTGTAAATGCAGGAGTCAGGAATGAGGCACAGATGTGGAGTTCTGAAGATGAACTGTGTGTGTGTATGCGTGTTCATTTCATTTGTATGAATGAGTGCCACTAAATTTTTTTAAGACCAGTCTTAATATAGCAGGATCCAAAATGCACCCAACATCTGTTACCTTCTCCATGGTATCTTTTTGCTAACTGGGCATATGATTCTGCCTTAAAAGAAAGGGCACTGATGAGTTGAACAACACAGCTTTTGGTCAGCCCTGTTTTTCCTTGTTTTTGACCCAAGAGCCTTGTGGATCTCATTATTTTCTCTGCAACACAGGCTTTTGCCTGCCTAGAATGAAATGTTCTACTGCCAGCTTATTCTTGTAATCAAGACTAAGTTTTGTCTGGGAATCGTATCACAGCCCAATATCGAGAAAACTGGATATTAGGTCAGGTTGTTACACAGTCTGGGGATGGAATTTGGCCCTATATAAGCTAAAGCCCCAGCCAAACTACTAATTTTGGTGGACCCTTTGCCTGATGAAGGCTGTCCTCATCTGTTTCCATTCCTCACCCATCTATTGCCCTTTCAGTGCATCCCAATCATCTGTTCAATTTGCCTCTCCTCCCTTCTTTTTAATAGGGTGGGGAATTGGTTTATTTTTTGGACAGATCACCCTTTTCTCACTGGTTCTTTAGCGCCTCCCCTCCCACCCCACAAATAGAATTAGAGAGAGCTCTAATGCTTCCTAAATATTGGGCTTAGCGAAGTGAACAACATCTTCTCTGAATGCCCTCACATAAAGAGGTGAGGTTGTTGTTCTGTTTCCCTGTTTAATTAGGGAACGTGATTAATTCCCTGTTTAATTTGTGGACATGCACATTCTATTCTTAGTAACAGTTTCTAAAGATTATTAAAATGCAAGGTATAGCTAGATTAGGGGTAGTTGGTGGCCCATGTCTAGGGATGGTGGATGTTCAAAATCCTTGTTTTGGTGACCTTGTTTGGTACACACCCGTTCAAACTGATGGAGTTGAGGCTTTCTCACCCAGATCAGAGGAGAAGCCTTCCAAGCACGATGCTGATTTTAAACAAGGAATAAGAAAGAAAGTTCCAGGTGAGCCATTAGAACTTGATCTGCCTTGGCTGAATCCTGAGTTAAGTATCTGGCAAGAAAAAAAAATCATTTTTCTCCTTGTTGTTGAGCTTTTGGCTAGGCCATCCCCACCGCCTGAAAAATGTTTTAAGTTCTCCAGTAAAGTGGCAGGCCTTGAATGCTAAAAGCCCAGATCTCTCATGTGTCTTTCTATTGCCTCTGGCGCCACAGAATTAATTGGTCGGCAGTATTAGGTCTCTAGTAACTTTCAAAGCTGTATATCTTTCCATTTTTATAAGCTGGCAACAGACAAAGTTAAGAACCATTTTAAAAAAAATATTGTGAGGACTCTGGAATTTGTGCAGCTGTGTCTTGTACCTTTTAGTGATGATGTAAGTTATATGCCATGTTAAGAAAGGGTGTGGGGGGACCTGGGAGACCCACCAGTAGTGCCTAACAGTTATGAAAAGCTTGTTTGCTGCATAGTCAGATTTGGTAGGCTGCATTTCCCAGTTGTGGGAGTCAGTTCTCTGTAACAGAAGGCTGCAGCTGGTTCCCAACTAGTCCTATGTTAAGCAGAGCTCTATCTGCATTTTCAGATTCACTTGCTGGGATCAGTGAGACATGTCCCTAAGGTTGAAGGGGAGTTAGAAAGATTCCAGCCCCCATGCTGAAGATCACTTTGGTTAAGTTCTGAGCAGATTTAAACCCCGGAGGAGCACTGCTGCCTGCGCAGGTTCTGAGCACTGATACGCTGAACAATTTCATTTCAGGTTTAAGCCTTCCCAACTCCTTGACCCAGTGCACCCTGTCTGTGCCCTTAATTTAATATCACTGGGGGACTTCCACTTGGTAATATGTGACAAATTACCATACTTCTTTGAAATAAGCCACCTAAAAATAGTATGCGACTACCCCAGATACTGCCCCCCACCTTACTGCCACCTTCTTACTATGATCTTTGTAAAGGGTGGACCCCCTAACCTCAAAGCTTATTAAACCATGCTCTTTGGGCAGTAGTAGTTGGGACTGGAGCAGGGAAATCTTTGCTTTTAACATGTCCTGTAAGGTCTGGTGCAGGCTCCCTTATTCTTTCACTGAGCACAGGTTTGGACTTCTGTCAGCCGATCAAGTGCCAATTAAAAGGATAGAGATAGAAATGCTTATACTATGTGACTCCAGTGAGTTATATTTATCACTTACTCATCTCCTATGTAGAGATTGGGCCAGACTTCATTGACATGAGTATACTTTGGGCTGCCATGCCAGAAGAGTCTCTCCAGTTCAAACGCGCCTGGGGTATAATAATCCCCATCAGGGTCAACTTTGACTGCCACGTAGGCACTTTTCTTCCTGGTGTTCAAACCCACCGATGACATCTTGTTCCAAGGTGCTTATTTTGTGTTTGAAATGTGAAAGTAACTAAAATGAAATCAGAAAAGGATTATAAGGCTGGAGAAGTGCCAGAGCAAACAAATTCCTCTCCAGTAAAGGGACATCCACATTTTGTACGATGGGCTGCAAGTTTGCCAGTGCACCAGTATTTGGATGCACATGTTCCTTGGAAGACACAGACCCATAATTAGAGGTTTTTTGCACTTCAAGGTTCCCTGAAAGAGAAGTAGAAGCAGCTTGTTGGAAAAAAATGTCAGTAGTAAAAAATGAAGCAAACAAAACTCAAGGGGGTTTTTCCAAAGTGTTCAGCATTGGCACAACTCTGCTCCTGCTGGCAATATTGCCATTGACTTCCATGGGTGCAAAATTGGGTCAATCTTGACTACATCTGACAATATCACTCCAAAGCATTCAAAGAAGAATTCTAGAGGAATATAAGATGGACTTATAGTTAGTTATTAAGAGGAGACCAGAAGGGTTGAATTCGTCCCTCAGTGTAGACTTGGGGTGTCCTTACTAGTCTTTAAAATACTTAAGGCAGCTCTGCATACTGACCAGAAGTGATTATTTCCGGACATGCTAATTTCTATATTGGGAACACTGGACTTGCAACCATGTAACTAACTGAAAGGCTACCTGTGTACTTGAAGAGGCTACAAACTAAACAAAGGGAACAATAGTCAGCCAAAGAGATGTCTTAATTTTCATTTGAGATCAAAGACTGCTCTTCTCACTTCTCACTGTAGTATCCATAAAGTACTTGCTGATACTCTGTGTGTCTGAAAAAAAACCCTAATACAGTTGTCTTAGTTTGGTTCTGAGTTTTTGTTTCATGCACAACCTTCTCTAATGGTTAATTGGCACAGATAGTTCTGTCCACTGGCAACGTGTAGGGGGTGCACGCGGGTGCACATTTACCCCCTGAGATTGGCCACCACTGCCACTGCTGGCAGCACCTGTGGGCAGTTGCCGCTCGCCACCCCTTGCCTGCCCACTCGCCGCCAACACCAGCGGTGATGTCCATGGGTGGTCGCTGACCGCCAGGTGGTGCTTGCCACCCCTCTGCCGCTGACACTGCCGACTCTGCTGTGGCAGCCTGCGGAAGCTCCCTGCTCACCACCGCCACGCCACTGCTGCTGCTGCCTGTGAGCAGTCTCTGTGTCCCCCCAGCCTCTGGTGGCATGTGTCATTCATGGCTCTGTCCATGGTGATGGGGTTTTCCTCGCGGAAACTGTTATGTTGGCTTCTGAGAGTGGACATGTAATTAGTCCACATGGAAAAACGTGATGATGGGCACCGATACATGAGCAGTGAGGCTGCTCTGACATGCTGCAGTTACAGTGCATTGGAGCATGGTCATTACCACACTCCGGCAGACCCCAGTGTCTCATATATCAACATCTGTTTAAAAATGGTAGCAGGGGCACTTTAACTAGAATTCATTCAATGAGCTTTAGTTAAAGTGCCCCCACCCCACTCCAGGAGCATGTGTATAAATGCCCAATGTTATTAGTTATGCTATTGATCCATCTCAGACCATGCTGGAGCTATTCATTTTTTCTTGAGTTCCCATATGCACTCATAAGCCAATACTAGAGTTGGTCAGGAAACAATTATTTTTCCTCACAAAAGTTGACAAAAACAATCTTTTTCATTTATGTTAAAAAAAAAAAAAGTAAAATGCCTAAATGAAAAGAAATCTGATTTTGCTGATTATCGTGATTTGGAATTCCATGCTTGCTGTGCTCCCTTCCCCTCCCCCCCACTTCCCCCATATGTCTCTTCGTCATGTCTTGATTCAACAATTACTATGGCTTGACATTACGAGCAGATCTGCTCCTCATTACTCTCCTCCTTCATTTTCACTAGGGGTGTGTTTTTAATATGAAAAAGGTGTGCTCTTAACTGGAGTGAACATCCTAATGGCAGTACAGAGTTTTCAAAGAGGTCGCAAGTCTAGATAAACACTAACTCTTGTCAAACTCCAAACTGCTCTCCTTGCCTGCTTTCTCTCCAATGTTGTTTCTTTTGTATTTTTTCTCACACGCCTGCCTGTTCTTCCAATAGACCTGCTGAGCCATGCTATCAGTCATGTTTTCAAGCAAGAGGGAGCAGAGGCATTCAGTAGGTGTTTCCTAGAAGACAGAAGTTGACTGTCAACCTATCCTGCCTCCCACTAGCTAGAAACAGATCTCCCTTGCAGGTAAAATGCCCTGAATTTGCATGCCAACTATGAGTTGAAAGTGGTCAGTTTTCACTGTGTTTTCCTTTGCTGAAATCTTCTTCCAGCAAACTGGATGACAATTTTTGACATTCATTACAGTGTTGTTTTTTTTTAAGTTTGATGTCAGTCAAACATTGATTTGGGTATTCCCCATCAGAAAATCTAACAGAAATGGCCATTTTCTATTCCAAAGCAGGCAGGACTGCAGAGCCACCTTTTGTCTGGCATGTAGGTATGCACCTTTGTTTAGAAATTGGCTCATTCCTATTGGCCTCTTTCAGTCAAACATTCTGAACCATCCTGGTGATGTTCCTCTAAGTGGTTCCCTGAGTTTTGTAAGGAATCATAAGTACTCCAGTATCCAGCAGGTTTGTTTTGCACTGTTGTACAAACCTCTTAGTCTCATGAAGTCCTACTTTGGTATCCACACTAGTCATTTTTAAGGAGAGAGCTTTTTTTACAGCGGCTGAATTACACCATCTACATGCCTGTTTAGCACTGGAAATAATCTGAAGCCATCAGGCATTCAAACATAATGTGCCCTAACTTTGTATGGTGACGAGGGGTTGGAGAGGGGCCTGAAGAAACAGGCTGCTCGCTAGTGGCTGACATGGAGCAGAAAAGACCTACTATTGGTGACAGCTAGGAAAGCTCTCTCAAGGCTCAAGAAATAAAGAACAGTAATTTTGATGCAGACAATTTGACTGGGGTTTTAGTCCTGGTTCTCTAAGAGTGTGTCCAAATGAGAGCGAGAGAGATAATTATATCTGGTGCTGACGACACATAGTCTTGCACTTAAAGTGTAGACCTCAAAACTGTATCATTATATCTGCAAATGATGATCTGTTTCAGTTTGAAGCTGGGTTCCTACTCCGAAAGTGGAACCTCTGCTGGGATGCACACAGGTCTGTTGGTTTCCTGGGAAGCCATTATTCACCCTGAACTCTGGAGTAAACTATGTTCTTTTATTCTATGCCAATGTTATCTTGGGATATTATTACGCTGAATTAGAATACAAGGAAGAATTCCTTGAATTTCCCTTGATAAAATATATATTTCATATCTGATTCTAGACTAAGTAGGAAACAATACAGGTTAAGAAAAAAAAAAGAAAAGGAAAAGCTGGCTTGTTACCCAAACTCTGGAATTAATTACTGTCAAATATTTGTTTGGGGAGAAAGATAGAAAAGTGAGTGTCTCTCCAGGAACCAAGAGAGCTAATCTCCTCTTTTATTGACTGTTCTGTGTATACTAGACAGAGCCAAGGGAACAGTGCTCCCTAAAGCCAACCCCCTCAGTAAGATTAGAGGTGAAAACTGGTTGGATTTCTTTTCTTGGCCCTTGAGACAATCACCGACATGAAGATGATAAATTTTGTCTAATACTCATTCAACACTGGGGCAGTGAAAATCATGTTTTCATCTATTGACTTTGGGAGAGCACTGCTAGCACTTTGGCTGGTAAGCTGCTTGGGATAGGGGTCACCCGGGTGTTATACTCATCTGGCCTCTAACAAATGGGACCTTTCACATTGTCTGGGTCTGCAGAAGACTGTTACAATGTCAATATTTAATCCTAGGAATGATCAACATTTTTGGAGGGAAAACTAAGGTGTGCTCCAGTGAGAAGGAATGGAGATACCAACATATCAAGCATGTTCCTTTTAGTCTAAGCATGAAATTTTGAGTATGGCTTTACACAAACTGGGAAGGCAGCCAGGACAGTGGAAAGGACACTGGACTTCGGGCCTGGTAGCTTGAGTTCTCTTAATTCTGTCACTGAGCAGCTGGGTGACTCTGGCCTAGTTGCATCATTTCCCAGTGCCTCAGTTTCTTGAAATATAAAATGAGGGAAATTGTGCCTGCTTTCTTCTGGGATCTCTTGAGGATCGATACAATGCAAGAGGGGATAAGTATTATCCCAGGCTATTCTCCTCCTCCTTACTTTGAGAACATGTAGCTCTATTTTAAGGGCCAGACTGTCTGAGAGGCTTTTTGGTATGGGACTTGAAGTTCCTAATCAGTCATTAGACTTTTAATCAGTGCCACCTCTCAGTGCGTGATCAAACCCTCACTAATTCATTTTCAGGATCCACCACTTTTCCAGCCAGTAAGTATATATTATACTCAGAAGCAGATGCTTCCAAATTTTCAATCATGGACTTAAATATACCATCAGATACAGGATGGTAGAAATTCAGGGATCTGCATTTTTATACCCTAATCTTTCTCATCATAAATGAGAGCAAAGTGCATGTTATCTAATGAATTTTATTTGTTAATCACTTGCATGTCTGGAATATTTCTCCCTCTTGGGTTATATGTATATAAATGAAAATATTGTTAGTGATTTCACAAAATGGTAATTCAGAATAATGGAGACTTAATCCTCTTTTCATTAGCAAACCACTTCAGGACATACACTGTAGCAAATTACGCTGCATTTTAAGTCTCTCTCAAGTGCTGTGCGCTAGAAAAAACATTAAACTATTTTTGCATTGATAAAAGTAATTGTGTAGCTAATTTGGATAAGCAGCATGCATTAGGCACAGCAAAGGAATCTCTTCTTTATGCTCCCTATCCATTCCACAGCTGCCAGATAGGATTGTTGTTTTTTTTTCCTTTTAAAGAAAATCTGCCAGTCTGTCTGGCATTTGTTCCAGAGAGGGAGAATTGTCTACTGGCTTGAAAAGTGTGGTGTCAGTTAGGAGCTCTTTCTTCTGCTCCCAACTCTTTGTATATTTCTCAGTTAGTGACCTGGGCCAGAATTTCCAAAAGTGACCACTAAACTCAAGCACCTAAGCTGAGACATGCACCAGGTCTGATTTTTCAGAAATACTGGGCACATGAAGCTCCCATTAAGTTCAACGGAAGTAGTGGGTTCAAAACACCATTGAAAATAAGGCCATTGGTCTCCCAACATTAGTGATCACTTGTAGAAATGCTAACCTTGAATTTCTTAAATCTCGGCTGCCATATATGTAACGAGACGGGTGGTGGCGGTGGGGGAGAGCAAAGCATCACTGAATTCTGAAGTTCTCATCTGTATGTTAATATTGCAGCTTTGTTTTTTCTAGTGCTGATTGTACTTTCTCCACAATTGCTTGAAGCCTTGGTGAAAGTTTCTGAAACCGTCTGAGATCAATGAAAGCGAGGTTTCTTAATCTTTTTGGTTGGCAATGCTGTAAAAATCTTACTGCTGCATTCAGAGATGCCAAAGCATTCACTCATCTAGATTTACACCCAGAACTTAGGAGCTGAGACAAAGAAAACACTGATGCAAAGAGAAGGAAAATATTTGCCCTCATCTGCCTTATACTATGTGGTAGGTTTTCCACTCCTTTAATTACTCCTGTGACTCATCTATTAGAGTCTTTGATTTCCTTTTTTCCAATCATCTCTTGAAGAATGGACAGTGGTACTGAGCACTATTTTATTAGTTGTCACACTAATTGCCAATATAGATGGAATACACCAACCCAAAGCTTCTTTGTTTGTGTTTGGAAGTCTTTTAGCCATAGCACTGTTTGGAGAACTTGGGTTCAGCTGATAATCCATTTTGACTCCAAAAATTTTTTCAGTCATGGCTTTTCTGTAAATCTTGCCTGTTTCCTTTGCTCCAATATAGATGACTTTGCATTTGCCTGTATTGAAATGCTTTGTGTTTGTTGGTGCCCCCTTTTCCAGAGTGACTTTGTGTCATTCTGTTTATGAAGATATCATTCTGTATCAAATCAGATGCCTTAGAAGTCCAAGTGTAGTGCATACACAGTGTTATTAATCAAACCTGTAATCTCAAAACACCAAGTTTCATTTCCTTCCAGCTGATGTTGTGATTGTGTTGCATTGTAGTGCTGCAATACATGCATTAGCCTTACATATATATCCTCAATTAATTCTTTATTGGGTCCTCAATCAACTTTATTTTACCTCAGTTTTATATCAAGTAGCCTATAGTTCTCAGGTCACCCCCTGTTTACTTTTATTTTAATTTTTGGCATAATCTTTTCTCTTTTCTTGTCCTCTAGACTTTTCTCAGTGATCAAAATGTATTGAAAATCAATATTAATGGTTCACAGAGCTTCTTAGCCAGTTTGTTTAAAGCTCTTTAGATGTAAGGTATTTGGACATGATTTAAAAATGTCTAGTTTTAATAGCAGTTGTTAACATAAATGCAGTGTAACACGGCAGTTCAGTAGTATAGCTTAGAAGAGGACTTGGGCCTCCTGACTTCCAGTTCAATGCTCTATTCATGGAGTAACCTGCCCCCTGGCTGAAAAGCATATTCTGTCTGTCTACCCCCTTCCTGTCTAGTCTTACTAGTTCCCTCCTGTCTCCAGAAGTCTACAGAAACGGTATTTAATTTTCCCTCGCTCTACAAGTAAACTGTTTTCAAAGAGCAAAACAAACATAGGCTGATGTTGATAGACAACTAGTTCAAAATACTGAAGGCTGGTGACTCACATTCTCATGCCTTAGATTTAATAGACACAGATACCTCTCATTTGATGCTTGTATGCTGTAAAGAAGGCCAAGTTTTGTTTCAGTTGGCACAGATCTGCCTGAATTCCAGTTCTGGCACTGCTTCTGACAGCTGCTCTGTCCGATTCCTCTCATGCCTCTCAAATGGAAGTGGCTCTTGCCTATCTCAATGAAAGGCACTAGAAAAAAGAGTACTATGTTGTTTTATTCCCCCCTCTCTAGTTTGCTAACAGTTTAAAGAGGAGGCATTGCAAATTGATAGCTCAGTGCTGAGCTGTTGCACAAGAACCTTTCCTTCAAAGTAATAAATGATCCCAAAACACTCAATGGGAGAAATTTAACACATGTTTGAAGACCTGGTGAACCTAGACTTTGTATTAGGCCTCTAGAGACAGGTGACTTTCACCTTGTATGATCAGTATCAAACCCATTTATGGAGGGGCATGGAAATTTCTCTAGCAGGAAGAAGATAGCAATGTGGCTGGGGGAACAAACAAATTAAATGTACCTATATAGTTCTGGTCAGCCCTTTTCTGTCAAGCGCATGGATTGGCATGCTACCAGCATTTAATTAAGTAGAAAGCAAACTACACACTATGTGCCTCTTCACCTAGACTGTGGTTCTGGGCATAGCTGTTTGGCAAACTATGTAGTAGACTGTCCAGGGTTATCTAGCCAAGCTTTCCGAAAATGAGGTAATCAAATTCTGTTCACTTCACTCATGCAGGTAGTCCCCCTCCACTTGTGTAAATGAAGATGTTGGATGAAGGCAGGCTCAATGAAACAACACAGTGATGCATATTTATGCAATGACAATTTAAACTCTAACACTGGGACCAGATTTTTTTCAAACTCAAGGACTGATTCCACCTGCCTGTGTCATCTGATGTAGTGAGCTCAGACTCATAAAAGCTCATGCTGTACATCTCTGATGTAGTTGGCCTATAAGGTGCCTTCTGCCTGACTTGAATCTAAACATAGCTACCTACTTCTCAGTAACTTGTGCAAATAATTCCTATTGACCTCAAGTCTATTCACATGATTCCATTTAAGTGTATACCTAAGGGTGTGCAAGGTTGTAGTCTGAGATGCTACATTTAGATGGGGAGATGCATGTGTATGTGTGTGTGTGTGCACGCGCGTGTGTGTGCATGTGCACATGCACGTTTAGGCAAAATAAGGCAAATAAATAAATAAAAATAAGCTTAATTCCAGAATTTTCAAGCACTTGCAAGTTCATTCATTTATTATGGGTTGCAGGTGTTCAGAGTCCAGACTACTCCTATTTAGATATTTAAATATGGAGACAGATACCTAAATTCACCCAAGTATGAAAATATTGGTTTCATGTTTTAGGAATATGCATTCTGCATTGTCCCCATGTCAATGCCAGGCCAATGCACCGCACATGAAATCTGGGGCCCAGAATCACCTTTTGAGTAATTTAGGTCCAGAGTGTGTATTGACTTACCAGCATTTCATGCTAAAGTTGCATGATGAAAGTTAAAGTAAAAGTCCAGAAAAATGTTGGTGAAATGATTTCCATTCAGAAAAAGAACCCTGCTATCTACCATTCATGTCTACCTTCTCTTCTGAGGATGGCTAGAATACAGACTTTTTTCCCCTTGAATTTATTTGGGTATTTGTGGTCCTCTAAGTATTGACAGTGACTGCAGTGGGTGAAATCTCAGCCCTATTAGCTCCCATGTCATTGTAACGTGGAGTTTCTGATGTAACTCAACAATCTAATTAAAGAGAATTAAACAATATAGGAACTAATTAAAGAAAGTGTGTGGGAGCAAGCAAAAACATAGAGAGGAAGCAAAATGTCTGAGATCAAATAGACTGCACCAATAACAAATCTCTATGCATACTGGAAAGGAAATTCAAAAGATACGGATCCAGTTTAGCAGGCTGGATGCATATAAGCACCCTTTCTATACTGAAGGGAGGAAGAATTATAGATGTAACAAGTTAAGTTTATTTCTTTTCAAATAGTGAAGAGTAACAGGGTGAGCTTGTTGAATTCCTAGATAACTTTCTGGTCTTTCCTTCCCAGCCAGTGGCTGGGAAGAAACTGTCCAATACTGCTCTTTTTGGGACACCAGTAATAATCCTTCTTGTTCAGTTAGCTCATTTCATTTTGCTAAGCAGAGGGTGGTTATGCAGTCATGAGACCCCTCATTTCAAAAGCCAGTGCACCTACTCTTTTGTGTACATTATTTTGAGAACCTAAGTAGTGCTTTGTTTTCTAGGCTCAGGGGTTATTCTTGCTGCAAAGTGCTTCACTTGAGCTAATTATATGTACCATGTATTTCAAAAATAAAAATGTTGTTAGGTTAGGTTTCTTCACAAAGTCTATAGTGCACTGAAAACCACTGCTCCCTATTATATCATCCTTATGCAATTCTTCTTGTACTGCACATGCTAGCAACAGGATAGATGTAAATCAGGGCGATTTACATCATGATTTAAAGCAGAGTGGAATGCCTTGATTTAAATAATTGATTTAAACAACTTTTTTATGTACTTCATTAATTTTCTGAGGAGGAGCACATTCTTTTGGCTGATCAAAACAGGTAGTTTTACAACTAAATAGAGCTCTTACTTTAGATTTGGTGCATCTTTGAGTTACTTTGGAGGGTAGGCTAATAACTATACACATTATTGAAGCAATTATATAGCTTAATATTTTTAGATTTATATTAATGTATGTTAGAAAATGATGAATGACATATTGCTTATTTACTAAATTACTTCTGTATTAGATGGCTTATTTGTTAACTTTTTGCTCACAATTTGTGTGAAGCAGCTGCATTAGGATGGTAACTTGTGTTTAATACAAACTGTTTTTACAAAGAAACCATCTTATTATGCTTTAAACTATAAAATGAAAACCCAATTTAAAAATCCTTTTCAATTGAAAAAGTCATTGATTTTTTTTTTTGAATCATTATGCTCCCAAAAAGACTTATGCTTCTTGCAAGCCTGGTACTTCTTGAGCCCCGGAGAAGCAAGGAATTGACAAAGGTATCATGGTTTCTTTTTATATTTGATCAAGAATGTTGTGTATTTTGCAAAAAAAAAAAAAAA
>NW_017728994.1:23881486-23883891 GCF_001723915.1 Gavialis gangeticus | reverse complement strand
TATTTGATCAAGAATGTTGTGTATTTTGCAAAAAAAAAAAAAAAAGATATGTACAAATATCTCCTGGGGGAAAATGCTCTGTGGGTGAAAAGCTAATTTCTTCATCTGCTAAGAAGCTGACAAAGAACTAAAAGCTGTAAGCACATAACTAAAATCCTAGGATACCCACATGGTATAAAACAAAGAAAAATGTGGCCCTTATTTATAATCCTCCTCCAATATTTACCCAGAATTGTCACTTAATTCAGCTTCTTCATATTTTGCAGATGCCCTTATGTTTTGAAAGACTTTGGGGCTGTAAAACAGTTCATTTGATGCAGCTGTCTTTAAACAGTTTCAAGCAAGAAGGAATTGTAAACTTCTGTAATTATTTTCCAAATCTTCCTGCTGTGTATGTTCTAAACTAGCCAGCTATTTTGATGAATTTCTAAACCACCAATGACTTTTTAAAAATATATATTTACCCTCATTCTTCATTGTTGACTGAACTGGTTAATTTAAAACAGATTAAGCTGGGGTTTCATTAAATGTCCTGAGAGTGCCCATGAAACTTAAAACCAGTCTCATCTCAGAGAACTGTAATTGAATTGGAAAAGTCAGATTTAAGTGGAAGGACTATCAGAGAATGAAAAAATATAGGGTAGGGGGATGTTTCTGATTTTAAGGAGACATCACAAATAAAGACTTAAAAAACAAATACACACAACTCTCCCCACCCCCCTACCCTTGCCTCCAGCCCCTAAGCTAAAATACCCTTCCTCAAACTGTATTTTCTCTGATATTTTTAGATTATTCTGTCTCTGGGGTAAACAAAATTGTATTGTTAAAAAAAATCCCTTCTTATAAACTAATCTACAAAGTAGGATTTAAAAATTAAACTGTTTCTATCTTGCTCTTTCAAAATGATTTAGATTGTCACCTTCTTATGCCTTATGTCTGCATAAATTATTAAAGACCACAGTTATCTTGGAAGATTCGCCAGCTCTCAGTCCTTGCCATGGATTGTTAAGCTAGTTTTAAAAAGGAAGCATGATAGTATAAGAAACACAGAACAAAGCTCATATGAGTCAGGCTTACCTGTAGGTTTAGACAGGTGCTGTAGGTAGCTTGGATCTATGAAGTGTGGCAGGACGATAAAGGAAATCTTACCAACTTTGAAACTAGAATCTATTTTTAGGCTAGGATTTGCTGACTTTGACCTTGAATGCTACCCAAGGGAGAATCTTTACATCTGCTGGTAAAACTATTCCCTGATGTGACCTGAAACCTTAAACCTGGCAATCCAGTTACCTAGTTTGTGGCTTGAGTCAGATAATGTGACGTCTACATGTTGGCTGTAATGATAAATGAGAAGGCATCTTTTTATCCTCTGGTTCCCTCTTCAAACCTGACGCTGAGTTTATTTCTGCCTGTATGGTTGAAGCACTTCACAGCTGTTTCTAGTCATGATCTTCTCTAGTGGCTTTGTGCCTACAACAGAATTGACCACAGAAGGAGTGGTGGTCAGAGATTTATTCAGCACACATTGCTTTCTGCTCTCAAGAGCTTCCTACCTCATGCATTCACCTGACGTGCTGGCCAAGTGTCCCCTATCAGCTGTTGTGTCTCACTGCAGTGCTGGCCACCCACAAAAGCTATCCAATTATTTAACTGCCTGCTTGGGCAGATGACCTTCAGCTTCCTGCTTTACCAGTCCTTGTGAACAGAAGTTGCCAAGAATCACAGAGCCTCATGTGCAGGAGAGTAAGGGGTTAAAGGTGGGAAGGAAGCTGTGCACTGTAGCCATTAGGAGAGAATCTGGTCATTGTAACAAGGTTGTCCAACATAGAGTCTATATAGAGGGTCTGCAGTTTGTCATGGCAATGACTTGTGGTTCTCTCTTTGTACTCCTGACTGCTCTCTGTCATCCAAGCCCCTTTCCTCATCCATCCCATTCTCAGACACATTCTCTGTCTAGGTCTCTACCACAGATTGTAACATGGACTAGCCTGATACAGAAAAGAAAGTACAGGAAGTAATGGTAGTGAAGACATGTTGGCACGTGAATTTCTTAGCAGTTGGAAGAATATGCATCCAGGGTCCCTGGAGAGGTTAGTGCTCTTGGCAGGTGTGAAAGCCTTTATTGCTTTGTCATCATTACTATCATTACCCAGCTTGTCTAGACCCTAACTTACTCTAGCTGCGTCTCACCTTCATTTTGTGGGTTAAATGTAAGTGTGCTTGCTCACTCGCTCTCTCTCTCAGCACTGAACCAGTGAGGCAGTCATTGAGGATTTTTGCAGCCAGAATTGACTTTTTCTGTACATTTGGGAGAACTTGCACCTCTAATTTTCTTTCCGACTCTCACTCTCACTCTCACACTCGCGGTTGGTAAAGAGGGAAGTTCAAAAGGCCAATCAAGCCAG
>NW_017728994.1:23876428-23881452 GCF_001723915.1 Gavialis gangeticus | reverse complement strand
AAAAAAAATAAATATATCTATCTATCTATCTATCTATCTATATATAAAATCTTTGACCCAAGAAAGAATTGATTTATTTTTTTTCCTTTCTTTCTTTTTTTTCCAATCTTGTTGCTTTGGCACTTTTGGAGTTACCATAGTAATGACCAGAAACACATCAGCAGAATTAGAACAAGGAAACTGCAGCATAAAAAGCCCAGCCCTTCTTTGTCCAGCTAAGTAGATCTTCTAAGGGTCTTGTTGTGTGGGACACTGACTATGTGTTAAATCTGTGCAGTATTAAAGTTAGAATGTGTCTTGAGCAGCTGCATGATAATGTTTACTATAATCTCTAACATCCACAGTTTGCTGATTCCAGGTTCCAGCCCCAGCACTGTGCCAGATTCTTAAACTGGTTCCAGTGTGGTGCCAGACCTGGGACTGACTTCAGTTGACTGGATTGATGTCACTGGACCCCTTTCAGTGAGGAGAAGAAGCAGGATTGGGCTCCAGGCAGACTGTGGTGCTGTGATCCCATTAGGGAACATTGATTATAAAGGAGAGTGCTGGATTGCAAACCAGCCCCTCTACTTGCTGCTGTCATGTACAACTTGAATGGGTGCGAGAGAGGGGGGTGGGGGGCAGGAACGACTGCAAAATGCTTGTGTTATCTTTGTGGAGCGGTCTGACAATAGCTGAACATATATTATTTAATACAGTCTGGAGATGCTCCTTCTGTGAACAGTTGTAATTTTGCTACAATCCAAGCAGACTTAGCATTTGTTTTACTGCTTGAATGCACAGACACTTAAGTTTTAAGTGCAGTTAACGTGTCCTAAGTGTAACATGCGACATGGCCCTAAGGTGATAAATGCGGGGGTGGAGGCAGAAGGTCGGACAGATTTTAGGTTTTCCTGGGCTCCAAGCAATATGATGCTATTCTTGCATTACTTCCTAGCTCTTCTACTCTGCCAGTGGTGCTGGCATAATCCACCCATTTACCATCTTTTCTCACCAACATGCCCATATTATTTTGTGTGAATGAAATGACTTTCCTAGACTGGTGCAATAATCTGCTACACATCCTTGCTCTACCTCCCTCCTGCCCCAGTACCTGCAGGAATTCAACCAGTTCAAAACATATAGCACTTGTGGACCCTTTATAGCACCCAAGTATCATTTTCCAAAGCATTCAAGTCCCAAGAGAAAAACTACTTATTTTTTAGTGATACTAAGGCTTCACCTATAAAGTTTTGCCAGCCTACCTGTGTTGGCTACAGGTGAATAAAGGTTACATCCCCTGCTACTGCAGCTATGCTAGCAAATGTCCTGCTGTGGTTGCCGCTAGGCTGACAGAGAAGGGCTTCTCCTAATGTGGCTTGTATTGTTCAGGGAGATAGCATAACCACACTGGCCAAAACTTGCTTTCTGTTAGCATATGCTGCATTTCACCAGTGGGCTCTGCTGATGTAGCTTTGCAGAGGCTGTATAGTTAGACAAGTCCTTCAGTTCCTATGTAACTAAGGCACTTTTGAAAAGGCTACCATGGCTGCTCTAATGCCACCTTTCTGTCTAGATTATAAAATCCCTTTGGATCAGGAAGTGGGGTTTTGCATGTATTGCCATAACACCTCACCTAGCCCAGTGGGACCTTAGTTCTGACTCATGCAATACAGATGTTGAGGAATAACGGCTAGTTTCAGTTCAAGTTCTGGGCAATGGATCTGTTGCGGTTTTATTCTAACAGGCTTACTCAAGCCAAGTTACTGCACTATAGAGCAGCCAAGCTTCCCATCCAATTATTCAGATAGTTGTCTTTAAAATTCAAAAGAGCTTAGATGTTAGAAACCTGCTGTGCCTTCTAAGTTACCTCAGAAGGTTATTGTACAAATTAATTCAATACTGACAACATAAAAACTCTGGGGACAAGATGATATAGGTCATATATGACAGAAACTACAGCTCTGGTCATTTTATTTTTATCTTTGTAAGCTACCCAGTATGGGGGAATGTAGGTAAAATGATATAGCCTGGTAACAGAGCCCATAAGAAGAGATTACGTAATGTGTGCACAGTTTAATGTATGGACGGTGGGCATGGTGATGAATGGATGGTGGAATGATTTTTTTTGTTAGCTGTCACTCAACAAGTTTTACTTTTTGACGTCAGATTGATGGCATGACAAGGGTTTGTGGTATTATTTTTTCAGGCTGACATCTTGAGTGCCTGGAATATTAAACTGAAACAGAAGTATTTGTTTGGTTCCCTGGCTGTCAAAACAATACAAGCCTTTGCTGCCCCTCTCTACTATCAAAGCAAAATACTTTGGAGTAGATTTTGACTCCTGGAAACATATTAATCTATTTTTGGGACCAACTAGTTATGTTCTCATGAGATATATATATATTGGTTAGGAAGTTAGAGGCCAACATTTTGCACAGGGATTGGTGATTGTGGGTACCTCAAATGCTGGCTGCCCAACAAAAAATACTAGAGAGGAGCCCAGTTTAGAGAATGGTCTGACTATCTGTTCCCAGTATGTTCTGAAACAGTTCATAGAGGATACCTAAGACAACAGTGTCTAGTGGCTTTTGAAAATCCTGGTCACACTGGGTGACTTTCTGTGACCTCCTGGATCATAGTCCCTTAGTTAGCATTGTGGCTGGAGGTCTGTGTGAATCTATTCTGATTTGTTCCCTTATGTAGGAGTGCTTGTACACATGATGAAAATTGGCCGTTTTGCAGTTTAATGGTGTCATGCTGTACACATGCAGGGGGTTTTTACAATTTAAATGAGGTTTTTACCTTGCAAACTAAACCACATCATCCACATGTAGTTTAGTTTGCCACATAGCTATTATTAATGTTGCAGCCTTTTGACAGTTCACGCCCTGCCAACCTCTTGCTGCGGGAGAGGCGGGCTTAAGGCAGCAGTGGCAAGGGGCCAATCCTTTTTCTCCCCCCCAACCTCTCTCAGAGCCTGCCTGTCTCTCCCAAGGCCAGGGGGCAAGTCCCCAGTGGGCCCTGGCCTGCAGGGGCCCTCATCCTTCCCTCTGCCACGGCTGCCTGGGCAGGTGCTGCCCAGCACCCACCCGCTAGCAGCCCACCTGCGGAACTCCGAGGGGTGCCACCACCATGGAAGAAAGGACTAGGGCCCCCTGCAGCTCAGGGGCTGCTTACCCCCCAGCAGTGGGCGATGTGAGCAGGCTCTGCAAAAAAAAAAAAAAGGATCAGGTCCCTTGCTGTAACAGTAATGGAAGCCTCTAAATTGAAATGATGGGTTTTAATCATCACAATTAAAAACGCACTGGTTCAATTTAGGGGGCTAAACCCCTGTCATGTGTACAAACACACTAGGTGTCTGTAGTAGAGAGCCTGGGTTCCTTTAAGATAAAAGCGGCGGGCCAGGGGCCTGGTGCCTGAAAGGGGCACATTGCTACAGTAACACCCATGAGGCTTGAGGTATGGTGTAGGGGAGGTTTTGGAGCCATGCAATTAGCCCCTAAGACTTTGGGTGTTCTGCAGTACACAGTTGACCAGAGAGGCCCAGTTAGGGACCTGGGACTGGAGAGATTGCAGACCTGTGAATGAGCAGAGAACCAGTATGGTCCAGGGTAGGAGACATCAATCCTACACCAGCTTGGGAGGTAAGAGATGGTGGACCAAGATTGGAATAGTTCTGAGTGGCAGAAGGGTGTTCATAAGTAACCTTCTTGAGTGGGTTACCTGGTGGACTATCAAAGATGAACTGAGAAAGGAAACAGAGGGCACTACATTCATAGAACTGTACAGAGACTCTGCAGGGAGACCCAGTGGCCAAGGTAGGGTCAAGTGTCAAGATGAAGAGACCACCCAGAAAATAGTAGAGGTCATAGACTACTTGGACCTCAGAGGGAGGACTTTCAACTGGAGGAGAAGTTGGGATGATCAGGAACAGTGGCGATGTACAGGGGATGCACGTACACCCCCTGAGAGCGCTGATGCACCCCCTGACAGCCAGCTGGCACTGCTGGCACAATCAGCTGTGAGGTGACCCCCTCCTCCGGTCAGCAAGATCGGCGGTGGGGTACCTCCCCCCGACCCTGGTTGCTGACTGGCCACCGATGGCACCAGTCGCCCATAATTGGGAAGTCCCCAGGGGCAGTGGGATTAGAGATGGGTGGTCCTGGAGGCCTTGGCATCACCAGAACACACCAGCAGTGTGAAGATGTATAACCTGGGATCCAATGTTAGAAGGGTTCATCAATAAGGGATGAGTAAACCTGTGCTTGCTGAACTGGGATGAAGTTTAGGGGGAACCAGGTAAGACTGAGCACCCCACACCTTCCTTGCTGTAACTAAGGGAGGGAGGTGTGTAACAGAGAGCCTGGGGCTCCCTGTTCCTTTAAGATTAAATCAGCCAGGTAGCACTGCAGACTAGGCAGGGACAGCAGCTGCCAGTTGCCAGGGCAACAGGGAAATGAGGCAATCAGTAGGCAGACTGCTGACTGGAAGTGGGCAGGGCTCTGGGAGCATATAAGCTTGGGCTGGCAAGCATAGGTGGAGGAAGAAAAAATTATTTGGGGGAGCTGAGCCCCCCCAGCAGGTAAGTCTGTGATGGAAGGGGGAGGGGAGGAGAAAGGGCCTTGGGTGGGGCAAATCAAAGCCCCAGTGGTGAGGGAGGGAGTGGGGCACAGGCAGGAGTCGGGGCTGGGGTGAGTGGGGCCCATTCTGGGCTGGGTGGTGGGACAAGCGGAGGCCCCGGGGTCAAGTGCCCCCCTGTGGCAGGACACTGTTTGTGCCTGCCACTTTAAGACCTAAGCCAAGTAGCCATCAGGTGCCTGATTGCGGCCGCCCTTTTAGATTCAGGGCTGCCTATATAAGCAGACCATTTTGCTGCTGGCAGGCCAGGCAGCAACATCACTTGGCTACAAGGCTTCATGGAACACCCTGGAGGTAAAGGAGGAGCTGTAGAGAATGGCTAGGAGTCTCTTGGTCCTGGTCCTGATCTAAAACTGCACCCTGCCGGGAGTGGGTGGCCTGGTGGGTCTCTCAGTGGTGCGGGA
>NW_017728994.1:23875039-23875982 GCF_001723915.1 Gavialis gangeticus | reverse complement strand
CCGCATAGAGGGGGAGTATCACCTACCACTACCCACACCACCTTAACCTCAGCTCCCACAACTGGGTGGGTCACCCGCTAGTAGGGTCCAGAGGGCAGACCCCAGAGAGAGAGTGAGGCTAGAGGCTCAGAGGCCTGATGTACAGTACCCTCAACTGGTCAATGCTGGGGCCAGGATGAGACTGGTCAAAAGGGCCAGAGTCCCCATGAGGGACGCCGAGAGCTGAGGGCCTGGAGTCCCAACTGGCCTTGGAGGTGAGGCCAGGGCCTGTGTGGCCAAAGGCCCCGGGGGGACCACACCCAAGAGGGGAAATAGTTTCAGGGAGCTAGGTGGCCCTGAATGAGGGTGGGGTAGGCCGCCTGAATGGAGGGAACTTAGAGGGGTCCTGACTGGAGGATTCTGGGGCCCAGTGTGGGGCTGGTGAAAGTAACAACTAGGATGCCATCTGTGAGGCATGGGATGCAGTGTAGGGAAGGTATGGAGCCACAGATAGTGCCCCCTGGCATTGGGGCAAGGAAATGAGCAGCCTCCCACTGAATTAAGTTCATTGATTAATTAACAACAAGGTGTGGCAGGAGAGATAGGCAGGCGGTTGGCCCAGAAACAGGTGGGCAGGCCAAAAGCAAAACAGCCCCGAGAAAGCCCCCTGTTACACCCCGCAATCTGCGTGTGAGGTGGAGGTGGCTGCTGTTGCATGCTAGGCTGCCCTAAGACCCATGCAAGGCCACATGCATCCTGCTGTTGGGCAGGCAGGGGGCACGGTGCAGCCCAGTGGTGGGATGCACATGGCTGCACTGCTCCTGGGGCAGCTGCATCAAGCAGTAAAGCACAGCATATAGTGGAAATTGACTCTGCCCCATGCACAGATTGGGCAGCATGAGCACCCTGGGCCTCCACTTTTCCCGGCCTGGCCAGGGCCCCTCTCACCCCAACCCATGCTCCT
>NW_017728994.1:23832809-23870039 GCF_001723915.1 Gavialis gangeticus | reverse complement strand
ATCTGCGTGTGAGGTGGAGGTGGCTGCTGTTGCATGCTAGGCTGCCCTAAGACCCATGCAAGGCCACATGCATCCTGCTGTTGGGCAGGCAGGGGGCACGGTGCAGCCCAGTGGTGGGATGCACATGGCTGCACTGCTCCTGGGGCAGCTGCATCAAGCAGTAAAGCACAGCATATAGTGGAAATTGACTCTGCCCCATGCACAGATTGGGCAGCATGAGCACCCTGGGCCTCCACTTTTCCCGGCCTGGCCAGGGCCCCTCTCACCCCAACCCATGCTCCTGCCTGTGCCCCACTCCCTCCCTCACCACTGGGGCCTCAATCTGCCCCCTCCACAATGGTGAGGGAGGAACTGCTCCCACTGCTGCATGCACCACAGGAGGGCATGTGGGGTCGTGTGCTCCCAGATCTGTACACGGGAGAAGGGGAAGACTGTCTCAGCAGGCTGGGGCCAAGGAATTGCACCTGGCTTTTCCCAGTGGTGGGGGGAGGCAGTTGGGCTGTGCTGCACTGCACTGTACTGCGCTTGGAGTGAGCAGTGGCAGCACTGGGAGGGAGGACTGTGGGGGGCTATAATGAATTTTGTGGTGGCTTCAGCCCCCCCTCCCCATAGTCACCCTCACAATGCTGAGCACACCACAGCCCAGCCCCCACTGGGAAGGGCCTGTCACTGGCCCAGGCCTGCCCCATTCTGCAGTGGCAGCCCACCCACACCCCATGCGCAAATCCAGGGCACACACATTCCCATTCCCTCCCAGGATGCATGCAGTGGCAGGAGCTGCTACCCCCTCCCTGTGCCAGGTGCCACCTGGATATGTTACTTGCAGTTCCATCCTGTGCCCCTCCCCAGCTATGCAGGGCCTGCCCCTGTCCCAGCCCTGGATGCGCTGCTCACAGGTAGCCAGTCATCCATGTGCTGGGCTGCCTATCCTGGCTCAGTGCATGCCCTTCCCCACCCCTGCTGCAGCTGCCCAGAGCCCGTGGTCCACTGCCCTTTGTTTATGGGGTTAAGCCTCGTTAGCCCTGACCTTCTGACACCTATGCTGGCAAGCTAGTTTAGCTCTGTCAGCCACAGGGTTAGGAGCTCCTGACCAGGAGAGCTATCCAGGGATGCTAGACTGTCTGCTTTGCTGCCTGTAGGAAGCTCAGGGAACTCACAAGGAGCCCAGGCTGGGAGGTATGGCAGCACAAGGGGTGACAGAAGGTTTGCCTCTTAAAGGGGCAGAGGTCTGCTTCTTCTGTTGTTGTTTATATTATGGCCAGGGTCTTATATTATGTTATAGTTACATTGGTGGTTTAGGTTGGGACTGTAAGGGGTGGTATCTGGAGGTTGCATTAGTGACCAAAGGCACACAATCACCTTGAGCCCTGCCAGGGGCAGGCTCAAGGCACAAGCAGCTGTTGAACCCAGAGTGGGCAGAGTGTAAGACCACAAGGCCAGCCAGGGGCCTGGTGCCCGAGAGCCCGGTGAAGCCAGACAGAGGCTAGGGGCCAGTAGATGGGGGGTTAGGGTCCTGCCACCCAAGATCGGTGCAAGCAGATTGGAGCCAGGGGCCTTGTGCCCAAAAGCGTCAAATATCATTACAGTAACATCCATGAGGCTTGGGGCCTGGTGTAGGGCAGGTTTTGGAGCCACGCAGTTAGCCCCTAAGGCTTTGGCTGGCTCTAGTGAGGGGCCTGGGGAATAGTAGGGACCAGTACGGTGCTGGGAAATCCTTGCGGGAGTTTAGTTGAACTGGGGCCATGTGAAGGCCTGTAGGTAGCCCTCCCTATTATCATTATTGTTACATCAAGGTATGGAACGAGAGAAGGGAAGGTGCCCTAGGGGTGGAGCAGCGCAGTAGCAGAGACACCAGCGCATGTCATGGCTGCCCCTGGGACCTGAACATGCTACAGTGTCTCACTATGGTATGTGGAGTGGGGCATAAAATACTTGTGTTTAGATGCATATTTCTTATCAAATCATCAGGTCAGCTCTCATCCTTGAATCACTAAATTATATTATTATTATTTATCACTTTTATTACAATAGCATCTAGGGGCAATTAAGAAATGAGATACCTTTTGGCCAAGTGCCGTAAGACACCTAAGAAGAGGCAGTCTTTGTCGCTGTCTTGAAAAGCCTAAGTTCCAAACGGAGGAAACAAAGAGTAGGAGAAGAGGTAAATACAGGTGGAGTGAGAAGTGCAATGGCAGAAAAGATTAAGGGTTGAGGGAGTAAGACACAACTTTGTTCAACCTTAGGGTGTCTCCATGGCACGGGTCTTGGAGTGCTAGAGTGGAGGGATGGCCCCCAACTTCTTTAACTTGGTATGTAAGTAAGAACTGAAATGTGATAACGTTCTTAGAAGCACTGAGATTTTCCCCATAAAACTGTTTAAAGTAAGAGAGGGGGGAGAAAAACCACAGAGAGATTTTGGCCAGACCACACCGGAGGTACAGTTGGAAAAATCCTGTATTTTGAAGGTTTAAAATTTCTATTTATTCACAGTTTTTATTTTAAAATTAAAGTTTTGGTTTAAAAGATTCCCTCCTCCACCCCACTCCCCAACTGGAAGATTTCCTTTTTATTGAAAAATATGCCATTATTTGGAAAAGTAGGCTTTTTACCAATTGCCTGGGAAGAATACATATATAATTATATAAGATTATCCTAATGGAAGTTTGCAGCTGTATTGTGATGCTAATAGCTTGCAGAAACTTTTATGCTTCAAGTTGTTTGGCAAAAGTTAAGAAACTTTATATATATTTTAAGTTAACCATAAAGTAAATCCAGATGGTTCTCTCTTGCACAGACAAGCAGTCTTCAAACTAGACATCTAGCTATAGCCTAGCTGTAACTTGTTTTGATTACTGCAAATAAAAAGACAAAAGTTTTCAATGACTAAGGGCCCAATTCTACAAAATGTTAAGTGCCCTTGATTGTCTTTTGAAGTCAACTGAAGCTCTCACAGGAAGACCTAGAATTTGTATGACAATATGCATATGAGAGTACAGTTTATTTGTACTGAAGTATTGCTTAAAGTCTAAGATCTAGACCTCATTGTGTTAAGTGCCGTATATACATAGAACAACAAAAACGGCAGTCTCTGCAGTAAGTGGTTCACAATCTAAGTTTTAATTTGTTTCTTCTCTTTTCCACTGTAAGAACTATTACCATATTACTTTGGGATTCTTGCTTGTTTTACGTACAGTGTATTCAACCTTTACTTGTTACTTGAAAAGGTTATAGCTTTCAACAAGAGAAGAAAAGTAAAAGGGCAAGGCTTGTAAAAATGATATATATATCACTTTAACATGATGATCCAAACTTTTGTAATAGAGCTCTTTATCTAAGAAGGGTCAACTTGTTATTGTAAAACTAAATTATAGAAATTACTGGAACACTGGGCTACTTTCTTACTGGTCCACTTTCACCCCAAAAGTAGCAGCCCCAAGTCTAGTGAACGATCATAGATCTTGTCTATGTAAACCTGGACGTTTATTCACAGGCAAAAGAATTTTTGCTAGTTTGAAGCCACTACCATGAGTTAAAATGGTTGGTCCTACTTTGTAAGAACTGGATGAATTTATTAGAACATTGCAACTAACAGTTCCAAAGATGCGGGCAGGGCTTAATTTTCCTCCCTCCTGGTCTGAGACAGCAATATAGAATCAAAACAAGGTAATTTAAAACTAAGATAAAGGTTTGGTGCCACCTATTGGTGAAGTTGCTGGCTGCATTGGTAATTACCTTACCTCAAATAGAAATTTGGTAGTGGTAAATAGGTGATAGCTGATATTACTCTATATTAAGATGAAAATCAAAGCTGCTTTGAATCAAGGAGAGTCATATAGAAAGCAAGGCAAAGATGTAAATGTTTACCTTAAAATACATCTGGTTATAAGCTGAAACACAAAATGCTGTGTAGTGTTAGACACTAAATAAACATTTTCATTGGAAACATATTAGAAACCTCTCCATAATGGTCATGATGATAAGTGTAACATTTTAAAAGTCCTAATATTCTAAAGGGGAGAAAAATTGAAAAGTCCAGCCAAAGGTAAATGATGAGACCAGCAGAAAGTTTACTCAAATCTTTGTTTATCTGAATGGTCCGTCAATGTCAAATAATCAGAAATCATTTACTTTGCATGGGAACAAATCGGTAAACATTGTTCCTAATCTGCATATTGTTGGCACTTAAGGAAAATGATAAGTGCTTTCTCTTTCATTGCATTATTTTTTCAGTGAATCATGAGCCAAATGTTTTTGTATATAACAATATGTATTATTCCCCAAGGTAAAGCAACAAAGAAAATCCAGCATCAGATTTTAGCAAGAACAGTAATTTGGATTTTGCTTAATTAGGGGGATTCACTGAATGGTATGTTGCATGTCTGTGCCACACAGAAATGATGGTTGTATTTCTAACCTGGGACCCAGCAAGCTGCTATTGGGAGTTGGGAAGAAATCTCATGGAAGGAGAGAGTTTTTATAGTTTCATAGTTTCTAGGGTCAGAAGGGACCTGAGAAGATCATCTAGTCCGACCCCCTGCCATGGCAGGAAAGAGCACTGGGGTCAAACGACCCCAGCAAGGTGTTCATCTAGCCTCTTCTTAAAAATCCCCAGGGTAGGAGCCTGCACCACCTCCCTTGGAAGTTGGTTCCAGACCCTAGCTGCCCTGACCGTGAAGTAGCGCCTCCTGATGTCTAACCTAACCCTACCCTCTGCTAGCTTGTGACCATTGTTCCTGGTCACTCCTGGCTGTGCTCGGGGGAACAGCGACTCCCCCAATGCCTTCTGATCCCCCCTGACCAGTTTGTAACAGGCCACAAGATCCCCCCTCAGCCTTCTCTTGTGGAGGCTGAACAGGTTCAGGTCCCGTAGTCTCTCCTCATAGGGCCTGCCCTGCAGTCCCCTGATCATGCGAGTGGCCCTCCTCTGGACCCTCTCCATGCTGTCCACATCCCTCTTGAAGTGCGGCGCCCAGAACTGGACGCAGTACTCCAACTGTGGCCTGACCAGTGCTGCATAAAGGGGGAGGATCACCTCTCTGGACCTGCTCGAGATGCATCTGTGGATGCATGACAAGGTACGGTTGGCCTTCCTAACTGCCTCCCCACACTGCCGACCCATGTTCATCTTGGAGTCAATGATGACTCCAAGATCCTTTTCCGCCTCCGTGCTGACAAGAGGGGAGTTCCCTAACCTGTAGGTATGGTGCCAGTTGTTCCTCCCCAGGTGCATCACCTTGCACTTGTCTGTGTTGAAACCCATCCTATTCTCATCCGCCCACCCTTGTAACCTGTCTAGGTCTGATTGTAGCCTGTTGCTTCCTTCTAGTGTGCCCACGTCCCCCCACATCTTAGTGTCATCAGCAAATTTGAACAGGGTGCTTTTTACCCCCTCGTCCAAATCACTGATGAAGATGTTGAACAGTGCGGGCCCGAGGACCGAGCCCTGCGGAACCCCACTGCCCATGTCCTTCCAGGTTGAGAAGGATCCATCCACTACCACCCTCTGGGTGCGGCCCTCCAGCCAGTTGGCGACCCATTTGACTGTGGGATTGACCCATTTAACCATCTGAATTTATGATATTCTCTCTGTTTGTTCCAGTCGGTTCCAGTGCAAGAGCCCTGAGAGAAGGGCCATTTAGATCTGTGATTGCCCCATAGTGTTATTAGGAAACAGGTGCCAGGGGATTCTTTCTTACCTGGGATATAGGCAGTGGAAGGCCAGGGCTAATGGGGCTTATCCCCCACAAACTCGGCTGGTGACAGCAGCTCCAGTGCCACCACCACCACAGCGCACACAGCACCAGAGTGCGTTGGCCCAGGAGCAGCCCTACAGGAGGGAAGGGTGGGGTCTGGCGGGCATGCTCCATACCACTTAGCCTCCCCTCCAATAATATTTTCTAGTGCTGCTTATGCCTGGAGAACAGCCTGAGGGCATGGTGGAAAGACAAGAAAGAGTTTGAAGGCTGTTAGCCTCCTCTCAATAAAGTGTGCTAGGAATGTGAGGAATCTGGAGGGCCTATATTATCCAGTTCCACCTACCTCTCTTTCAGTCCTGTGGAAAACAGCAATGAAGGAGCAGAGATTGTTGAAAAACAAAAGACCTGAGAGTGAGACAAGCATTAATCAGTAAGTAAACTACTTCTGCAGTAGATTGGGTTGCCTGATATACATTGAAAGCTAATGGTCAGAGTTAAAACACCAGGACAATGATTCTCAACCAGGGTGTCCTTTTAAGTAAACACCTACACATGATCACATGAAAAATCCAAAGGTTTCCAATAGGAAACTATACTGTCAAAAATCCTGATCTGTTGTGGCCTTTCTGAGCACTTTGCAACAAAAGAATTGCTCTATTATTTTTTTCTGTAATCAAAAAACGAGTGAAAGTTAAGACCTGGCTTTCTGGGAGTGATACTTTGAATCTAGAAAGGTTGAAAACCGTTGGCTTTCTTGGTGTATAGGCTAGCATGGTTAAGGCACACCAATTTCTGTAGCCAACAACACATACAGTAGTGATGTGGCTACTGTTGACTTTGTTTGCCTTTGAATCCTCTGGCTGAATCACCAGTTACCTATTTACAGTCAGGTCAGGGGCACCTTAACTGAGTATCATGTGAATGGCAGTACAAGTAAAACAATGTTGTCACCATTACAGGGACTTTATCCTTAACATACCAGAACACTATACATAGCATTGCGCTTAATCTATCTGCTTGATGACAAATTGGGAGGTTGCCACAGTTTGTTTCCTCTCTCATTGTTCACCAGGGCAAGGAGGTTTTCATTTCACTCTCTACATCATTATTCACATCTTGCTGCTGCAATTCCAGACATACAAGCCAATGCATTCCCTGAGCACAATGTTAAAAAAGAAGCGATATTTGGTATGCATGTCTAATTTGAAAGTTTTATCGAGGCAAGCTGAGTGCAGATTTCATGTCAAAGTAACCTCATATGGTGCACTGAATGCCAAACCTAGACTTTTATACAAAGTAAACAGCCAGGAAATGTATTGCTGCTTGCTATTCTTTCACTGCAAGTTTCAGGTGCATTGGCAGTGCAGGGCAGAAGAATATAGCAATTGCCACAATGGCCAATGGCATTGACAGTATTTATGGAAAAAATGTATATCTAATATCCTGGAGTGGAGGTTGAGCTAAGGCTGTTGATATAAGAAGATTTATTTCTCTCCCAAAATTAGTTTTTCTTTTTGGTTTTTACAACCATCTCTGGCAGTTTGTGTTACGCCTATGAACGTTGAACCATTCTTGAATCCTGTTAAGCTCTTTGACTTATGATCTTGTATTAATGAGTTACACAGGCAAAGCAGCATGAAAAAGTATTTCCTTTTATCAGTTTTGCATTTGCCACCTTCTTGCTACTGTTAATGCTGGACTTGTTCTCTTATTTCATTTCTGGCACTGTCATTCTAGGACTTCCAACCAGCATGGACTTAAACAAATATATTTAGGGTGCATCTACATGTTGCCCTATGTCGCTGTGATGTGCTACATTGCTGTATGGCATGCTACAGTGACGAAGTGATCACGTGGGTCTACACATGATTGGCAGCTATGTCGCCGTTGTGGCGCGCTCCCCCCGTTTTAGTGCATTGTTATAGTGACAGCAGCAAAATCTAGCCATGTGCTGCACATACAGTGCAGCAGGGGAGGTTACTGTACTGCGCTAAAGCATGGTGCCATAACAGCGGTGCCATACAGCAACGTGTAGACATGCCCTTAATGTAGTAACCAAAAATGTCAAAATGGTGCATCAGTGTTTGTGTTATGGAATAGTTTCTAGAATCTCGAAGATAAGAAAATTTCAAAGTTATTTACCATAAACTCTACACCCTTACAAGGAAAGAATGTAGGTCTGATGGGTTTGTGCTGTTGTAAGGTAGAAAGAAATAGAAGCTGTTGGACTGCAAGAGATGGCAAAGTTGTCTAATAGATAGAATCCAATCTTAGTAGACAAGGGACAAGGATTTCTTACGTTGATATCTTTTAGTGGACCAACTATGTAGTTGGGCTAAAGTTAGACAGGCCTTTGAATGCTAGACATTTCTGACTAAGAATGTCTTGCATTAAAAAGGTTGTCTAACTTTAGCCCAGCTATATAGTTAGTCCACTAAAAGATAGCACTGTAAGAAATCCTTGTCTCATATACTTTCTAGACCATCGTGGCTATAACATCACTCTCATGTTATCTTAATAGATGGCTTTCAACTGCAGCTGTTTAGGGGTCTTGGTGATATTGGACTACAGAACAGAAATTCTGTAAGAAATTGGGGAGAACTAAAAAATGCCTTTGGCTTTGAAGTAGTAGTTATCATCCACACACATAGGAAGGGAAGATCCTCTCAACTCTAACAAGTACTAAGGAATGAATGAGTGGCTGGCACATGCATCAAAGGTTTATACTAGTAATTTGCGTAAGAGATTCAAAATGAAATATGAGGGAATTACTGAAGAAGAGCAAGCTGATGTTTTTCTTCTTGCAGAGAGAAGAACAATTAAGCATCTCTTCTGTTAGAAAGTGATTACAGAAAAGCTTTCTGACAACCTTGAGTGAAGCAACAGTTGCATCTTGGACTCAGTGACATCGAATAAGGATTTGATTCATTGATACCTGATTGGATCTGTCTAGTATCAGAGATGGGTGACTTTGGCTAAGATGCAAATAAAGCTTTTCCTTTGCAAGACTGAAATCTTAGGATCACTTTCTTAGGACCATAAAATGTATTGTATATCTTGGATTTTATAAATATAGTATTTAAAAAAATCTCTAAGAAACAGCTTTCAGTTTGCTCTCATTCTAGTCCAATATACTTTTTACTTTTAAAGAGGTGGGTAAGTGGGCAAAAACACATTTGGGAGGGAGGTAGTAATCTTTAGACCATAGCTTTGAGTATTGGGACTTTTATTCTTCACCCTTTCTCTCTTACACACTTTGACACTGGGGACGTCATCTATTTTCTGTGTATAATTATTTCTACTTTTGTTGAACTTCACAGGGGAGTGGTGAGTGTTGTATGTTGTAATTAACATAAAATTATTTAAATGAAGGTTATTTTATTACTGCTAAGTGATGAAAAGCAAGAAAGACAAATATCATAAACAGTATTACCATTAGCATAATTCTGTTTCAACTGGAATAAAATGTACAAATAGACTCTTGGAAAAATGCAGCTGCTTCGAAACTGTAATGGAAAAGCAATGGTCATTCTGAAGGATGGCCATAAAATCCTATAGTGGTTATGTGTTTATTGAGAAGGGCTGCAAAAGCAGTTGGAGAGACTGTCCCCCTTCATAAAGATGAAGATCCTGCATAAGGATTAAAAGAAGCAATGCTTGGTGCATAGATGTAGTTGATTAATTATATCTGGAAGGTAGACATTTTAATTTGCTGCTACTCATGCCTTTTACTTTTAGTGGTATGTAATAATAATGAATAAGCTGCATCCATGAACTTTTAGCTTTTTTGTTTTATAAATCTGATAGAGACTACAGAGCTGAACCTGAAAGTTGCAACATGATCATTTGTACTTCAACAAGTATTAAGGACTTGCCTTATTTTAAGAAGCAGAAATACATGTGATATAACATAAGGACCATGTTCCAGTTGGATTGGGACAGAGAGGAGAAGGCTATCCATTTGGAGACAGCCAGCCAGGACTGCAGATGATTTCATGGTATTTAATGTCAGAAGGGACGATTCTAATCAACTTGTTTAATCTGTTGCAGAACATGCCTTTAGACTATCACCCAGTAAATCATAGATACTGTTTTTAAAAAGTATATTTTGGATTCAGAAACTTCAATGTATTTCATAGACTTGCTGAAAATAACCACAGGAATATAGGAAGAATATGGTAAGGTAAAACTGAGAGTGAAACCCCTGGGTTATTAAGTCCAGAACCCTTCGATTGTAGACAAGCACATCACATAGCCCTTTCTGGGCACATCTACATTGGACACATTAACGCACGTTAGCCTTGTGTCTACATGAGCCCTCCCTTAATGCACATTAAAAATGGCGAAATTAGGTTAAAAAAGCTTAAATTCAATACCTGCAAATGCAGACGTAACCCATGCTGGCACACTAGGCCAGGCAGTATGCCAGATTCCAGATCCCCAGGGTGCCCTGGGAGCCCCCTCAGGCAGGTCTGCTGAATATTACCACCGAAGAATTTACTCTAAGCCCAATAAACATATTGGTTTCTTTATTATATCCAAATATATACAGAAAAGAAATGGCTAAGCAAAAGAAAAGATTATATAGCCTCCTCTGGGGCTGTCTCCCCTCCCAGCACTTACAACCGCAGACAGGGGTCCCTCTCCTCTCTCCTCTGGCAGGTTTTGGTTTCTGCAGCCCCAAGCTCAGACCAGGCTCCCTCCCACAGGTCTCTGACCCAGCAGCTTCTCCCAGCTTTCAGCCAGTCTACCAGCTTCTGCTAACCATTCCTTTCCACACTTCCCCTGGAGCTCCTGTATCCTGAAGCTGCACAGCTCCATCCCTGGTGGGAAATCAGCTCCTCATGGGGCAACACAGGATCTCCCTTGTCCTGATATCTGCTCCCTGAGCAAGTTTCAGTTCCCGTTCCAGAGGCGGGGGAGCTGCATTGATGCCCCCCTCTCTATAGACTTAAATCAGCTCCTCTTCCCTCCCTCTTTTCCTGCTTTTCAACTGTTTGGCTGTGCTTGCACCATAAATCAGAGCCCTCAGTTTGCATTCGGGGCACTGGTCGCAGTGCAAATGGTCCAATAAAAAGCATGCATTGTGCACAGCATACTTCCCTGCATTTTGCCACCCTTTTGTGCAAAGGTTCCTAAGCACAGCATGCCCACTTAGCTTGCAGCCAAGTGAGCCATGCAGCTGTTACACAGGTATCAAATTTAAGCGCGATTAGTTAAAGCACATTAATGCATGTGTAGACGCAACCTGGCGTTAACTTTAGTGCCGTGTCTGCTTAGCCACTAGGGGCACATAGCAGGGCTGCAGGAACTTGGCACTAACAGTGCCAAGTCTCTGCACATATAGACACCTGCCAAAAATTGCTTAATGTGCATTATCTTAACACACATTAAATTTAATCCTGTTTAAATGCGCGTGTAGATGTGCCCCCTAACTACTTTTTAAGCTCCACCTTAAAAACAGTTAGGTTCGGCCCTCATTACTTCTATTGGATGGTGTTTGAGACCCTCAGTCTCAGTAGTGTAAAACCTTATTCTATTTTCCTGCCTAGTTTTAATCATAGCCAGCCAATATCCAATAGCCAACCTATTTGTTCTTGTTCCGGTTCTTTAACTGAAACAACTCGCTTATGTTTACCCCTTGATACACCTGCAGACAGCACTCTTACTGCCCCACAGCCTTCATTTTGCTAAACTAACCATGCCAATCTTTTTCTAGTCTTTTCTCAAGAGATAAGCTGTCCATTCCCCTGATGATCATAGTTAACTCTTTGTAGCATCTATTTCAGTTTGAGTTCATCTTATTTGAGTATGGTAAGCCAAAACTATACACAGTATTCCAGATAGTGTAGGATTATTTATTTTTCACCTGCTTCTCGCATGAAAATTTGTCCTGTTTGAGCCTTGTTGAAGAGAATTTCATTAGAGGGACTAATCCCTTTTTCTCAGTGGGTCAAGACAATAATAAAAGATACCATTCAAATTATGAGCAAGGCAAATTAGACAATTATTTAATAAAATCCTTAAATAGGGCTGGCTATAGACATGACATGATAAAGGGCCACAAAATACTCTGACTTCTGTATTTGGGTGGCCAAATACAGAGACATCATATGTCATGGTTGAAGAAGCTGGAAAGAGCAAAACCAACCTGCCTTTCTTTGGCTATGTACTTTATAACTAAAAATAAATGTGACACCATATTCTGATTGTGGCACATCATATGCAGAGCTGAAGTGCACATGATGTAAATCTAAAAGATCTTTAATGATTTTCCAAAAATATTTAAATGTTGGTCATAATCATTTAAGATCATTATTAGATCTTTCAATGACACTGTGATGAAAATCAAGAGTGAGTAATATGTGCTCAGTTGGGACTTAGAATTAAGACTCCTCCAGGTAATCACTGTTGAACAATGAAGGCCTTTGAAGTAGTTCATTACCATTTGTGTAACAGTCATACAAGTTGTAGCCATGTTGGTCTGCAGGCAAAAGTAATCAGAACTCTATCTTTTATTAGACCAACTAAATAGTTGTAAAAATAGTCTTTATTTGCACATTTTCGGGCATACGCGCCCTTCCTCAGACATAGGAGAGTGCAAAGATTGCAAAATTTCTCCCAGGTGGAAATAAAAATTCATATTTCACAGGATCTTACACCACCTTTCAGCTGTCTGTGAAATATGAATTTTTACTTCCACCTGGGAGCAATTTTACAATCTTTGCACCCTCCTATGTCTAAGGAAGGGCATGTGTGCCTGAAAGCTTGCAAATAAAGATTTTGTTTTTGTAACTATCTAATTGGTCTAATAAAACACATCACCACCCCAAGAGTTCTCATTACTTTTGCCTGCAGACCAACACGTCTACAACCTGTATCCCTGAAACATGGAAGATGTTGAAATTAGCCATTTTGAAAGGAAAACTTCATAATTTTACAAGAAAGAAGCAAAATTCAACACCTTGAGACATGAAAGCTGGCACCCTTGCTCCAGCCTTTTGTTTTGAGTCAAATTTGCATGCTCACAGAGCAGTCTCAACACAGGAGAAATTCCTTGCCCAGGAAAGCCTTCCATCACCCATCACTCCTGTGAAATATGAAACATCATAACAAGAAAGAGGTATAATTCAAAATCCTGCTTCCCACAAGTCAACTGTGAAGTGAATAGACTGCTCCAACTCATCCAACCAGATCTTATACCACCTTTCAGCTCTCCTGTGAAATACAAATTTTCATTTTCACCTGGGAGAAATTTTACAATCTTTGCACTCTCCTATGCGTGAGGAAGTATTCATGTGCCCAAAAGCTTACAAATAAAGAATTGTTTTGTAACTATTAGTTGGTCTAATAAAAAATATAATCTCTGCAAGAGTTCTGATTATTGTATAAGTCCAGAACCTTTATAAAGACACTACTACACTCTGGTAATGTCCTAAAGCAGGAACTTCAATTTTTTTCATGTTGTGAAGCACCTTCCCTTGCCCATGATCAGATGACATTCCTGAAGCTACTTAGATGAAATGGGAAAATCATTATATATCTCTTAGCTCTGTAGTATGAAGTTATTTTCTTTTAGTGGCAACCACCAATTCTCCTGGATCGTGGTATATGCATGGGGACTACACAGACATTTGCTGCATAAGCCTGGGCAGGAATTTTTGGAGGAGTGGAGGCTGCCCAGATTTGCCCTCCTCCCTGTAGGCCACTGAGACAGAATCCACAGAACAGAGCAAGTCCAGATGTTTGGTGCCTCCATGGCTGTAGTTGTATAAGTGTGGCACAGAGAGCCAGCCCTGGGAGCTCAAAGCTGCTTAAGTTAGTTCTGGCTCTAGGCCGAGTAGCTGGAGCCCCATAGTGTGGCTCCACATTAAACTAAAAGAGCCCCGGTGTCCAGAGCAGGACCCAGGTCTCTTGTGTGGTAGACAAGGAGTCTACCACTGAACCACCTTTTTCTTTTAGTAAAAAGTATTTAATTGTGTACCACACTTACCTTTTGAGCTCAAGATTTTGTAATTCTGATTGGTGTAGCCCATCTTCCAATCACAAGCAAACCAGAGTAAGCAAGGCCATGCCCTTTTCCTGAAGGGAGGGGGCAAGGAGCAGTCTGGACCTAGTTAAAGACTGCACCCTGCCAGGTCTAGAGAATTTTGGAGGTGGAGCCCCTGAAGTGTATAGAAGGAGAGCGTGCTTGGCACACTGGGGAGAGAGAGATGCAGTGAGGGATGGCAAGGAGAGAGGAGCTCTGGAGATGACCATCCTCAGGACCCCTCCTGAGGCTTGATGGTGTGCAGATTGGTGCCTGGTGCTCAGGCCCTAGGAGCTGCTCGAGGCAGCTTGAGCCTGTGAACCCAGCAAGTGGTTGGGTGGCCAGTATGTGGGTCAGTGCATGGAGAGCTGGCCCTGGGAGCAGCTTGAAGCTGCTCAGGCGTCACCCAGTGTGCTCACTGGCACACAGAGAGCCAGCCCTGGGAGCTCAAAGCTGCTCAAGTTAGTCCTGGCTCTAGGCTGAGTAGCTGGAGCCCCACAGTGTGGCTCCACATTAAACTAAAAGAGCCCTGGTGCCCAGAGCAGGACCCAGGAAAGGGAAGAAGCCCCGGTAATGGCTCACTCCCATGGGAGTGCCCTGGGTGCCCAGTGTGGGGCACCAGGCCATCAAGAGGACCTGGAGACTGCCAGAGAGAGGCCCTCATGGGACTGGCCATCAGAGAATGAGTCTTGGCTGCTTCAGAGCGGGAGTGAGAGTTACTGGGGAAGTGGATCCTGCAGGGGAGGCGGGCTTGGGAGAGGAGGGTCTGGAGCCTCCACCCTTCTCCATTGTGGGAGGAGGCATGTCCACATCCTGGAGCCCTAAAGGGAAGGGGCTTCAGGGAACACCCTGTAGGGTGATGAGTGTGCCCCCATATTTTGTGATTGTTGTTTTGTACTGTAGAGGTTAATATAGTTATGGGTACTCCTTAAGGGAGGTTATATGAATTTATCTGTCTTCATTGCCTATATGTGTTTATTGTCTATTATCAGAACTTACCTGTATTGTTGCCTGTGTAGGTCTATAGTATTGCTACCTCAACCTACCTGGGTTTATCTAAGTTGATGTCCATATGTGTTTATTGTGTTGATGCCTTGACTTACCTGTTCCAAAGTGTTAATGCTATTTCTGTGCAAGGGGGTTAATTATTGCATATGCTGTGAATCACCCTGTTCATGTTTTTGCAGTCCCTCAAAGTGGTGCAATATATTGATTGCAGGTTATTGTATAAGGTGTCACATACTAATTTTACTGTAAATATTTAATGTTTCTTATTCATATTTATTTATTGTAGCAATAAATGTATATATAACTAAGCGCTTTGTCTTGGCCTGGCTCTATAGAGAGCAGAGGGAACTACTCCCAGGTAGCAGGCCCCTCTCTCGGCACACTTGCCTGACCACCATCCCTTCCACTGGTGGACAGGGCACGCCCTGGGTGTACCTGGGCTACAGTTGCAATGACCTTTTAGAGACTCATCTCATCTCTATCTAGCTCTCAAATTTCTTCTGTTTCTATAAGCAAGGGAATTTGGTTGGCAGGCCACCAGCCAGTTTGCAACTTTAGAGTTGAAGCCTTATACATCATATAACAATGACAATATACTTCTCTTTGTCTTTACTGAGGAGTACCTTAGCTATGTAGTGGTGATCAGTACCATAGTCTAGATTGCATATGCCAGTATTTATTTAAATAAAAGTGGGGGAGGGGGTGATTAGAGATGGATTTGAATCAGGACACAGGGTCATGTGTTCTTCCAACGTGTTGCATGTTCTTCCACCCTTCCACAAGTTCAGAAGTATGTGGTCTTTGAGTCCATCCCTATTGGCATTTAAGCAAGATTTTGGTTTTCAGTTTCTCTGAATTAAGTTTATTTGTGTTATATTTCCCATTTTGTCCTAAAAAGCAAATGGTAGATTAGTTTTTAAAGGTGAGCACTGCATATTTCAGAGGAACCCATTTGTATGAAACAAAACAATGTTCCAAGTGAAACATCATTTTCTCTCAACTTTGTACCTGAAGATTCATTTATACATCGATATATGCTCCTGAGAAGACAACTTCAGGACTAGGCAATTCATACAATATCTTTTGGGATATTATAGCTAAATCCCCCTTCCAAGACTACTGCCTTACATAATTCTAATTATTATATGGTCTTTCCAGATATCAAAAAATTGATTGGCCATGCCTGCTTTTGTAAATAATTCCTTTCAAATTGATGCACAAATATGTTCCATCGGTTTATTCATTATGACTTTGGAGCTGGTCAAATTTCCACTTTGTGTTAGGAATCATCTTGGATATGACTTAGTCTCATTGTTTCATCAAGGACAGTCCCTCCTAAAGAGCAAGGCTTAAGGTAGCTAACAGAAGAATCTATTCCATACAAGTCCCAACATTATGGAAGTAGTATTTGTATTTAGCTTTATTTCTCATTTTAAGTTGTAGTCAAGTAAATTAAAAAGAATATTCTTTTAGCTACTTTAGCATCAGTACATTTTTGTGGTATACTGGTTGGCAGTGTTCCAGGTCTTGTAATTTTATTATATCTCCTGGTATAGTATGTCTCTTAAGTTTCCATCTCCATTGTACAAGAATCTCAGGTTTCATTTTTTTTAAAGTAAGCTAATAGCCCTAGTAGAGAGAAGCCTGTGAATATAAACCTTACAGGCAAATAAAAATAACTCAAATTCTCATGATTTATAAACCAACCTCCTGATTTTGGAGCATGATGCAATTTTAGATTGGTTGGGGTGGCAGTGCAACAGTTTTTGCTCCATTTACAAACTGGTGTATCATATGTATATATCTGATTTCAAACATGGTATGGCATCCAACATTTTCAATTTGTTGCTATTGCCATGTTAAGCTTAAAGAAAATTCTGGGCCCAAAGAAGCCCAGTGGTGGGCAGGTTTGAAATATGGATTAGGATCTGACTTTTGTGGTTCAGGCCCATCTGCATTATTTACTAGTTCTTTGAGATCTTAAAGCATTGATTGCATAAGTTTATTGCTGTGTTTGTTTGTTTTTTAATATTTGGTGTACACTACAGTAATTAAAGTACAGTTCTCAGCACTTCATATTATGGTGTCTGATTATCCAGCAAAAATGATTATACAGATTGATGATGAAGCTAATTCTGGATAATTGACATTATGCTTGATATGTAGATATTAATTTATTGCCTTTGTGGGTCATTGTGTTCAAGTCATTCTGAACTTTCCTCAAATGGTAGTTCTTAATTCTAGGCAGACTGTCTAACGGTGAAACATTTTATCAAAAGACTCAATGCATTCTGGGATTTCTCTTGTGATGCAACATGGGATGACCCCTGGAATATGTTGGAATTTGAGGACTATGGATAAAAATATAATAATCTCATAAATTCTTTCCCTCTATCCCTGAATTCATTTAATTTAAGCAGGCTAACAGCCTTGGAGACCTTTCTTCCTGCAGTGCTGTAGTTCAGCTAATATTTCTAGGATAGTTATCAACCCCCCTTGAACTTTATCAGATCACAGTTAATTGACAGAGCAAAGCTTTGTGAAATATTCCGTGTATGAAGAATTTAGTTACATAAGCAGTCCCAGTCCCTTAATACGCAGTGATAAGTGCTGAAATTATGTGATTGAATTCTTTTTTTCCAAGTGTTGTCCAAACATTGATATGAAATTCAACAAATAGTATAGAGTGTAAAGTAAGTAAATTTTCAAGTATCTTTCATTTAAATTGTCTGTGGTACAGTTAGTAGCTGGATTTGGAAATTTGATAATTGGGCAGAAAGTAGAAAAAGTGGAATTGCACCTTATAGATTAACTAAATCAGTTACACACACACACATCTCTATATACACATACATACATACATATATATGTGTAGAATAAGCTTTCGTGAGTTCAAGCTCACGTCATCAGATGTTGTGAAAGGACATGCACAGAGTGCTATATAAAATGGAGAGAGTGATTTGAATACAAAAGACAGGAAGGGAGGGGGAAAGGTGTGGGGGGCAGTGCTGGGTAAGGCAAACAGGTAGGAACAAAGGGTTCACAAAATCTAAGTTAGGTAATGGGATAAGAATCTATAGTCCCTGTTTAAACCATTCTTAATGTAGCCCAGTCTGTGGATAAATTGTTCTGCAATTTCCCATTCAAATTAGTTTTTAAAGAGTTGCACCCTAAAAACACAGCTACCTGAGTTCAGTGATGGCATGTTTTGCCACAGGCCTTTGTATCTTTCTGGACTTGGTGTCAGATTGGTGTTTATTCACTCTTGCATGTAGGGATCTGTTCAATATAGGGGTCTCACATTCTTACGTATAAGAATCTGTCCAATGCAGACAGCAGATGGGTGCTGTAACCAGGTGGTGACATATATGAAATCGGTGGAGATACTGGTGAATGAACCTTGGATATTATATTCCATATTATTTGGTCTAGTAATTAAATGGACTGTATTGATGAGGGGGCACAGCTGGCATCTGCATCTGTTGCAAGGCCTGGTTCTCAGTAAGAATGACAGGGAGGTAGCCTCTTGCCTGATAGATGCCATTTGAGATTGTGGTGGCTTCCTGTGAGCCAGAACAGGTTTGTCCCTTGTGACTACTTTGAGATGGTCATCCTTTCAGCACGGGTTGGGATTCATTAATGATGCCTGACATGTTCAAGTTGAGGGCTGTAGGTAACAACCACGTCTCAACAACAATCAATGGGCCCAACCCTTGGATTCTTCCATGGAACTGTTGAGACAGTAATCAAAATGTGGCAATCAACCCTTTCTTCCCTAGGTAATTTTTTTCTCAATGGAAGGGGAGAAAAGTGAACTTTAATATCCAAATCCAAGTCTTCTATGAATCCAGCAGATTAAAAGCATCAGGAAATCTCTGGGGGGAAATAAAAAGTTATGAATGGAGAATAAAATATTTGTGGGCAAAAGTGCTGTTGTGTATAGACAGCAGATGGGAAAATGTTGAGTTTGAAGTTTAAAAGACATGAATGTGAATCTCATTCGGTTCAGTGGGGGGAAGTGGTTTGGGTTTCCTTTCCGTGGAGGTTGGCTCCATTTGATGAATTGTTGAGATGTGCTATAAATGTTTAAGATTTATAGGAAAGGGTCCAAGGAATACTAATGACCAGTTAAAAATAGATAGGATAGGAAAATGTAAACTGACAAACAGAACATCCAGCATAACAATAACTTCATAATCATGCGGCTGTTGCCAACTGGAGATGGAAGACATGGCATGAAAATGAGTTTTTGTTATTCACATCTGAAAGTTAAAGGAGTCAGAGTGGAAACAGATGTTTTCTGAAACAATGTGTCAGAATAGTTCTAGTAACAGCCAATTGTCACTAGAGCTGAGCAAATAACTCATAGCTGGAGCTGGTTGCTGGCTGAAATATTTCCAGTGAAAGGTAGGGGGTGGGTTGGTTAAAACAATGGCATTTTTTTTAAGAAAAAAACAAAATTTTGTGAAAATATGTCACACTTTTAGTATAAATGCCATCCTTTTTTTCTGAAATTTAACCCTAAATGTTCTTGCTATAAAGGAAACATTTCTAGCAGTGGATTTGGTGAATCATTCTGGTCCAGGCCCAGCAGGATATAAAAGGGGACTCCCTGAGAGACTAGGGAGCCAGCAACCAAGGAGCCAGTGAACAGGGGCTGTAAACGGGGTATGCAATTTGCAAGCAGTTTGCTGGGAGCAATAGGAGGAAGGGGAAGAGAAGCCAGGCACCAGTTCCCGCCCAGGGAAGGTAAGTGATCCAGAGCTATCTGTGCCTTTGGCTTGCTGAGCATTGGTTTGGTGGGCTGTGTGTGTTTGGTGCATGTGCTTTGAGAAGCTGGGAGTATTGCTGACTGAGGGACTGCTGATTGCTGAGCATAGGCTGTTGAAGGGGGAGGCTACTGGGGCTCATTCCCCACCCCTAAACACCAGGGCAGCCTGGCCACAGGCTGCTGCAGTGGGGGGGAAAGGGGGGTTGCTCACACTCAGGTACCCTGCACAGCCAGGTTTGCAGCTGGACCAGCAGACAGTGAGTTTCTTTTACTCTACTTTCTTTATGACTACCTGAGCTTGGAGGGGGAGGAGGGGGCAGATTGAGACTCCCACAGTGCAGGAAGGAGTGGGGCAGGGGCAGGGGTGAATCATTCCTGCCCTGCTCCCTCCTGCACTGTGGGATTTGTCATGTAACCCAGCCCAGTGGGGGCCCCATTCCCTGTGAATGGGGCCCCGTCTGGGCTGGGTCATGGGACATTTGGAGCCCAGCAGCTTATCTAGAGGCACAGCAGGGGCGGAGCCAGTGGGGTGGGCACATGGCTCTCTGATCTGCGCATGGGACAAGGGTGGGCTGCAGCTGTGGTCTGGGCTCTGCTCCCTGCTTCTGTACCTTGCTGCCACTGCTTTGAAGGTGGCGTGGTGCAGCACCATGTGTGTCCTGCTGCTGGGTGGGCCAGGCAGTAAGGCAGGCCAGTCATAGTGCCACCACTGCCCACCCCAAGCACAGTGTAGCACCCCCCCCCCCACCAGGAACAGCCTGGTGCTGCCCTGGCCCCAGCCTTCAGCAGCAGTCCACCCTGTCCCACACGGATCCAGGGGCATGCACCCCCCCCGCCTCCCAGCATCAGTTCAGTGGCGGGAGCTACCACCACTCCCAGTGCCCCCCAGATGAGCCATGGCTATGTCCCAAACCCTGCCCTGTCCCACCCCAGCTGTACAGGGCCTGGCAGTGTGGGCACATGGGCCCTGGGGGCTCTGTCACCTCTGGCCTGGTGGTGCAACTGAGGCTGGCCCCGCTCTGGCCCCTGGCTCTCGGCCCCCTCAGGCAGTGCAGGGATGGGGCTGGAGGGCAGTGGATTCATTGATGCAGGGGGCACCAGTGCTTGGCAACAACCCTGGGCATGGGGAAGGGGCAGCTGCATGGGCACAGTGGGCCCCAGCTCTGATCCCAATCCCAATCCTGGGCCTGGTGTGGCTTGGATCAGCTCCCTCCCCATCCCTACCTGGTCCCAGCCACACTCCCTCTCCTCTGCCGACCCTTTCCTCTCCCCCCACCCCTTCCCCCACCAACTTTCCTGCCTGGAAGGGCACATGGATGCATGTGCACACATGCTCAGCTCCCCCCCACCACCCCAATTTTTTTCTCCCTCTGCCAAGTTGTTGAGTGAATACCGCCTGGGCCTGACAGAAGCCCTAATGAGGGGACAGAGCCAGTCCAGGCCCAGCAGGGTATAAAAGGGGGAGCAAACAGGAAGCTGGTGACCAAGGAGCCAGCAAGCCGGGAATGCAAAGAGAGTAGGCAATTTGCAGGTCAGTTTGTAAGTCAGTTTGACCCCCACTTTTTGAGGGGATAGCCTTTCAGCTTGATGTGAGGAACCAGGGAAGGAGGAAACTTTTGGGGCCAATGAACAATAAACAGGCCAGCTTCCAAGCAAGTTTGCTAGGGAAAGTGTGCTTGAAAGAAGGGCAGTAAGAGAAGGCAAATTAAGAGACCAAGGGAGATGGCTGGAGGACATTGTAATGCCAGAGCCACTGTCACTGCCTCTGCTTGCACCTGTGAGGTTTCTGTCCAGGCAGACCTGCTCACCAATGAGGCTTTCACCCAGGTCTGGGTTTGGCACTGTAGGGACTGTGGCTTGTAGGTTCCTTCCAGAGAGAGGCAGGACAGGGGGTGCCTGTGCTGTGAGCAGTGCCTCCTAGTGCTGTCTCTGGGAACAGGCAACAGAGTTACAGGAAGAGGTGGTGAGGCTCTGAAGCATCCTCTGCCATGAGGAATTCCTAAATTTGGTGCTGAAGGAGATCTCTGGGACTCTGGAGGAAGAACTGCAAGAAACAGTGCTAGAGAAGAGAGAGGACATGGACTCTCAGGTGGGTGGGAGCTGGAAGCTTGTGACCTGTGGCAGCAAGCAGAAATCTTCACCTCCACCTGCACCAGTTCATCTGGAGAACAGATATGGAGCCCTAGCAACAGAGAGGGAGGAGCATGTTCCATTGGTGGGGCAGGCGAAGGGGGGGCGGCGGACGGTGGGAAGGATCGAGACCACTGCCACCAAGAAGAAGTGATGGGTGGTGGTGGTTGGAGACTCACTTCTGCAGGGGACAGAGGAAACCATCTGCTGACCTGACCTGTTGTCTTGGGAAGTCTGCTGCTTGTCCGGAGCCTGGATCTGAGATGTCACAGAGGGAGTACCAAGACTCATCCGGCCCTCTGACTACTATCTTATGTTGCTCATCCGTGTGGACACCAATGATACTGCAAGGGGAGACCCTCCGCAAATCAAAAGTGACTACAGGGCTCTGGGTGCAAGGGTGGCGGGTGGGGGGGGCGTCTAGGGCTTAGGCTGTGTTCTCTTCAATCAAGGGAAAGGGCTGGGGCAGGAACGGGTGCATCCTGAAGATCAGTACCAGCAGGGCCAGCCTGTCCTATGCTGCGAGCCCTGTGCAGCTGGCTGCTTGCTCCTGCCTTCCCCTGCTGCCGGCTCTTGCGGCTGCTTGCCATTCCCCTGCTGCCAACACCGATGCAAGGGCAAACTGGGTAAGTGCCATGGGGCCCCTTCCAATTCAGGGTCCCAGGATCCTTCCCAGCAGGGAAGTGAAAGCTGCAGTTTTAAACTCAGGACCCATTTTGGGTACCAAGTTTAAAACTGCAGCTTTCACATTTGCTTCCCTGGCAGCTGGAAGCAGGGCCCCTCCTCCACCAATGGGTCTGGGGGAGGAGGAGAAGGGCTGGGGTCTTGCCTGAAGAGCCGCGCCTGGGGCTGCATCTGGGGGGAGGAGGCCGAGCCAGACTGGGAGAGCCCTGCCTTACCTGGAAGGCGGTTGGGTCTGGGCTGGCTGGGCCAGGAGTGCTGCAGCATGCTTTGTTTTGTGGGCTGCAATACTAGGAGGGCCTTGAGGGCTAGAGCCCCCAAAATTCATGTTAGCACCCCCCTCCCCCCCCCCCGCAGCTGAACTACCCCTTCCAGGGCCACAGCCTGCCCACAGAGACATGGCATGGCACTCCCTGCTCAACATGGGCACGGCTGGGCAGCAGCTCCCTGCATGTAAGTGTAACGTGTGGTGGGGGAGGGTGTGAGACTGACCTGTGGGAGGTGGAGGGGAGAGGGCAGAGGGCTGTCTGTGTCTCTGTGTATATATGATAGCTTTTTATTAGAGCAACTAGGTAGTTAGAAACATTTTTCTTAGCAAGTTTTTAGGTTTAAAAACCCTTCAGCAGGCTGAGGAAGCATCTACAGTTGATGTGTGGTCTTCCTGGCTGGAAAGAACAGTAAAGAGGCCAGAGCCTGGTCTGCATGCAAGAAGGGCAATCAGCAAAGTTGTAAATTGAGGAGTCAGTGGGTGAGAGACAGATGGTATGGCGGGGAAGGGGGATGAATGTAGCAGGTAAAAGTGGAGAGGTACTTTGGGAGTCAGATGTCAAGCAGGTTATAATGTGTCATAAATCCCATGTCTATGTTTAGTTCAGGGATGTACTCGGTAGCCGTGTTGGTCTGAGATGAGAAGAAATACAAAAATAGAACTCTTGGTTCCAAAATTATACCTTTTATGAGACCAACTGGGAAATTACAAGAAAACTGTCCTTTCCTGCAAGCTTTTGGGGTCAAAGATCCTTCATCAGGCTCTGGGAAAAGTATAGGTGGTAAAAAATCCCCATAGGTAGGAAATAAACTTCATTTTTACACAGAGGGAGCTGGAGATGGAAAGCTGTCCCTCTGGGTCCAGCTTTTTCTTGTGATTTCCTAGTCGGTCTAATGAAAGTTATAATTGTGGAACCAAGAATTCTAGATGTTTGTATTTCTTCTTGTTGCATACCAACACGGCTACCAAGTACATCCCTGAAACATGGAAGATGCTGAATTTTTGCCAATTTTGGATTTTAAACTTCATTTCAGAATAACAAGAAAGATATTTTACCTCCCTGGCTGCCATATGACACCTCCAGGAAGGAATTTTACTTAATCTACATACCAAAGAGCAACTCAGCACAACTCTCAAAGACACTCTTATGGAGGCTGAAGATCCTTCAATCCAAGAAGGATTGCTAGGAAGACATGAGATCCACCTGACAAAGAGAGAGAAGAGCATCTTCACAGACAGGCTCACTAACCTGGTGAGGAGGACTGCCTCTCTGCTCAGTTCACAGTACAAGCTGCCTGTGTTTCTCACAAGTATTTCATACTTTTGTAGACAATTTTACTAGAGCTGGCACATCAAGTATATCTGTGGAGAGGGTAAGTAGGATTCTCTTCTATGATCAGCTGAATTGCTAGCTAAGTTTCAATATCAAACTCCTTGTTACTGGTGGGAACTGTGGTGGCAGAAAGAACACAGCCGGACTTCTCAGATCAAAGCTGAGTTTGCAAGCCAGTTACTTGAAAGACCACTTAAATGAGCAAGTTTTGTCCACTGGATCTGGAATCCATCAAGTGCGAATAAATCTGGAACCACCCCTATGTTGGTTTGATTTTCTTAGCCCTTAATCTAACTGTACTTAACGAAACTCCTATAGTGTAACTAAGTGCAATGGCAATAAACTACTGGCATTTGTAGCCCAAGGGGGTGAAGGGTTATGATTACTTAATTTTCATAAAATGCTAATTCTACATGTGTACCACTATCATGTGCTTCTTTTGTTAATGCTTCCCCAGCTATGGTATGCTATGCAGGTGGGCAGCTCCTTTTTTGCCCATAAAAATACCTACAAAAGGAAACTATATTGGGAAATTATGAAGCAATACAGGAAGGTTTGAAGTATAGAGACATGTTGCCCTGAAGCACCTAGAAGTTACTGCAGAATGGGATGAGGGACTCAGGGGCAGTAACTAAAAACAGTTCGGCTCAGGGGTGGGCAATTATTTGGCTCTGCGGGCCACATAGGGAGTTTTGGTCACCAACTGACTCAGTGCCTGTTGCCCATGTGAAACAGCTCACTAAAACTCCATAAGCATCCCCATCCCGTCCGCCTGGCTGTGCACCCTGACTGCATAGGGTGGTGACGGGGCAGAGCCATGATCTGCTCTCTGCATGCCCCTGCCTTCAGAACTGGCACATGTGAGCAGTAGATCACAGCTCCACTCTATGCTCAGCCAGGATGGGGCCATGGGCAGGCAGGGAGCAGAATCTAGGAGTGGAGCAGGTGGGCAGGTGGGGCTGGGGCCAGGATTGTGGGGCCCCAGTCCCATGCTGTAACCACCCCACAATCCTGGGGTTTTCATGGAGACTGGCCAGGACCCGTGCAGGCAGGGTGCATGGCCAGGTAGACAGGATGGGGCTGCAGGCAGGCAGGGAGCTGCATCCGGAGCTGGAATCTTGGGGCAGTAACAGTGTGGGGCTGTGCATCCTGTCCACATGGGTCCTACCTCTGGCGGTGGATGGGGGGCCAATTCACTGGGGTGCCTGGGCAGCAGGGCTGGGTCTAGATGCAACGGCAGCCAGAAGGAACCACCACCACCAGGGCTGCTGGGAAGTGAGTTCGGCTGCCCCACCACCCCAGCTCACTGTGCACCCAGGGGTGCCAGGACCAGCTACACCCACCACAGGCTGCCCCCTGTGTCTGGGCTGGGCAGGACTGAGGGACCTGCCACAGGCTGCTCAAAATCCCTTGGTGAGATGGATCTAACCCGTGGGCTGTATTTTGCCCACCCCTTGTCTAGCTACTGAGACCAGAAAAAATTTCCTTCTTTGTCTTTCTTCCCCACTCTCAGTTAGGTGTTACTGACTGTTTTGGCTCATGGTTTTTTCCCTCCATTTGTTCTCTTGCAGGAGAAGATGAAATTCAACCTGTGCATGGTTTATTTTTTTAGTATTATGATCTACTAATAACATCAAAGTATTATGAAGCACTGAGATAAACTGAAGCAGTTCAAAAATGGTTCCCAACAGGGGTGCTACCAAATTGTTATTACCAAAGTATTATTGCTAGATAATAATTGTTTACACTCCTTCCTCTGTTTCTAAAATCACTATTATGTGCTAACCTCACTGTTCCCCTTATGAAAGTATGTCACTCTGTCAAGAGGTAGTAGCTATCTGAGATCTTGCAGGTTGGCTTCCTAATGGAGGTAAAATAGAGGCACAGAATCTGAGTATTTTAAAAATGTATTTTGCTTTATTGCACCAGTCCTGGCACAAGATGACTGAACAGCAGGCAGGCAACTATCTCCTACAGGTATCCTAGTCAGTTCAAGTGTTCACTTCCAACTTGAGATGAGTCTGCTTCAAGAGTTAACCCTAATGAGAGTCCAAGGCAAAGAGCAATCTACGTGTGCCACTATCATGTGCTTCTTTTGTTAATGCTTCCCCAGCTATGGTATGCTATGCAGGTGGGCAGCTCCTTTTTTGCCCATAAAAATACCTACAAAAGGGAACTATATTGGGAAATGATGAAGCAATACATGCAGGTTTGAAGTATAGATCATATTTGATAAGAGAGGCAGTGAGCTGCTGGGAAGCGACGGCCTCCACCTCTTTCTGCTGGGGAGGAGGCTCTTCTCAGCCAGACTGGCTGTCCTGCTCCACTGGGCTTTAAACTAAGTCTGCTGGGGGATGCGGGCACTACTGCTACTGCTTGCCCTCTGACCAACCCTTGCAAAGCCAGCAGGCCAAGGCACTCTAGGCAGCCCACCCCCGCCCCAGCCCTGGAATGCTCTGCAGGCAAGGCAGGGGCCCCCAAAGGGACACTTGCCTGCTTGTACACAAATGCCAATAGCTTGGGGAATAAATAGGAAGAACTTATCCTCCTGCTTAACACAAATAAATATGATGTCATAGGGATAACGGAGACCTGGTGTGACTCCACCCATGACTGGGCCACAGGTATAGATGGCTATACCTTGTACAGGACAGATCAAGTGGACAAAATGGGCTGGGGTGTAGCTCTCTAGATCAAGGAAAGCTATGTGTCCCTGCAAGCCGACATTGGCACCCAGGGTGGGCAATTGGAGACCCTCTGGGTGAAAATCTGTGGGGAACATGGCACAGGGGACACAATGGTGGGAGTCTATTACAGACCTCCCACCCAGGATCGATAGCTTGACCAGGAGTTCTCCAGGGAATTGGCCGAGGCCGCACGCTCCCAGCCCATGGTTGTCATGGGAGACTTAAACTACCCGGACATCTCATGGGAAGAGCATTTAGTGAAATCCAAACGGTCACAAAGTTGTCTCACATGCGTGGATGAGCTGTATCTGATGCAAGAAGTCTACAGACCGATGAGAGGTAAAGCACTGCTCGACTTGGTACTGGCAATGGGGGATGACCTTATCAGCAACCTAACAATAGAAGGGAAGCTGTGTGACAGTGACCACAAGCTGATCACCTTCACCATTCACCGTAAAGCTGACAAGTCAGTCAGCAATACAGAAGTCCTCAACTTCAGGAAAGATGACTTTGACAAGCTCAGGAAGCTTGTCAGTAAGGCCCCAAGGGACCATGACCTAAAGGGGAGGGGAGTTCAGGAAAAGTGGTTGCTCCTCAAGGGAGTGATCCTGGATACACAAGCAAAATCTATCCCATCTCAGAGGAAAGGCAGCAAAAGGGCACAGCAGCCCCCGTGGCTCCACAGGGAACTAGTGGATCTCCTACGTCTAACAAGAAAGACCTACAAAAGATGGAGGATGAGATCTACCTCCAAGGAGGAATATTTTGCACTGGTCTGGACCTACAGAGAGCAAACCAGGAAAGCCAAGGCTGAGACTAAACTCCTACTGGATACAAGTATCAAGGATAATAAAAAGTCTTTTTTTAGATATGTGGAGAGCCAGAGGAGAAGCAAGGGCAACACTGGACCCCTGCTAAACCAGATGGGACAATTGACAACCAAAAACCGACACCCATGAAAAAGCCAACTTGCTAAATGGGTACTCTGCATCGGTCTTTCACCAGTCCCTGCTCATTACGGGACAGGAAGGCCTGGGTGAGGGAGATTCCTTACCCTCCATCAATGCTGACCTTGTGAAGGAACACTTTGAGAGGCTGGATACCTTCAAGTCAGCCGGCCCTGACAGCTTACACCCCAGGGCACTCAAGGAGCTGGTAAGCATCATAGCCCAGCCCCTGGCATGGATCTTTGAGAACTCCTGGTGCTCTGGTGAAGTGCCTGAAGACTGGAAGTCAATGTGGTGCCTATCTTCAGGAAGGGGAGGAAAGTGGATCTAACAAACTACAGGCCCATCAGCCTGACCACTATCCCGGGGAAGATCCTAGAAAATATTATCAAAGAGACCATTCTCAACAGACTGGCCAATGGCAAAATCCTGAGGGATAGCCAGCATGGGTTTGTCATGGGTAGGTCTTGTTTGACCAATCTTATTTCCTTTTATGACCAGGACAAGGAGAAAGAGATTGATATTGTATATCTTGACTTTAAAAAAGCCTTCGGTTTGGTATCCCATGATCACCTCTTGGCAAAACTGGCCAACTGCAGCCTCGGCTTCTCCATAATCCGCTGGCTGGGGAATTGGCTATGTGGTCAGACCCAGAGAGTGGTGGTTGATGGAAGTCAATCGTTGTGATGCCCTGTGACCAGTGGGGTCCCTCAAGGCTCTGTTCTTGGGCCTATATTGTTCAACATCTTCATTAATGATGTGGACATTGGCATCAGAAGCGGATTGGCCAAATTCACTGACGACACCAAACATTGGGGTAAAGCGTCCGCACCTGAGGACAGGAGGGCAATCCAGGCTGACTTTGACAGGCTCAAGAAATGGGCAGATGAGAACCTGATGGCCTTTAACACCAAAAAATGCAAGGTTCTCCACCTTGGGAGGAAAACCCTGCAGCATCCTTATAGGCTCGGTAGTGCTACACTGGCTAGCGCTTTGGATGAAAGGGACTTGGGGGTCATGATTAACACAAGATGAACATGAGCCTTCAGTGTGATGCTGCAGCTAGTAAAGGAAGCAAAACACTAGCTTGCATCCATAGATGCTTCTCAAGCAAATCCCAAGACGTCATTCTCCTGTTGTACTCGGCCTTGGTGAGGCCACAGCTGGAGTACTGCATCCAGTTTTGGGCTCCACAATTCAAAAAGGACGTGGAGAAGCTTGGGAGAGTGCAGAGGAGAGGCACATGCATAATCAGAGGTCAGGAAAACAGACCTTACAATGAGAGGCTGAAAGCTATGGGACTCTTCAGCCTGGAAAAGTGTAGGCTCAGGGATGATTTGGTGGCCACCTATCAGGGGTGCTAATCAGGCAAGAGTACCCAGTCCTACTGCCGATCTTCCTCATCCAACAGAACAGGTTCCATCTCCCAGCCCCACGATAACTCTCCTCAAATGCTTGTTCCAGAAAGAGAGGTGGTGCACAAGGCAGTTAAAACTGTTTTGTGCGACTGTTTCCAGGAGAGCATGGTGGTGGGGAGGGTGAGACTGGGAATGACCACAGCAACAGCAGGTACTTAATTGACTGCACCCAGTTGAGAAGCACTAAGATATGCCAAGGGAATGCAGCAGTGGTTCTCAGCTGGGGTAGCTACCAAATTAAGAAAAGCTATGAAGGGGTGCCCTGACTCCAAAAGGGTTGAGAGCCAGCTATGTAAACATACTCTAGGAAGTCAGATAATTGCTTATGACAGTCCTCTTCCGGCACCTTCCATCCCAGGCCATGACTAACATTAAACTTAGTGCCCAACGTAAGTGCCTCATGCACAGTGTGTCACTTGTGTGGCCTTCTTCATAAACCAAATGCAGTGCACCTGTGTCCATATAGCACTGTGAATGGACCAGTTAGTACAGGGGTTGGCTAATTGGTGCATCTGGACTGGCACTAAAATGCAGCTCTGTTGCTTCTGCTTTAGGAGGGAGAACAGTACAGTGTGCTTTAGGGCACTGCTGCCAGACTTGGCACTTCACATGTCAACATGACCCTGTAAACTCAAGGAGCTTTGCAGACATAAACTTCGCTTCACAGGGCTGTGTTAAGTCTATATTATCCTCACCCCCTAGTTCTATCCTTGCTGCTGAGCCTTGCAGTTCATATGGGTTAGGGTGTCATGTTGCTCTTGTGAAATGTACCACCCATGCTGCACTGCTGCATGCTGATGAATATGAGCTTTTGTAGAGAGTTCATCACAACTTCAATGGCCAAGGAACATAGTCATGTTTCCTTTTGTCATAGTATTGGCTGGGCCATGGTGGAGTTTCCTGCGGCCCATGTCAGTGATCTGTGGATCATTGGTGGTTTGATTTTAAATTCTATTCTGCTTCCAGATACAACATTTGTTAGGGGTTATGACTCCGGTGACTGATTTGATGCATTTAACCTTTGGACTTGTATGTATCTTATGTCCACTGTGCTTTGCTGGGATTGCACAGAAATGCTACACCAGACTGCAGTGCCCAAAGCAACTTAAAGTGAGTTCAGTACTCAGGAAATGGGTAGACCGTGAAGGAGATACTCCACAGAACAGGTGGCCAGTAACGGTGCTAGAATCCCCCATGCAGAAAAATCCATGCCCTCTTCACTATGGCTGCCTTGTAAGAGCTGCGCAGCCCAGTTTCAGGCTGTTGTAATGTAACTGATTTTAACTTTCACTTTTCTACTGACCACCTAGTCCATGTGCATGTTCCCTGGAAATTCCTGATAGACTGGGTCTCTCTTTCTGGTTTCCTCCATGAAGAGCAGAGACCCAGGAGCTCTGGCAATGACAGCTGCCTGTGAGGATTTGATTCTGTAGCATCACTAGGAAAGGTTCATTAATGCTTCACAAAGGAAAACATCACTGGGATTTATCTACAGACCCTGTAGGGAAATCTTATTTCCATATTTTTTGACAAACACATAGGAAGTATGCTATGCTAAGTAACAAACATTAAAGGAGGAGGGTAAAAGAAATTCAATTTAAGGCAAGTGTATACTCAGTTACTCCTACTCAGAATCCGTAGTGCTATAAATACAAGCTGCAAGGTGCTTTCAGAACTGTAGTTCTTTAAGACCTCTCAAGGGAAAACATCATACCAAATTAATCTGCCATCAAGTGGAAATACTATATCATTTGCAGTTGCCAATGTACTGTATGAGCTGTAATTGCACTGCAGCAAATATCTGCTTTGAGTTCTTCATGATATTAAATGTGGCCAATTGGGCATAAAAGAAAAATCAAAATGCAGAGCTGCTGTGTTGGATTTGGTATGAGCATTGCTAGCGTTTGATCTGCTCTGACGAGTCTGGTTTCTAGCTTCCGTACTTATAAAAAGAAAGATGGGGAATGTGATAAGAATGTGGGAGTAAGAACCAGGAGATCTAGGGTCCTTTCCTGGCATTCTTATTAATTTTTATTGCATCTGTGGGCAGCTTATTTTCTCTCTTGTTTCTCCATCTGTGAAACGGGAAGCAAAGCAACAGTTATTAGGCCTGTGTGAAGTGGCTAGTAATCACTTCACGTTCGGATTCGGCTGATTCAGGGGACAGTGATTTGATTCGGTGATTCGAATCACTGTCCCAAATCGATTTGGCTGAATCTGATTCGGCCATTCAGCTGCTGTCAAATCAGCCAAATCTCCAAATCACACAGGTCCCATCCCCTGCCCACTCTCCCAGGCCCAGCAATGGCTGCCCTGCCCACTCCAGCTCCCAGTTCTTTGGGGAAAAAAAGCCCCTACTCACCAGGTGCTGCTGCGCGGGGAGGGGGGGTGATTCCCTGCTGGCCCCCACTGCCCCATGCAGCATGCGGGGGGGTTTGCCATGAGCCCCCCGACTCCCCCCTGCTCCTGCAGAGAAGCAGGCAGGGGATGGGGCCTGGCAGTCCTCTCCCCCCTCCTCCAGCCTCCCCTCTTCCACCCCCTACTTACCAGCATGGAGTCTGGAACCGGCTCCCTGCTACAGCCACTGGGGACTGCCCGAATTGCCAAAGCTCTCTGAATCTTTTCTGAATTGATCTGAAGAGCTTTGACTCAATTTGGACCTTTAATTGGTTCCCTAATTCTATTCGGATTCAGAGAATTGGCCAACAAATTGGTCCAAATCTCCTCTGAATCGAATCAGCACCCAAAGCTTTGCACAGCCCCAACACTTATCTCCGTTGCAGAGGTGTTATGAACCTTCAGTTGCTTGAAGAGTGTAACTACGATTGAAAGACTGAAGAAATGGAAAAGATGACAATTCTGTAATATAACAGCAGAGATTACAATTTTTTTGTGGGCTCTGACTGTTGTGGATTAGTTTCTATTTCATGATTTGAGACCTCTGATATTGACTCATTAGGACCCACTGATCTTTGTAAGGCTGTCAGGGTAGGTGGAGCCCTGACTAACTCATGAGGTCTTGTTGCAGTCCTAATGACTCTTCTAAGGCTAGTAAGTGGAGGGGGATGCCAATGAATGGGTTATATCCTCAGCTGTATAAACTAGTGTAACTCTAATACAACTGCATAGACTTTCATTCACTGTAGAGCTGACACTATACGTGCAGGTTTTAAAAGCAGCTTTTAAGAAACTTGCCCTTTTTCATGCAAACCTGGTCATGTTCTGTTTAGTAAAGTCCTATGGTTTAGATTTTTGGACATTAATTCCCTTCATTTTATTTTTAATTTCACTCATGTGTATATGAAGTCCTTAGCCCAAGCTAGCCATGCATCCTTTAATTTTGAATCAAGACAAAAGTTCCCTGTCTTTGCTTCATGTACCATACGGATTGCCTCTTTATTTCACGTCTTTGAATTGGCAAGCACATTGTCACTTAAATAAACTAGGACCCCTTTTTCTGACGACTTGTGCAATGAAAGTCCCAGACAGAGTTCTCCAAACACAGTATCTTCCAGGTTTATGCATCTTGCAGAGATGCGGTCTTCAGAAGGGCAACCCAGTTCTCTTGTTTGGGAATCTGGAGATGTATCTGTAGCTAAAGCCTGAAGGAGTCTGTTCGTTCTAGCTGTTCTCTCCTTAATCGGATGTCCAGCTCCCGAAGTTGCCTGAGGAAGCCGGAATTGGGGCAGATCGCTCTGTGTTCACGCACAGTCTGAATTGCATCCACAAGGGACAAGCTTTCACAGATCATTAAGAAGGCAAGCACAAGAGTTGCTGATCGGCTGATCCCCATTGCACAGTGAACCAATACTTTGCCTAAAAAAAAATAAAAAAAAATAAAAATTATCAGAGTTGATGATTTTAGCCAGACAGAGCCTAGATGGATAAACACTGATGGAAAACTTACTGCAAGCAGGAGTTATAGATTTGAGTGAGCGGACTAGAAACAGTACCTGTGAAGGAGTGTTCTCAAATGGTTAGGGACTGAAAGACTCCTATTTCTGTTCTGCCCTTGGGGTTTGGGTTGAGTCCTGTGGCTCAGTTATCAACCTGGCGGCACACTCAAGGGATTATTAGGGAGGCACATGAAACTGTACAGAGCCCCCACAGTGCCAAACCCTGTGTAGGGCAGGATGGAAAGTAGCTGCCTCTGGTCTGGTACTTGCCACATTGTGCAGGTAAATGAGGAGTGGTTGAAGGGTATTATTCCTGGTAATGAAGCTAGATTAGCATGCAGGGAAGATGAACTGAATAGGAACCAAATGGGGCAGTGCAACCACATGTTGTCCTTCACGACTCATTACAAAGTACTAGTCCAACCCTTCACTCTTTTCTGTTTCACTTCTCTCACCCAGGGCAAAGGGAGAAATACTTAGCTTGATAAAAACTCACCGAGTTGCAAAATTGAGAGAGTAGAAAGTACGGGTCTCAGTAGTTCATGTTAGTAAAACATTCCATTAACAGGAGTATAGAAGGGGAAGAGGTTATTCCTGCTACTTGAAAAGTTTGATTTCAAAATTTCTAGCAAAAAGGGGACACAAATTAACAAACTACTTCCCCAGTGTTCAGCCAGCTCTATTATTTATCATCCTACAATACTGAGGTCAAGACTTTTCACAGGTAACGACTATCTCATTGACTTCACTGTGAGTGAAAATTTAAGTTATAAAATCTCTTTTTTATGGGGAAAGTAGGCCACACCTGTTGGAATACTTTTTCTTTTATAGCAAGGACTGTCCTGACACATCCAGATCTTCCTTTCTGTGCTTTAAAACTGGATTACTGAATATCTTAAATTTCCCACAGTTCTCAATGTGAAACATGCAAACTATGTGAAGTACAGCATTGTAAATCTCAGGCCTACCCTGGAGAGACCCTCTCTAGGAATAAGAGGACAGATTACTTTCCACATCTGGTCTGAGCTTGATGTCTCTGTCCAGATTGCTAATAAAGCTGGCTGCAAAATGACAATTCCATTTTACAACGGCTTTTAAGATTTCAGCATCTTGTTTCTTTTCTGCAGCACTGGCATGAAAACAAAACCTTTTCTGAGGATTGTTTTGAAAGGGAATTGTCTGGAGATGATTGTAGGCTTGAAAAGTTCAAGTGATCTATCTTTGTCTGTCTGCCTCACATTTTCTTTCTCTGTCTCTCCATCTGTCACTCTATCCCTGGAAGTGAACGGAGTCCACCCCAGACCTGAGAAATACTCACACTGAAAACATTGTCAAAATCATTATGCTGCCTTCGAACATTTCTGCTTGAACAAAAGAGTAGATTTGGACAAAAATATTGAAAAAGTTTGTCTCTGCTATAATCAGTAACAACAGGCCAGTCCTGCTAAGTGTGATCTTTGTTGTCCTCCATTCAGAGTCGAGAGTGCAACTTTATGAGTAGCAGTCAATCATCATACAGATCCTAGCTGAAACCAATGGGGACGGGATGGGAATTTTAAGAAAGCTTGACTCAGACCTACTTATTTCACAAAGGCAACTAATCAGCTTTGGATAACCCTAAAGTTTGGGTCACAGCTGACCAGGGCCAGTTGTGACTGCTTAATTTAGTTATAAATGGGTCTGTATCCAATTGCAGTTAGAGACAGTTGATAAACCATGGGAGGTTTTTCACTATGAATAAAATTTTATACAACTCGTTTGAAATATTGCAGAAAAAGAAAAATGTTCATGAAGACATCTTCATTTTTGACAGAGAAAACTTTAAGCAAATTTCTAGCTAAGCACTCTTTCCCCAGCTTTGTTAGATACAGTTAGAATATATTACAAGTTATATTCAAAAGGCAAGAGGGAACCACTGATCTCAATGGAGCATAAAAAAATCCCATTTTGTCTCTCTTAGGTGGCAGAGTACAAATCTCTCAGTTGTTGCCAACCTCAGAAATGCAGGGATATTAGAAGATGTGCATCCAAGTGTTTTCTCAGGGTGTATATAACTGTTTTGTTTGTGCCTACAGCATCTTAGTTCCTCTATTATCAGGGATCAGGACAAAGCTATTCTTGTTGGTTGATGTCTTCGTAGCCAGCCAAACCCTCCCTGACTGCTGTGCCTGTCTTTCTGCTTGTTAATAACAAGTACTTTTTCCATTGATTTTCATCTCATATCTCATTTCCTTTGTGATGGAGCATTTATTTAAGGAGTTGTAGCAACCATTCCCATTCTGCTTGATGATGATCACATAGTTCATGTCCAGAATGAAAGCGTGGGTGTGTTTTTAAAAGCTGCTTCTGGTCAGCAGGTTTGGTGATGTTTTAATTCTACAATATGTGTGGTGACACAGCCACCTTTCATTATCCTGGTGTGGGAAACCTGAGCTCAGTCCTTAAATATATACATGTCTTCAGCAGAAAGAAAGGGACAAATATAGGCTACCAGGAAGTCACAGAAGCTTAGTTCTGCTGATAATAGATAGGCTTTAGAAAGTGTGTTTGTTTTCAATTTCTTTTATCTTATCTTGCATTTAAAAAAATAAAACAGCTGCTGCTTGTGTTATCACAATTTTTCTTTTCATGTCTAGATTTGGAGAACTAATTTGAACTAAATAATGATTTATTTTTTCCTGCTGATCAGATCTTTGCAGTTATCATGTAACTGATTTTCAAGGAACTATGCAACCATTAGCACTTACGAGATGAAATCTATCCACTATTGAGTTGATAGGTCTCATCTTACTCTTCCCATTTTACAGCTCAGCCTGTACTAACACAACTAAGCTATGATGGAGGGCATGACCAGACAGTTATGTACCCCACTGTAATTTACATTGGTTTTCTACATGGGAGTAAATTGTATCAGGATCAGAAACAGACAGATATGCAGTTAAACCAGGGTAGTTGCACTCGATATGTGGTTAGTATTGTGTTTTGCCACTAAGCAGCAGAATACAGGTAACAGCCTGTTTGCTTCAGCAAATGGCAGCACAGGGATTGATGTGGACAGGTGATGCCTATATTGAGATAATCTATATCATTAGAATTTTATCCCTGTTCATTAAAAAAAATGGAGCCTTTCATAAAAAGTTAAGACATGGTGACCTTGTTTGAAGATCTATCACCACTGTTGAAATGAGGCTAAATTCAATATCAGTTGACAGGTTGAGCTGAGCAGTGCAATCTGATGTCTAAGTGGGAGAGTAGCTTGATGTCTTGCAGGTAACTATCTGTCAGGGCTTTCTGGCCTATGGCAGCTTTCATAGCCTCTGTCCTTCTCTCACAGCAGCCATGTGCTGCTGCTGCATATCCCAGCCTTCACCTGCCTGTAATGACTCTTCTGTGCTCCCCACATGACCTTGAGCTGAGCAGGACAGAGAGGAAGGTGGTTTGGCTGGGATGGACAGAGCTGTGGGGCTGGGATTTGCGGGGGAGGTTGTGCGGAGTGGGGCCAGTGGGGGTTCAGTTGAGGGGTGCTCTGGGGGGGCAGCGTGATATGGGGAACAGTTGGGCTTGGCAGAGGGAGTGGTCAGTAGGGGACCCCTAGCTTGCAGGCAGCACAGTGTAAAACCATTGTTGCGGTCAAGCAGGGTTGCCAACCACCAATTTTTTCCTGAAAATCTGGAACCTTTTTACTGAAACCAAACTTTTTTTCACTATGGTTGGTGTTAAATCCCTAAATTTGAATCCTAGCCCTTCTAACTGCCATCTATAGCCTGGCAAAAGTGTTGTAAAACATACATCAGCAAAAATGTGTCAATAAAAAAAAAGGTTTTTTTGTCAATAAAAAGAGTCAAGATTATCAGTAAAAAATTATCTTGGCAACCCTGGTCTGGAGTCTGACCAGGCAGGTGCCTTTTCATACTTACTCTCTAACTGTATCTAAAGTATAAGTTACTCCTTTTCAGTCACCAGTTTAGTTTTTGAAGACCCTCTAGCAAGACTCTAAACCAGCCATTGATTTGTTCTAGATTAGGGGCAGGCAAAATACTGCCCGCAGACCAGATGCATCCCGCCCGGCCATTCTATCTGGCTTCTGTGGCCCCTAAACAATTTAGAAAATATTTATCTGCTCCTGGCTGCCTGTCAAAGATGACAGAAACCAGTGACAGTAGAACCCAGGGGAAGCCTCAACAGGAACGCAGCATCCCAGCCCCTCCCCATCGCCAGCCATTTCCCTGCTTTCCTGCCCCTGCATTGCTCTGGCACCACATGGCTCCTGGCTGCATTGCCTGACTGGGGAGCATGGGCCGATGCTGGTACCAGAGTGTGTGTGTGTGTGTGTGTGTGTGTGTGTGTGTGTGTGTTATGTGTTATG
>NW_017728994.1:23830466-23832609 GCF_001723915.1 Gavialis gangeticus | reverse complement strand
CCACAAACCCCATACCCACCCACACCCCACATGTCCACATACACACCCACATGATCCCTCACCCCACACCCCCTACACCTATCCAGCCCCCACAGGCACACCCACACCCTCCCCCACACCCCACATACCCACACACCCACAGTCCCTGCCAAACCTATAGCCCCCCATAATATACAAGAGTAAGACTTCACTTTAAGTTATTATATGCAGTCACTTCTATGAACACTACACAAACACACGTGAACCTGAACAAAAATATTGTTTGAAATCAAATTAATGAATGTTGTAGATGGTCACTATTTAGAATATAATTTGGTATTTTTGTGGTTCCGAGATGGCAAAACCCCTTGCTGAAAGGAGTACTTCCAGTGGCAAGGGGAGGGACTTCTGGTGGCAGGGGGCAGGACTTCCAGTCACAGATGGCAACTCGGAGGCAGGACGTCTATCAAGAGGTGGGGCTACCCATGTGGCCCTCGACAGCTTGCCAAAACTGGGTAAGCAGCCCTCTGACCAAAATAATTGCCCACCCCTGTTTTAGATCTAGTGTGCTTGGCTTTCTAAAGTATCCATCCTCATAATATGCAGATTAAAGTGTTTTTTTCTCTTTTACTTCTGAAATATCTATTCTGAATTTTTATCCTTTGTTTCTCAGAACACAGAGATGATGATAAATGATGTATGGTAACAATAAAGTGGCTATTTGTTGCAGATAAGCCATTCATATGAACTGGTTTAATTAATATAAAATTGCTCTAATGAAAGAGGATTTTAATTTACTATATGGTTATTTGCAGCAAACAAATGAATGTTTAACCTAAGGAAACAAAATCCATAATGCTGTTTAGCTCTTCTTACAGGTTTATAGTTTTATCTGAGAGCAGTTCATAGAAATGGGGCAAGTGGCAATCTGAACTCACTACAATGAATTGCGCACACATTTACAAAATACAACCTAAAATGAGAATATGTGTACATCCTTGTGTGCTCTGATCTTTGCAGACCTTTTAAATTAGCAGCAGAACCCACATCCCAAGTGGAAGTTGCTCAGCTTTGCTTATACCCTGTTTCAAAAAATATGTGCTCCAAAAGGAAATTGTACTGATTTATAATTATATTACAGTCATCATTCAACAAGCAATGCAACATCTATTAGGGCTGTGCAAAACGGCTATGTTTTGTTTTGTTTTCGGATTCAGCTGTTTTGGAGGGACAGTGATTTGTTTTGGTGTTTTGGATCACTGTTCTGTTTTTATTCGGTTGAATTTATTTCGGCATTTTGACGCTGTTTCGGTGATTCGGCCATAGGTTATAATGGGGAATCACTAAAATGCTTATAACTTTGTCATTTCTTGCATGATTTTGATGAATATTGCAGGGATGGTAGCCCCTTCTAAGGACATGAAGTCTGCCACGTTTCCAGGAGACAGGTACAGGGGTTTCTGTGAAACTGCACCTCAAACTGTTCAAAGCAAAACTTGTGACGTGTTAAGGTGCAGCAGGATGAAACCAGCATGGATGGTAGCCTATAACAGGGGGCCTTCCCAGTGACAGTTAGATCTCTACCCACCCACCTATTTCTGGGCCAACTGCCCACCTGCCTTTTTTCTGCCACGCCTTGACGGAAAAGTGATTCAGATCTTTCCCAGGTGGGAAGCTGCCCATTTAGGTGTCTTGGGGTGACATACATTCCACAGCTCCATAACTCCTGTACACTGTGGCTTTGCACATTGCATCCTTCACTCCCTCTAGCTGTGGTCCCCTCTCTGGGTCCTTTGGCTCCCCCTTGGGCCTAGCCCCACCTTCAGGCCAGTCGGAATCTCGAGCCTCTTGCTCTGGGCATTCCTCATGGTGGGACCCCTGGCTCTTTGACCCTCTTTAGGGTCCTGGCCCCAGCGTGGACCAGTTGAGGGTACCTCTGATATCTTTTATTACACCAACTGAATAGTTGGAGATATATGTCTTAGCAGGCTTTCACGTTTAAAAACCCTTTGGTAGGCTGAGGAAGCATCTGCAGTTGGTGTGTGCTCTTCCTGGGTGGAATGAATAGTAAAGAAGCCAGAGGCTGGGCTGCAGGCAAGAAAGCCAGTCAGTGAAAAGGTAAATTGAGGTGTCAGCGGGTGAGACAGGCCTGAAGGGTTGGGGG
>NW_017728994.1:23826151-23830201 GCF_001723915.1 Gavialis gangeticus | reverse complement strand
ATTAAGTGAAATTCATAGGCTCGTCTGTGAAAAGTGGTTTGTAAGTTCAAACAAGCACTGAATCTTACTAACTTCACCACCAGAAGCAAACTTCTTACAGCCCAAAACACACCAAATATATCCAGACCATGCCATGACAAGAAATGTAAAACCTGCCAACGTATCTCCACAATTACTACACCCCACAACAGATCATCACCACTTCAAGATCTTACAGCTGCACCTCCAGAAATGTTATATATCTCATCTAGTGCACCAAATGCCCTGATGGAAAATACGTAGGAGACACCAAGCAACAACTGTGCACCAGAATGAATGCACACCAGAAATCTATTACAGACAAGAATACCCGACTACCTGTGTGGGCACATTTCTCACAAGAAAGCCACTCCAATCTCCAGTCTCTCAGGCCTGATCCTCAAATGGAATTTACAAACCACTTTTCACAGATGAGCCTATGAACTTCACTTCATCAACCTCCTAGATACAGAAACTCATGGACTCAATATAGACATTGGATTTATGACGCACTATAACCTGCCCGACATCTGACTCCCCAGGTACCTTTCCACTTCTACCTGCTACATTCCCCTTCCCCCACCCCCTCCCAGCCTGTCCCTCACTCCCTGATACCTCAGTTTACATTTACACTGACTGGCTTTCTTGCCTTCTTTGCATGCCAGCTGCTAGCTTCTTCACTATTCATTCCATCCAGGAAGAGCAGGGGGCCTTCCCAGTGTAGGTGAGATTTCAGCCCACCCACCTGTTTCTGGGTCAACTGCCTACCCCTCTTTCCTCTGCCATGTCTTGATGGAAAACTGATTCAGATGTTACCCAGGTGGGAGGCTGCGCATTTAGGCCTCTGATGTCTAGGGGTGACATCTGTTCGGCAGCTCCATACCTTCCCTAACACTGCAGCCCGTGCCTCACAGATGGCATCCCAGGCAGCTAAGCTCACTCGGAGCTCACAACTCCACTGCAGCCAGCAAGCCTCAGGTCTCTTACAGGTCTGGGCTTTCCCTAGCTAGGACTGTATGTGTGTGTGGTGACTGGAGGTTATAAGGTGCCTCCTGCCCACCTTTCACCAGGGAGTTTTGCAGTCCTGGAATTTCTTGGGGGCTGCCACACCACTGGCAGTCCCACCAGGCCAAGGGCTCACAGAGCAGTGGCTCCACATCCTCGGTGAGAGAGGTAGCCACCGAGGACTCAGTGCTACCTGCCCAGTGCTGGAAGCCTGGTGCCTCTGGGTCCCAACATGGAAGCCATGCCCTTGTCCCACATTGGCAGCACCTGTGGTGGAGGAGACTGGCTGGTGGATGGAGTGCTGGCTTGGGACAGTCCCCCTGCTTCCACTTCCCCCTACTTCTGCCCTTCTGCCTCCCTGCCCCTCTTCAGTAGCACCTCTGTCCAGTGATCCAGGGTTTTGCTGGCACACACACTCCCCTTCACCCTCAGGTTGCACATGGCTGCCAGCACGTGGACCATACTGGCCCGCAATAGATACAGCCATTTCTTGATGCCCTCCTTCAGCTGCTTCACAAGTGCCTGCATCTCTGGTGACAGTGGCTTGCCCCAGCCAGGAACATCGATCTCCTGGAACTTCTCCATTTGGTTCAGAAGCTCCCTCACTATGAGGGTTACCTGGCTGAGGAGGGCATTGCCAGCTCTGAGGCTCTCAGTGGCCTCAAGAAATGGCTTGAGGACCACCAAGATCTGGGAGATGGTATCCCATCCTGTTTTGTTAAGGGGGCCACTGATCGTAATCTCCCTGAGCAAGGCCATCTCATGGATGGCCTTCTGTTGCTCCACCAGCCTTTTGAGTATCAAGTATGTGGAGTTCCACTGAGTCTCCACATCCTGCATGATTTTGTGCTGCAGGATACTCAGCTCTGCCTGTTTGTCCCGCAGCATCTTGCCCCCCTTGATGCTTCAGTGGAAGTAGCCTGCCACCTTCTTGCACTTTTAAGTGATCTGGCTGGTTGTGACAGTTCCCTCACTGGCAGCCCTGTCCCCCTCCAAGGTGTCCCTGACTATAAGGTGGGATTTGTGCCACACAGCAGATGCTAACGAAGTTGGCATCAAGGTATGCCTTGACCATATTGGCCCCACTGAGGTGACCATGAACCCATGGGTGAGCTCGCCCTCCCCAATGAGCCACTCCTGCACCATGTGTTTCATGGCCACCATGATCTCCCTTGCTGTGTGGGAGTCATCCATCACCTCCATTTGAAGGAGAGCCCACCAATGGCCTGACTGTGATCACACCAGTGCCCTGTGAGGGAGAGGTAGGCATGAGCTCCACCCCAGCTGCTCCAGATGTTCGAGGTGAAGTGTAAGGCAAATTGCAGACCTGTCTTGTGCAGCTTCTCCATCAAGTACTCCTTGTAGGCTAGGCTGAGGAGGAGCAAGGGCAAGGGGGTGGTCTCTCCTGATATGCATCAGCATCCCCATGGTGCTGAAGTGTTTCTCATCCTTGCTTCAGCTGGTCTTGAATTGGCAGTGCAGGTAGATAGCATACTTGAGATCATCTACCAGCTCAAAATGATCCCACACTACACTACCCCTAGCTTCTGGGGCGCAGGTGTGGATCCTGCCTTATCCCCCTCCTCAGCAGGCAGAGGCACAACAACAGGAGGAGCTGACTCAGCTGAGCCACATGCCTCCACAACCTCAAACCCCTCCAAACTGCCTTCTGGGGAAGGAGACCAGGCTCTAGGGGAACTTTGAGGGGAGTGGAGTACAAACTCAGATTCCTCCTCCTTCCCCACAATTTCCTTGCTATGGCACTGAGCTCCCCTGGTTCCAGATCCAGATTCTCCTCTGGCACTGGGAGGCTCATGCTGGGAACTGAAATTGGGGTGCAGGAGACTGTCATGCTGTGCTTGTCATGGTCGTACTGGGGGTTATTATTATTGCTAGTGTTAGTGGAGGTGGGACAGGTGCAGCAGAAGCCTCATGGCTGCTAGGGAAGAGGGTGAATCTAAGTTTTGGGGGAGGGGGACTTGAAGCTCTTTCCCTACCCTATCTAGCCCCTCTCACTCCCCAGCCAGAAGACCTGGCACCTGCCTTTCTAGCACGCTTCATAATGTTTGTTGTGTTGGAAAATGTCTGTGTAATATATCTTGTGTGTGTGTGTGTGTGTGTGTGATGTATCTTCTCTGTGCAATATAACTTCTTCTAGCTGTTTAATATATGTGTGTGTGTGTGTGTGTAATATATCTTCTATGTCTTTACTATCCTGTCTTCTATTTCCTTACTACATCTTCTATTTGTAATATATTGGACAGGTTATCCAAACCTTTCCAGAAAGAGAGACTAGCAAGAGACTGACTAGGAAGCCAGTCACTGCAGCCAGCCAGTACCTTTCACACACTGTTGCTTCCAGACAGATAGCTCACAAAAAGCAGAGAAAGGCTTCACACAGAACCTTATATGCTGTTTCTCCATCCCTCCCCGCAGAGCCCTGGGATTGGAAGGGACCTCAGAGAGAGATTTCAGACAGTGGCCAGCTACAGTTGTCAATATAGAGCAGTCCTGCCCCACCCCTTCTTCCCCCTCCCTCTTCTGAGTTTCTGTTTCCCCGCAAGCCTGCCTCCAAAACATTCCAAAACGTTTTGGATGGTTTGATTTTGTTCAGTTTCGGAGATGTTTCAGAGTCTTCTGTTTCATTTTGGATTCGGTGTTTTGGCTGCCAAAACAGGCTGAAATACCTCTGAAACGAAATGGCTGCCGAAATTTCGCACAGCCCTAACATATATTATATGTACTAGGAATTAGCTGAAAAGAAATAGGGACTCTTTACATCTCATGTTATTAAATCTCACATTTTTAAAGATGTTCTACACTGCATGTCTCAGAAGTTGGCTCTTCTTAGCAATGGCAGACAATAACTGTCAACTGGCTAGGATTTGTATAAGACAATAATGCTTCCTTTTTTACAATGGCTTATAGATATTGTACAAATTCATCCCTAGCATAACTCCACTGACATCAAAGGCCTCACAAGGGGGAATCTTGCTGGGAGGAACTAGCGGGGGCCTTCCCCCATAG
>NW_017728994.1:23825122-23826140 GCF_001723915.1 Gavialis gangeticus | reverse complement strand
CCCTTCCGACCCTTAATCTATGAAACTATGAAACATCAGGGCCAAAGATTGCAAATTCAATTTCGGCCAAATTCAGGTTGGCAACTTCAAGTTGGCAAATTCAATTAGTCATTTAAGTGTATAAGCCCTTATTTTCCTTTTCTTATTCATCACAAACTGAACTAAACACTCTGAAATATCTCATGGATAGATTTCGTATGGTTAAGGCCATGAGCTAGATCTTCATTTTATGTAAATGGGCCTTGCTGGCCTGGCTCTGTTGACTTCAGTGGAGACTCTCTTGCAGATACATCTGCGAATCTTTTCACTTTTCCTTGTTTTTCTCATCACTTGTTAGGTTTAGGCACTATCCTATAACCAGAAGCAGCATCAATTGTCTATTTCTTTACTATCAGCTGAATAATAGCAAAATCCCATTATCCAACCATGTATTGAATAGCACCTTTCATTCAACCCATACAGGTCTTACAGATGTAGCTAAGAATGGTGATTGGGAGAAAAGTGGGTTGGGGTGGTTAAGTGACATCCATAATAAGCCTATGGCAGAGAAAGCCTTTGTCACTGACAGACACAGGTCCCCGCTCTAATTCATGGAACTTCACAGAAAGCGCCATGTGTTAGTGACCTCCCTGACCCAACAGATATACACCTGTTTTGTTGGGGGTGGGAGCGAGGGTGGAATTGAACTTCACTTTGGACCTGATCAAGTGGAGGAGCCTGCCTGTAGCCTCTATTCCCTAGCCCTGCCTTCCCCCCAACTCCAGTGCTGTCTATAGGAAGGGAGGGGGCAGAAAGGAGGGAGGGAGATGTGGGACGGGGTTTGCCCAGCCTGAGCTGGAGGGAGAGGGGGCTGGGAGGTGGGCCACAAGGTGGGACGGCTCCAATCCACACCATCCCCCATCTCAAGCTTGGCAAACCCCAGCCTGCAGCTTCCTCTTCTCCCTTCTCCCCTTCCCTTCCTGCAGATAGCCCTGATGCATGAGGGACTGACACATGTTCCCTAAGGCACTCCACTTGG
>NW_017728994.1:23812142-23820122 GCF_001723915.1 Gavialis gangeticus | reverse complement strand
CCACAAGGTGGGACGGCTCCAATCCACACCATCCCCCATCTCAAGCTTGGCAAACCCCAGCCTGCAGCTTCCTCTTCTCCCTTCTCCCCTTCCCTTCCTGCAGATAGCCCTGATGCATGAGGGACTGACACATGTTCCCTAAGGCACTCCACTTGGGAGCACCTTCATCTGATCCCTCATTAGATGAGGGTTAATTTGTCACGTGGTTGGTCACTTTTTAAGCAGCCACACACTTCTGTAGTCATGCACTTCTGTCATGGCATGGGTATAGAGCACTTTCAGGAGGCCAATTGTACAAGAAATGTCACTTCTGTCTGCACCCCAGTTAAAGCAATTGCCACCCTGCCTTCTTTAATATGAGATCAGCTTTTGCATTTATACCCATCCAGTGCTCAAAGTAAGGCCTTCTATATATGCCTTACACTTCAATGAGTTAATGGATGGTTTTTCATCTGCCTGTTTTAAATATGTTCAGAGATCAATAACAGAAAAATTCTCTATTTGCAAAACTTTCTGTTTGCATGTTGTTAGTCTAATAATTTTCCATAACCTTCTCTCATCTGTGTTTACAAATTACTTTTGTTCCCACCACAGACTTTATCAAAATATGCAGATTTGTATTTGAATTTAGTTAGATTCTGAAAAAATTCAAATTGCACACAGACCCATGCAAGGGGCCAAAATCAATATTCATAGTGTCATTCTTTCCTAGTGACTTCTGTCTCACGTAAACAAGTTCAGTAATGGATCACAGATTAGAAATATCTAAATTAGTATGGCTGTATGAATTAATTTATCTGGAAGTAATTTATCTCACTTCTGGATCTTGCTGATCCAAGAATGGGGATTCTCAAGCTGCTCTGTCATTATGTTGTCAGTTGAAGCCAAAGGTGACATATCTCCTGATGGGTGGTTTTCAAGCGGAGTATGAGCCCAAAAAGTTCATTATGGTCATGTGGCAGCCTCAGAATCCCTTATTCTGTATGGTAATGAAAACTCTGCACATTGAGGTCAACAGGTGGAACGTTAGCCACCATGCTCCAAAATAGTAGGGTGAGAAGGAGATAAAGACAATAGTTTCTATTTAGGGGTAAAATACTCACAGCAGTCCATCATTAGGTTCTAGTATCAGGGAAGCAGTGGAATTGCTTTAAAAACAAAACCCTTATCCTGCTTTAGTTATGCTAGTGTAAATCCAGAGCAAGCCTGTTGAAGCTGCTGGAGGTACAGTGGCTTTATGCCTGACTTCAGGTATAAGGAGAAGTATAGCTTTCATGTCATACTAAGAAGAAAGGACTTGAGTTCCAACTTTTTATTTTTTAAAAAGTGTGTTTTTGCTTTGTACATTCTTAAGCTTGACCCAGTATCTTCCCAGATGAGTAAGTTAATAAAATTCCTTTTAAAAAGCGTTATTGTGCTAGCTGGCTGTAATTATGTGGGCATTTTCTTGAATGGTTTCTCAATCAAGAAAAAGTACCTTCTTACATCATGACTTTTAAATGAATGGATCTCATACCACCTGGTGCATATATATTGTTCTGCATCACTTATTTTAAATAAATGCAGCTTATTTTCCCTTCTTCTAGATGATGTGCATAACAAATCCCTTATCCCTTTTCATCTACACAGACCTCTGGTATTTCACTGCTAAGTTTTTGTAGCACAGGGAATTATGCTTCCAGAGCATCTTTTTCACATACATTCCAAATGGTTCCCCTCTCTTTAAAACAATGAATGTCAGCAACAGCTGGATTGTATGTATTTGAATTTGGCTTTCTTTTCATTCCCAGGACTCGTGCTGCCAGATGGACTTGGGGAGTTCAGCAAAGTATTATCAGTAGGCATAAGAAGAGGAATAAAATATCCATTCTGGCTGTGAACACTTCATCTACTTTTACTGCGTACCTATACTGCATTTCTATCTTGTAGCAATAGGGCCTACTTTCTTAAATTTTGCCTTTTCATTGTCCATGCATGCACCCACCAATACTTTGCTTTTCCTTTGCGGGTAAAATTGTCTCCCCTTTTTGTGTTTAGTATTTGCCCTATATCAGAAGGTGATCTGGATTCTCCCTCTACATGAAGCTTCTCCAGTACTACCTTCAACTTTAAATAGCCTAAGCTGCAGTAGGAAGTAGTCTTTCACTGAACTTTGATGCTTTTGATTACATACGTGAATCTCAGTTTTCCATTAAGAAGTCAAAGGCAACTGTTTATAATTGCTCTTATTTCTCTGCTTTTGTTAAGCCAATATTTGTTGCAAAAATTCACAATAACAGACCCAGAACAAGGCTTTAGGTGCATTGCTGTCCTCTATATAAGTCTTTGATCACTGGATTTTGAGCATGAAAATTAAGGTTTTATGGCACAATGAATAATTGTTCCACTACAGATTTGCACTTAATAGGCCAGATTTGTTGTGCAGTCTACACCTCTGGCACAGCATTCTGGCTCCAGAGATAGCTGACTCGGAGGCAGTCCTAGCAGAAAGTTAATGCAAGCTCCTTTCCACTACGGGATGTAAAGAGACCAAAGCTGAACAGGAAGTGGCAACATTTCTATCACCTCCTTGCAATCTTGATAACCCATCTGAAGTTTTGGAAAAAAAACCAGTTCTTTTTAATTAATTTTCCCTAGCATATATCTTCTAGTCTTCTTATTGTTATGCTAGCACAACACTGGTTTGCTTGCATTACAGAAGATGCTTATGGAAAGCAAGAATTCTATCTGTTTTCTTATGTGTGTCAGGGATGGGAGGGGGCAACGAGGTGGGCGTAAATTTTGACTTCTGGTTCTATAAATCTGCTGATGTTTACTCCTAAACATAAGAACTTAGAAATGGCCATACAGAAGGAAGTTGTAATCTGGAGCTAACAACACATGTACATTTTTTAGCAATGGTAATCTAATGCCTCTTGATGCTTCAATCTGAACCCCGGTGAAAGATAACTCCACAAGTGATAGGAACCATTAAGAAGGCTGTTGATCACTGAATCTCCACAATAACTAGGCACAGATATTTTTGTAACTGTTAGATATTGAGGCAGCTCATTATAACACAATGACTCTTAAAAAGGTCCCTTTCCCTGTGTTGTCATCTAGTGGTAGTCACACCAGCTCTTGCCAGTGTTTTTTCTCCATAGTACACAACCCATCCACTCTGCTTGAGTCCTGGAGTCCAGAATTTGGATCTCTAAATACCATATTCTGGGAGCTTGACCTGATATAAACCCTACAGCGATCAGTGCAAATCTTGGAAGTATGTTTTGGACCTGGTCATCTATGAGGAGTAGGTTGTAAGCAGAGTAGGGGATAGAGAAATAGATTCCAAAGGGAGTAAAACTGTGTGTCTCCTTCTCTTGGCAGAGCTGAAATCTGAGTACAAAGCTGCTCATCTTCTCTTTATAGCTGATGAGATAGCTGTGGTATCTGATTAGCTATGTGCATCTGGTGGTATCTGGGTCACTGAGTGGATTGGGTATTTCAGTTCTCATAAGGAACTGGTTTGGGCTGATGACTTGATTTGTGCTAAAGTAATATAATATGGATACTGGTGGTGTTACCTCTTGGAGACTTTAGTGCAGCTCTTATATACCTAGCAACAGGATAGAAGTAAATGCTGAGATCAAAATTTGGATCATCATCTGCTTCTATTCCATAGTAATCCACAGGCAGGTCTCTGTAGAACTTGGCTCCAGTGTTGATGTGAAATCTGCCTGCGGCAGCATTCACAATGTTGGAGATGCCCATGTGTTGCAGCTGATCTTTGTCACGAGCTGTATACCTGCAAGAGGGAATGCTGGGTTACTCAGGGTGTGCTGCAGGCATTTTTCTTTCTGCAGCCCTACCTAAACCTTGAACAAAATATAAAAGAAGGGGCTGCCATGTGGCTGTGTTATTCTAAGGATTAAAAATATAGTGCAAAATTGTGCTAGGTGCTGTCTAGCCATTGGAACTGGTCAGGAGTTTTCTATAACATTGTCTTTTTTAATGTAAAAATGGCTCTTTGAGAATACAGGTTTTGCAGAAATTTTTCCATTTTCACCATTTATTTTCATTGTAAACCTAAACTTGGGGGAGGGGTGCTGTTGGGAGGGGAGAATATTCATTTTTGGCCAAACATTTTCATGGGGAAATTGGAAATGTTTCCCAACCATCTATACTAGCAAGACTGACTTGGATTTTTGTCTGTATAGGTGAGATATATCGCTGATCAGATATTGATCAAGAGCTCACTGCTACAGGCAACTGGCTCTGCTAATGGCTCAAGGGAAAACAGGATGAATAATATTGTTTGAGCACCAAAATTGTACTAGCTACTGCACTGACACATAGTGATGTAGTGCAGCGGTATAACAGGGGAGGTTTGGTACATGAGGGAGCACTGGCTGCTGCACTCTTTGTGGCAATGGTACAGCCACCTGCCAGATGTGGTGGTGGCTCTTTTTGTGCTGCTTCAAACCCTGGCTACCAGAAGGCCAGGGCGGCTGCCCCAGTCTCTCTCACCATTTCAGCTGAGCTACTGATGCATGCACCAATACTGAGGAAAGACCCATGTTCACTGAAGGGGCATGAAGGAGTATAAGGCTGCCTTCACCACCCCACTGCCTTGGATCGTAAGTACCATTGAGCCAGACATAGGGTTTAGACCAGGGGCAGGCAATTATTTCGGGTGGAGGGCTACTTTACTGATTTTTGGCAAGCTGTTGAGGGCCACATGGGTAGCCCTGCCCCTTGACAGGTACCCGCCCCCTGGTTTCCGTTTTGTGACTGGAAGTCCTGCTCCCTAACCCCTGACCTATGCCACCCAAAGTCCTTCCCCTTGTCCCCAGAAGTACTCCTTTCAGCAAGGGGTTTTGCCATTTCATAGATTCATAGATTGTAAGGCTGAAGGGGACCTTGGAACATAATTGGGTCCAGCCCCCTGCACCAAGCATGAAAGATAACTGGGGGTCAGGTGACCCCAGAAAGGTGACTGTCCAGTCTCCTCTTGAATAGTTCCAGGGTAGGTGATTGCACCACCTCTGGAGGAAGCTTATTCCACAGTCTGGACACCCTGACTCTGAAGAATTTTTTCCTAATGTTGAGCCTGAATCAATTTTCCAGGAGTTTGTGAACATTACTCCCAGTTTTCCCCTCAGGTCCCCTGGTGAACAGTTGCTCACCGAGCCCTTGATGTATACTCCCTTAGTGTAGCAGTAAGCTGCTACCAAGTCCTCTCTCAGCCTTTTTTTCTTCAGGCTGAAGAGTCCCAGATCCCTCAGCCTTTCCTGGAATGGCTTGCTGTGTAAGACTCTGATCATATGGGTGGCTCTTCTTTGGACTCTCTCAAGCTTGTCCACATCCGTGTTAAAGTGTGATGCCCAAAACTGGATGCAGTACTCCAGCTGCAGTCTCACTAGTGCTGAGTAGAGTGGAAGAATCACTTCCTTGGTTTTGCTGGAGATGCATCGATCGATGTATGCTAGATTACTGTTTGCCCCACTGGCTACAGCACTGCACTGGAGGGTCATATTCATACCGTGGTCTATTATTACCCCCAGGTTGCTTTCATTTGCTAGTCAGTGTGGTGCCACAAAGCCTGTAGGTGTGTTGGGGGTTGCTCGTCCCAAGGTGGATCACTTGACATTTCTCAACATTGAACTTCATCAGATTCTGATCCACCCAACTTGCCAGCCCATCTAGGTCTGCCTGTATCTGTAGATTATCTTCAAATGTGACCACACTTCGCTATAACTTGGTGTCGTTCATGAGCTTTGCCAGTGAGCTCTTCACCAAATTGTTAATAAAGATGTTGAAAAGTACTGGACCTGTGGGATGCCACTGCCCATTTCTCGCCAGGATGACACAGATCCCTTCACTATGACTCTCTGGGTCCTATCCTGCAGCCAGTTCCTCACCCACCTGACTGTCTTGGAGTTAAGCCCACAATCCTCCAATTTTCTCATAAGGACATCATGGGATACTAGATCAAAGGCTTTTTGGAAGACAAGGTATACAATGTCAACCTGCTCTCTCATGTCCAGGTGGTGAGTTACCTGGTTATAGAAGGAGATGAGGTTGATAAGGCGAGATCTGCCTGCGATGAAGCCATGCTGGCTATCATTCAGAATCTTACCTTCTGCAAACTTAAGAACTAGAAAAATACCAAATTATATTCTAAAAAGCAAACATCTACAGCATGGATTAATTTGATTTCAAAAAATGCTTTTGTCCTTATTTACATGTGTTTGTGAAGTGCACATAGAGGTGATTGCACACTAGGTTAAAATAAAGTCTTACTCTTGTATATTGTGAGGGGTGCATATAGGTGTGTAGGGGGATGTGGGTGGGTATGGGATGTGTGGGGGGAGGGTGGCTAGGGTGTATGAGGGGGTGTGGGTGTGGGGGTCTGTATGTATGGCAATGTGAGGCAGGGTGTGGGAGCATATGTATGGTGGGGTGTGTGTGAGACTCACCCTGTGAACACACACACACATATACACTCTACCCCTGCCTGCACAGAGATATACTGCCCCTGCCTATACACATGTACCAGTACAGCCCCGTGCTCCCTGGTCCAGTAATGCAGTCAGGTGCTGGAGGGCAGGAAGAGAGTGAAATGGCAGGGGGTGGACGGGGGTGGGGCGCTCAGTTCTGCTGAGGGCTCCCCCTGGGTCCTACTGCCCCTGGCTCCTGTCAGCTTTGACAGGCAGCCAAGAACAAATAAATGTAAATTTACCAATTTTTTAGGGGCCCCGCAGGCTGGATAGAATAGCCTAGTGGGCCAGATGTGGCCTGCAGGCCAGATCTTGTCACCCCCTGGTTTAGACCTTGTCAGCTGATTTTTAAACCTTTCATTCTCAAGGGATTGCATTTCAGAGACCTGCCCCCACTTATCTCCTAGTTTTTATCTGAGTTGGGTCCCTTTTGAATGGCTCTACTGAATACTGTCTCACTTACACATCTCCCACAAAGAGGTTTGGCCAGACTTCATTCACGTGGCCTGTGGAAGGTTTGTGAGCCCAAAGCAGGCGCTGAAGCTCTTCCAGAGGAGGTGTTTGATAATTGCTCTGTTTTTGGGATGGCAGACGTGAAGCACTTCGTATCTTTGGGCGCAGTAAATCATCTTTATGGAGTGAAACCCATGCCATTCTGAAATACAGAAAGAAGACATTGTTTACCCTGTTTAGACAGAACTTCATTTTCCTTTTACTCCAAAAACTCACCTGCCATTACAGTAATGGGTTCCTTGGAGCAGAGACTGACATTTTGTTCCATGTTTACATGAAGTCTAGCTCAGTGGGTCTCAGCCCATGACTTGGGTTCCTGTCCATTACTATAATATAAATTGTAATGTATTCACTAGTAAGGAGAGCTTTGTGATCAGACATTTATTCATTCTTTCCAGGGGTAAGTAATGCTACTACTCCCTGTTCTAATTACAAATGTCTGTGGTAGGAAGAAACTGTGTGAGCAGAATAGAAGCGTTATGACTAATCATGGACTTTCCAGGTATTCACACATTAGCACTTTGGAAATCGTTCCACTTATGTTTCTCCTTTAGCATTCAAAGAAAAGTTACAAATACAAACAGAAAATCAAACCATAAGCCTGGATTGTCTCTGGAGTTCTTCAATTCCTGCATGGTATATTTGTCTTGACGCCTCGGTTCTTTATTTGGACACTGATTTGGGGATAATTCTTAGGATTCTTTAACTCTGGTTAAGGTCATTACTTTATCTAATTTCAATATATTATGATACCACAATAGAAATTTTTATTTGGGGGGAAGGGGAAATCAGTGATATTACCAAGTTATTGATGAAACAATCCAATATTACACTGAGTATAGATTGTATTTTTGACAGGTTCACAGAAAGAATACGAATATGATATGAATGCACGACATGTTATTCTTATCAACCAGTGGCTGATAATTACACAGTATCATTACATTCATAGATTTTAAAAATCACCTCCTAATTGACTTACTGTTTG
>NW_017728994.1:23793189-23812085 GCF_001723915.1 Gavialis gangeticus | reverse complement strand
TTTTAGCTGTGTTGGTCTAAGGACACAGGCAGACAAGGTTCTTTGAGCAAATCCAATATCTTTTATTAGACCAACTCAAATAGTTGGAAAAATTATTTGCAAGCTTTTAGGACAATCTTTAACCTTTAGTTCATGCCTCATGGCTTGCATCTCAGGCAGTTTGTTACAATAGGTAGCTTGTTACAATATGCAATGGCTGTTTCACATTAAATTAATTTAACTTTCAGAAAAAAATAGTATTTTTGGTGGAATTTTGACACATTTTTCAGAAGAAAAAGTCATCCATCTTTTTTGCCTGGCTCTAGAAACTGAACTGAACAAGTAGCCACATCACAGATGGTACTAATTGGTTGCTGGCACTCTCTGGGGAGACAGAAGACTGGATGGGCATGAAGTCTTCTGAGTTGCCCCAGGTGCTGATCCCTATAGGGCATGGTTAAGGTACATTAGTTACTTAGTGAGGCAGAAGCTTGCTTTGCATGGACTAGGCTGAATGTGATCTTTGGGTGATTACAGGTCTTTGTGGAGAACATTCCAGGTTCTTTCACCAGCACTTACTGTTACTTTTTCCCTTTAATTTTAACTCACTGTGTTTAAACCGAATGTCAGAACTGCTTCTATCCTCCACTACTGCTTTGCACAGACACTGTTTTGTTCAGGAGAATGTTCTTCCCCAGTGGAATGAAAGTAAGGTAAGGTAGTGACAACTGAGTTATATGGGAAAACCTATTTCTCTCAACTCTGGGACAAATATTCCAAGGTAGATCTCACTCTGCCATAGTAAGAGCTATCTTCTCTGGAATGAGTTACAAAATAGTATCCTTCTTTAAATGGACCATTTACCTCCAATTTGAATTTTGGCATAAAAAGTCAGATATTTTTGTGCTTTTCTGAACACTTTGTGAAAGAGACAGAGACCTGAAAATCCTATAACAGATATGCTTCTTTTATTCTGATATTTGCTGTTGGCAGCTGGTTAGTCCAGTACCAAAAACTGGTATTTTAGAAGTAGCATGCTACTTGTCCAATTCTACCCCAGGCTACAGCTGGTGATCTCCAACACCTGTGTGACATGCCTGGTGTCACACAAGACATCCGCAGCAGAAATAGTAGTCATATTTCGTGTGTCTTAACTACAAGACCATCTGTCATTCCATGTAGGAACTTCAAGAATAAGAGCTGTTTCTGATCCTGCCCTGCCCACAATACCTTCCCTTTCTTGACAAATCCCATTCCATGTGGTTTGGCTAAAGACCGATCTGAGGCACTTCTGAATCATAGACTGTTTTCAAATGTTTAGGCCTTCATTTGCTATTTACTGCTGACCTTTATCTTTTCTGCTTTCTTTCTTTTCATATAAAATGCTTCAGTATTGCCAAGCCTTGGCTGGGAAGCCAAAAGCTCTGGTCTATCTTGCTTATCTGAGGTTTCCTGTAGTAGTGGAGTCTCATGAGGATTTTGGATAGCAGCTTGTGGATTGTGTTGCCAAATGAGACTGAGATAGAGGCAGCTTTGTAACTTCCAACTCACTTCTGTGGTCCCTCCAGGAATCACACCATTTAATTATATTAGGAATGGGCAGCTTTTCAAAATAACAATCATTTGTTTTCTTAAAAAAGAAACAAGAGACTGCTTGAATTTCAGTGGAGAGGTGCCTATGTCATAAACCCACTAGAGTTATTTCAAATTACTGACAGCCTCCACGGAGATGTCAGGAATTGACTGCATTGTGGAGACTTTGCCTCTCCCAAAAGAACTTTTCTACATTAGCACATTCCAGACTGCTGGGCTACCATGAGAACATTTCCCTCCCAGGGGTGGCAGGCATAAGCTTTCCTTTTTATCATCCCATCATCTAACCCTGTTCAGAGTATAATACCATTGTAAAAACATCATCATTATTCCCCTTAATGCTTTTACCACTGCTGTGTCTGGCAGAACTGCCCTAGTACTAGAGATATTGGGAAAAGTTCTGATTCAGCTATCTCCAGGGAATGGTCTTCCAGGGAGAGAGTAGAAGCATGTTGACCAGGAAGTTCAGCGAAACATGCGTTCTACTTAGTCCTGGAACATAAGAACTTTCATACCTCATCGAAGCAAACACTTTTTTAGCCCTGTTGTGTGCCCCATGGAGCCTCATCATCTGGTGCTGCCCCTGGGTCTGAACTGGCACACATGCTTCCAGACCTGCTTTGAATGTGGGGCCTCGGACACACTGCAAGTGGCACCCACTGTAGCTGGTCTGGGATCTGCACTACATGTGGCACCTGCTTTGGCCAGTCCAGGACTGTGCTGCACGTGGCACTTGCCTGGATCAGTCCAGGAAGTATAGTGCATGCGGACCAGATCCTGGACTGGCTGGAATGGGCACTGCAGGCACCATGTGTGCTGACAGGGAAAGTAAAGTAGGGGAAGGTTGGTCCATGGGCCCAATCTGGCCTGTGGACTGGCCCTGCACCACTCATCTGGCCTATGGGGCCAGTTGAGTTTGACACCCCTGTTTTATAAGAAGAGTATCCTAAGGATAAATAAAAGATTAATTCCTAGATTTCCCAGGTACGCTGGATGGATCTGTCCAAAACAATCTTCAAATGCCGTACCTTTCAGCTATGCTCAGACTCACTTTTTTATTCTAGCAAACAAGTTGAAAACTATGAATATTCAATGGATGTACTTGGTAGCCATGTTTGTCTGAGACAAAAAGACATACATAAAACTAGAACTCTTGGTTCCAAAATGATACTTTTTATTAGACCAACTGGAAAAATGCCGTTTTCGGATTTTAAACTTCATTGCAGAACAACAAGAAGGGTTTGTTTGTTTGTTTTTGGGGGGGGGGGGGGGGGTTGCCTCCCTGCCTGCCATCTGACACCTCCAGGGAAGGCATTCGACCTGATCAGCACATCAAAGAGCTACTCAATATAGCTCACAAAGACACTCGAATGGACCCAGAGGGACAACCTTCCATCTTCAGTTCCCTCTGTGCAAAAATGAAGTTTATTTCCTACCTATGGGGACTTATTACCACCCTGTAACATCTACACTTTTCCCAGAGCCTGACGAAGGGACCTTGGTTCCAAAAGCTTGCAGAAAAGGACAATTTTCTTGCCATTTTCCAGTTGGTCTAATAAAAGGTATCATTTTGGAACCAAAAGTTCTAGTTTTTTGTATTAAATGGTAATTAAATGGTAACTCTTAAGGCCCTTCTATACATTACATTTATGCCATGATTAATGTGTTAATTGTGGCATAAATGGCAAGGGTGCTACATTTGGCACCAGGTGCCATAAAATGTAGAACATTTTTAATGTAGAATATTTTTGACTGGTTTCAATGGCACTCTAAATTGAATGTGTATCAGATCTGGGCTGGGGCCAACAAGTGACTGATTTTTGGTCCTGGCCCTGGCCCTGCAGACACCCAGCTTTCAACATGCCAGTGCAGGATGAGCCTGGGGTCTGATCTCCAATCCCAGAATCCCACCTCCTGCAATGCATGTGTTAAAGGAATGTGTGCCAGAAGTCTTACACTGTATTCACAGAAATAAAATCTAGAACTTATTCCCACCTGCAACTTGAATCTATCAGAGATTAGAATGATGTCATGTGACCTCTGTATCCAATGGAAGCTAACCCATATGTGTGAAATTTCAAATATGGAACAAGGGCAACAAATGAAGCATGAATGATTTACAGACAGATAATTATTTGTAGAGATTATTCTGCATATAATGTCCAATAATGAATACATTGAAGAAAATAAGTAGCTTTCCATAGAAAATTTACAAACAGAAAATGAGGCAAATTTTGCTGAATAAATTATTCACTCCAAACCATTTGTTCAGCTCAAGTTTTAATATACCACTTTTCACTCAGTAAATTCACACACGCAAATAAATTGTTTCATTTTATTGAAATGCCCATTATAAACTGAACAATGAAATAAATGAAGTTATTTTGTCTAACTAAAGTAATCTAAGCAGGTTGCTGAAGAGGAGGTTGTACATTAAAACAATTAATGAGAGGATAAAGATTATAAATAACAATGTGTTTATGCAGAGCTACTTGTAAAATAATTTTAAAATATGTATTTAATGACTAGTTTAATCCCTCTTAGTTTTAGCTTGTTTAAGTCTTTTAACTCTTTCTTTTTTTGTGATGTACTTTACACATGTTCAACCATGCAATCTTAAAATGCCCATCTCAACAACCAACACTTCCCCCAGACCATGAGCACAGCTATGGGCACCACATTGCCCCACAGTGTGCCAATCTTTTTATAGCCCACCTGGAAGAAGAATTCAAGAGCTGCACCATCAAACTCATGCTATACCTAAGATATATAGATGACAGCTTTATCATTTGGGCTGAAAACCTGCAGTCTCTGATTGATTTCCATCACAAATTCAGTAATCATCATCCCTCCATCAGGCTATCTCTTGAATACTCCAATACCAACATTTCCTTTTGAGACACCATGATGATTATCCAGAATAGTAAAATACAAACCATCATATAGAAGAAACCCACAGACCAACATACATATCTATCTACACAGAACCAGCAATCATCCTAAATGCACCAAAAAGCTGTAGTATATAGCCAAACTCTCTGATACTACCAAACTTGCACTGAGGAGAATACCCACAGTTGCCACCTCACAAATCCCAAAAGGGCTTTCACCCAACAAGGACATTCCTCCACAGAGACAGACTGCACTTTTGAAAGAGTCACCCAGATACCACACAAAGGGTTGCTGCAGTTCAAAAACAAAATCCCCATGAAACACATACCACTAGTTATGACATACTACCCTTCCCTGGAACCTATACAGAAAATCCTCAAATGATTGCAACCCATCCTAGAAGAAGACCCAAATCTTAAAGATTTATTTCCAGAACAACCCATCTTAACCTTCAAACAAGCACTGGACCTTGCTAACTACATCACCAGAAACAAATTTCTTTGACCCAAGCCATACCCAATGGATCCAGACCAGGCCAGGACAAGAAATGTAAAACCTGCCAATGCAACTCCACCGCTCCCACAATAACCATACCCCACAACAAAACCACCACCATTCCTGGATCTTACACCTGCACCTCCAGAAATGTAATACATCTCATCCAGTGGGCCAAATGATGGACAATATGTAGGTGAAACCAAACAACTGCATACCAGAATGAACACACATCAAAAATCCATCAAAGACAAAATGTCCAATCACCTGTGGGTACACACTTCTCATGAGACAAGCACTCCCTCTCTGATCTCTCAGTTCTAATCCTCAAAGGGAATTTACAAAACACCTTTCATAGATGAGCCTATGAATTTCACTTCATAAATGTAATGGATACAAAAACGCTAAAAATAAACATTAGATTTATGACACATTACAACCTGCCTGCTGTCTGATAACCCCAGGTAACCTGCCTGCAGCTGGCCACTTACATTCCTTCACACATTTCCCTCCCTTCTCTCTCCTCCCTTCCTATCTACCTGTTGTCTTCCAAACTACCACTCATTTGCATTTTCACAGACCTGCATGTTGTAAATTAGGTTCTTTTCTACGTTTGAGAACACATAACACAAGCAGTTTCCCTATGCCTGAAGAAGGGTGTTTGTGCTCAAAAGCTTGCAAAGAACATTTTTTTCCAGCTATTTAGTTGGTCTAATAAAAGATATCACATCTACCCAAAGAACCTTGCCGGCCCATCTCTTAATGGTATTCATATAAGATATTTCTGGTCTTTGCCCTATTGAAAGTGTATCAGAGTAATTATTTAACCAAGCAAAAAAAATGTTAGTACTATATTTAGATTAATTTTGAGTCAGTTTGTACTTGAGGTAGTAATTTTAGCTGAACTGTGTAATACAATTTAATTAAATATAAATTGATTTTAGCTGGAGAATTGTAACTGAGCAATCCCTTCATAGACCTGAAGGGCATTATGATCATCAGCTCTGACTTCCTCTCCAACATAGGTCATAGATGTTGCATGGTTGGTGATTCCTGCATTTAGCACTACAACTCTTGGCCAAACATTATTGTTTATTATTTCCTTAGTGTTTTTATTGGGGCCCATGAGCTTGGGGAAGCTCAGTGTCCCAGGTGGCGAAAATCAGAGCTAATGAGCCCCAAAAGAACTTGCTGTCTAAATGACAAGACACAGATGGATGAGACAAGTAGCAGTGATGGGGAAACAGAAGGCATAGATACCAAGCCAGTAAGCTGTTCACAGGGAGACTGTGTATTGTCTCTACTGTATTGTTTTAAAACAGCCTTGAAACTGTTTTGATGCTTTTTCATGTTGTCTCTTTCATTCTTCTCATGGTAATTCTTGCGTGAGAATCTTTCCACGAACATTTGGGTGAATGGGACAAGCAACAAAGTATGCCCATTTGGACTGTATTATTGCAGATACGCCAGCTCAATTTTAATTGTATTCAGATGCACCAAACTATGCTTCTCAGTATTATATCTAGCACTGTTTGGGACTGCAATGTGAGAGGGCCAGAACATAAAATTCCTTAACATAAATCCCAGTCCTGGGAAACTCATATTACTTTCTTCTTAATGTATTTAAGTTGCAATACTCAGGGGCAGGGTGAATGACGACCAGGTGGTGTCATTTCTTTCTTCTAAACCAGAAGCTGCATCTGAGGGCTAGCACAGGGGCAGAAGGACTTACAAAATACTGTGTTTGATTTGGGAGGAATTATTCTGCCCTATGAGTTAAATTTGAAGCCATTCCCCTAGCAAGCTATTACCTCATTAGCCTTTTGCTGTATATTTTCTGAGTCAAACAAAGAAGTTTTCAGTCCATTGATATTCTTGTCTCTATAATCCATGAATTACTAGTGTGATTAAAATATATATCTATATATTTGATTCTATATATTTGTAGAATGGTATAGTTTGCTCAGTTCAGTAAATATTTAATTGATTGTTCACCCTGCAAACTCAATGCTCAGCATTCATTTATTGACAGACTGGTTCATACTGTAACCCTGTCATCTTAGTTAAGATGTCATCTTGAACATACTTCAGACGGACTATATTTTATTTCTGATGGTAAAAGACCAGGCTGGAGACCTGGGCCTGGCCGAAGTAGGTCAAGTCAGGTTCATGCCAATCAAGTATTTCAAAGCCAGATAGACACATTGCAGAAAACCTATCCCTTGGAAAAATTCCTTTAAAGTAACATATGCTTGTGCTTCATCTGTTACATCTCTGCCCAAATGACAAGTATTGCAATCGTCGTTCTTCCTTCTTGCTGGTTAACCTGATAGTCTCTCTGGAGCCATAATTTATTGATTGCTGGGAGTGTTGTGGGATATAGGCAGTATGAATCAACTACAGTGATGATTGAGGTAGGGCTGCCTGGATTTGAAAGTCGAGACACTGGCAGTTTCTAGGGATGCACAGGGTATTTGAGCAGCCAACTGTTTGTAAGAAAATCTCTCCAGCAGCTGGAGGATGTAATCTGAATAGCACTTCCAAATTTAGTAGGGGCTCCCAGACTGACAACTTTAGCCCAGCTGCACATTTAGGGTAAGGTGACCACATGCCCTGGGGTGACTTGTCAGAATCTGTTTCAATAGCTTTGCTCTTGCTACCCCATATAGTGGGAAGGCACTTCCTAGGTTTCTCTTTATATAACCCCGTTTTCATGAGAAGACCTGTCCTTCAGTACGTTGTTGGTGCTAAGCATCCTGTCCATGTGACCAGGTTATGGTACCATAACTTAAAGTGAGTTTAACCTTACTGTGTGAACTGAGGGGGAATATTTATGGTCCTACCAAAAAAATAAACGTAGCCTTTCTATCAATCTGGCAGAAGAAGACCAGATGTCTTGGTCCCTAGAAAGTATAACCTGAGGGTGTTTCTCTAAATATACCTGAGGGAGAGTGTGAAAGACCTGAGCAACAAGAACTTGAGCTTCTACAATGCACAGAAAGTGACTGACCCTGAAAAGCAAGATACTGAAGTGGCTCTGAATGGGCTGATGACCTCTTAAATACAGTTCATCAGTGTGAAGTGGCAGGAACAGGAACAGGAGCCTGGAGCTGTTTTTTGCTAGACAATGAATTAACATGATTCACACAGTTCAGTTAAGGTTCAGAGGGGCCTAATCCTTTGAACCTTTACTCATGGGACTAGTTCTTGTTCATGTAACTGAGTCCACTGCAAAAGAGCAAGAGTTTACAGACTCCCGTTTCTAATCTGTTCCTACATAGCGGTAAGTAAAATGGAACTGAAAAATTCCACTCTACTTTAAGTATGATTTGGGGTCCATATAGCCACAGGCAACACAGCAGAGGCATGCTCACAAAAATCAATCTTCTGTGGCTTCTACACTACTGAAGCCTGGAAATATTTTGTTGCTGAATTGGACCCTTTATTTACTAGTTACGAATTTTATGTGCCATTTTAATAGCATGCATTGTAACTATTTAAAGCCCTGCATTAAACAAGCCCAGACATTGTGTTAACAATCTACACATTACTATATATTTTTTGTAACTGCTTGTTATAGCATCAGCTATTAAGAATTTATTACCACTGCATTTTAGACTGTGCTTTACAATCATTTAATTGTAGCCATTCAGCAATCGTTAAATAAATATTCAGCAAGAGCAGGAACCCCAATGTAAGGTGACCCAAAAGGCTTTTACCTGCCAAGACCAAAGTTCAGGTCCTCAAGTGTCAATGATGTCATGAGCATTTGCAGGGAAACACAAACATTTAAAGCTGTGCAGGGAGTTGTGTTCCTCCCCTGCTCTAGGTGTTTGTGAGGTCATCAGCTGGAGCAAGAGAAACTCAGAGCCCTAAGGGCCTGAACTTGGCTCTTAACAGGAAAATGAAGGAAGAAGCATACGCCAGCTCCTGCAGTCAATTCTCCTTCAGTCCTTATTCCCTTGAAGATGGTAGGATTTTTGGCAGAGCAAGAACTGACAGAAGAGCGGCTGTAGGGCTGGGCCCTCCAGCAGGCTGCTTGTAGGGTCATTACAGTTTCTGACAGGGACTTCTTGCTGAGCACTCCTGATCCCATCCATCTGAGTGGCAAAGGTAAACCATTAGGACTCAGTACAGCATCACATGCAACATGTACAGTCATGCAAAAACCCAAAGGCTTCAGCTGGTCTGATATGTGCCTGCTGTTGCCTCTTTGCTTTAGGTAACCAGGGGCAGAGCCAAAACCTCCATCTGATGCTGCACTAGCTTCCTGTCAGCTTCTGCTCCTGTTGTAAGGCTTTGGTCTCATTCTTTAAAGCTATTAACAGCTTAGCTTTCAGTCATACTGCTGAAATACCAGCACAGTGAGCTCTTTGGCAACCATGCCATGCACACAGCCCGGGACGAGAACCTCTGAAAGGAGAGTAGGCCACGGCATGGCCTACAGAACAGCAGGGCTGGCCACAGGACTGCCCTTGCTGATAAAGATTTTCTGTTGTGACACTCAAAAGTTCAAACTACTCATCTTTTACTCACCCAGAAAACACTTGTCCTACTTCAGGGAGAATCTCCTATGTCTGATAGGGGAGAGGAGCCAGAGACTCCATGATGTTCACTAGGAAATGGTCCAGTGTGCTTTATGTGAAAATTACCCAGCTGCTGCAGTCATTGTCAAGAAAACCTGCTAATGACTCATTTCAAATGTTTTATTTGTAAAGCGCTTCTGTCTGTGTCAGCAGCTACTTCTGCCCATTTCAGCTGAGATGAAGAAAAGGTTTATACTGTATTTTCTACAGGTAAGATTACATCTTTCATGTCCTTTCATAAAACTGGCCCTCCAGTCAAACTCTGTGTGGTCTTTGGAAGGCTGAACCAAAAGTGATGGTTTGATTGTGGGGTCAGTAGAGGTACTTGCTATTGTTTTATGTATGTAAAAACAAGTTGTTCAGCTTGTTTTACCCCTCTCCTCTGGGTTTCCTGCTACACTCAGGTTTGGAAGGTTGACAGAAGTGGTAATATTGCTCTCAGCTGTGAGCTTCACTTGATACTTAGGACAAGGATTTAGTCTCAGAGAATTTCATAGTATCATTCAGTCAGTATTTTTGCCCCTGTTTGCAAGTCAGGTATTGTGGGAACATGTGTACTTTTCCTTTAAATCTCTAGAAAGAGAAAGTGATGCTAAAGACCTGCCTGAGTCCTACCCAGTGAGACCAGTGTGGAAACTGCAGACCACAGTTTTGCTAGTGTGGATATGGAGCTATTCAGGATCATGTCTAAGGAACAGCCAACTGAGGTAATCTCCATTTACTCAGTGAATCTTCTAGTGCCCATGTATCATAATATGAGCTGTGACTGGAATGGGGGGAGCCAGGAAACTTCTAATATTGGGTTTGGAATGTCATATTTGGTTCATCCACTGAACTTTGGGAAACTTTGCATCTGGATTCAAATACCATGACAAGTTCATCTTTCTGTAATGGACTCCAGCCATCCAAATACTTGCAGATTTGCAGAAGGTTTGTGCCTTAATTGACCAATAGTCACCTCTAATTTAGATCTCTCTCCCTCACCTTGGCCCAGATTCAAGATGGCCATCTCATCACACTAAGGAATTTGAATGTGCAAAGTTAAGCAACAAAAAATCTCCTCCTCCTAATCCAAGCTTCCTGCTGGAATGAAGCTAGTGTCTGTTATGGCTCTGCTTTGTAGATAAGGTTAAATTTTGGGGGTCACATTCTGAGCTCACCTCTAGATGGAAGTTTTACACTGACATAATTACTCCTGATTTATACCAACATAAGAAAGATCAAATCCAGGGCTCAGGTGGGGTATATCTTGTTATTCTTCCAGTGATCCATCCCTGTACTTAATTACAGGTTTAGGAATATTATACCAGAATGAATCCCAGCAGGGAATGCAATTCCCTAGCTTCACTCACCTTCACTTTGTGGAAGACAAATGTGAAATTTTGACTCTGTTCTGAATAGGCAATGACCAGAAGGCTCCATTTTACTAACCAATGGTTCTCTCAACCTCTTCCATATCAGGACCATTCCAAGACTCCTTTACCCAAGTTTTAGTAACTGGTGAGCAGTTCCTTGTCCTTGTGATACCTATTTGCCTCCTCACTGATGTTCATGCCTATCATTAGCAACTCTGTTTTGGGTATTCTGGCAGAGAAGCAGCACATGTTGGGGATCATTCACAAATTGTTAGTAATATTCTGCCTCTGGGTCAGTTTCTTCAAAACAGGTGCAGCTGTGGGTGCTGAAAAAGTTTCATTTATAGTGATGTTCTACACCTCAATGCCATGACTGGGTGGGAGAAGCAGTTTGCTAGCATCTTGTCCTCACAAGTTTAGTTCCAGTAGCAGAAAATGTTCTCTTGTTAACAGCCACTATTGGTGTTTGGGATGAAACTGTCATTCCCAAAGCAGCAGCAAAGAACACAGTGTGATGACTTGCTTCTCCACTATTTCGCGTATAAGTGCAACCAGTGCAACAAGAGAAGGCCACATACAGGATAAAGGGAAATCCCAGCTAGCTGGATGACAGAAGGCCAACATGCTACTTTGGTACTTGTAACAGGGGTCCACCTGTGGCCCCTGTCATAAGGGTTAGAAGTGAGCAGGTAGTTACTTACCTGGGGTGGAACCGTCCTGCCAGTTCATGTCTGGCAATGGTAGACTCCCCTGGGAAAGAGGAGGGGATTCCCCAGCCAGTGCAGAGGCTTGCTGCGGGGGCCAGTGTTGATTAGCTGAAGAGCTGGAAGGCATGATTGAAAAACAGGTGGCTGCTGTTTCCCCAGAAGGGAAGTAAGAGACAGCAAGAGGGAGCTGTTGTAAATCGATGTGGAGGCACAAAGGAGGGTGAGAGACCTGAGTGATGCTGGCTGGAGGGAAACACTGGGAGCCAGAAGGAAATCAGCTGGGGTGACTCCCAGAGATAACCCACTGGCAGCAGTTGGACTTTGGGGCTGTACTGGGAAGAAGGGAGCCAGAAACAACCCTGTTTACCCACTGGAGGATGAGTCTCAGTGGGGAAAGATTGTGTGTGGAGGCTGAGATAGCCTTAAACAGTGTGGAGAGGGCCAGAGATTAAAATGGCTTCTCTAAGGATCCAGACTAAAAGGGACTAGGTTTCCCAGGAATTGTGACTGAGGAACCCAAGCTATGAAGTAGGGGACAACTGAACTAAAGGGGCATTATAGATTTGTTCTTCACCGGTCAGGACGGTGAACAGAGTCCAGACTGGAGAAGCTTATTAACTGTCGCTAAACTTTGAGTGTAAACTTGTTGACAAGCGGGTCTAGGCAAGTTGCCTCTCCATGCAAAGAATCAGACCTTAACAAGATAAATGTACCTCAATTCACTTCAAGAGGGGTCAGGACAGGGTGTAGGGGAGGCAGAGCCCTTTAGCAGAGGCCAAAACATCTGCCTTCCAGCACCACACCATCTGTCAACCTCTCTAATTTTGTTATTTCTTCTCTAATTAAGTGTGGCAGCTGAGTCAGGAGGACAGTGCAGGGAATGGAGGACACAGATAAAGGGTGCCCACTCACTACTGTTTCTAATTCTTCATCCATTCTGCCAACATCCCACTTGGTTTCACGTGGAGCAGGATTGGGTTCTTGTACTGTACTGCTTAGTCTGTAAGGTACATCTCTAGCCTCCAAATTTACTCCCTACTTTTTCATCTCTCATGTTTTGCAGGTCACCTTGGCCAGTCATTACCCAGTATGTTTAAAAAACTTAACTGTGTTTATTTTTTAAATAATTTTTTTTAGAGTAGCACCTACAGTACAAGGCTATATTCTGCTAAACATTGTCCAGATCACAACTGTGACACATACCAATTTATTGTGGTTCTCTGTTCCTGTCTGCTACTAGCTGGGTCACATAAGGAGGTAAATGAACCTTTGGTAGCTGGGTGTTTTAGCTGGGGAAATAGAAATTCATGCTTTGAGATCCAGAGATTCTAGATTCAGTTCCATTGGTTTAAAAGGAAGCAGTTCTTGCCCCAAAGAGTTTACCAGTGTCAGGTACACTGGGAGGCTCTTTTGTCCTGCATTAACTTGTAACAGGGTGGTGTGTCCCCTTTGGACAGCCAGCTGTCCTGAGCAGTTGCAACTGTGAGAAGGCTGCTAATGAAGGAAGTAGCTCATTGGCATGCAGTTAGTATATATTAAAGGTACAGATGGCAGTGACAATTTTTGCCTGATCTGGCCACAGAAAGAAATTTATAGTTGTGACCAAACACAAGCTCGTGGCTGCAAATAGCTTAAAAATGGCTGATCAAGTGAAAATCTAACCCTTCATTGCAGGAGGTATCAGATGAAGATGTTTAAAACGTTGCATCTTTTGTAACTTTTGTAACAGCCTGTTGCTATTGTCAGAATGGGAGGGGGGGAAAGGGAGTGGAGGAAATCCAGCCTGCCTGGGGGGTTTTCAGCCCCTCCTAGAGGATGGGGTGGATGTATTTGAGTCCTGCCCCCAATTCACCCAACCCATCCTTCAGCACCAGCTGGGGGGCCCCAAGAATGGGCTTCCTCCTTTGCCTTTCCCCTCCCATGCTGAAAACAGTGAGTACTGGCAGAGAGCTGTGGTTGTTGCTACAGGAACCTGGCTGTGGGCTCCCTGCCGGCACCTAGACTCCTCTCCCCCTGGAACCAGCACTGAATTTCTGTTTGGTCTGGGGTAACATTGTAACTTAGAGTGCTCTGCAAAAATTGTTCTGAGTTATGGTTGGGAGCTGCACTTCTGTCTGCACCCTAAGAGAAAACTTTTGCCGAAAGAGAGCAAATTTGCTATGCCATGAAGGCTTAACGCATACTAAACTGCTTAAACAGATGTTTCCTCATATTTTAACTGCACTAAGTGTTAAGTTGCAATGCCAGTCTTAGGCCATTTGTATATGCCACAAAATTGGCCTTTAAAGTGGCTTAATGCCCTTTTGCACCACTTTAATGGTGCAGCTGTTTACACATGTTGGCAGTGTAATGTGCATTAAATGACTTGGGGGTGCCGCAAAATAAAACATCTCCGAGGTGGTTTAATTTGCTGTGGAGGGAAGCACTGGGCCCTGTGCATCTCAGGGGCTGTGTGGGCAGCCTGTGAAGGCAGCCTCGTGGCAGACTGTGCAGGCAGGCTCCACTGAAGGAAAACACAAAAAGCGGCAAGCCTGATCTTTTTTTTTTCTCTCCCCGGAACCTGTCTGCCAGAGCTGCACGGGGGCCCATTGCTTCCCTCTGGTGCTCTGGTGTCCTCTGGGACCGTTTGGGCCAGGTGCTTGTGGGCGGGTGCTGCCTGGGGGATGCTGCCACTGCTGTGGAGGGAAGCACCAGCCCCCGCCACTCTTCCAGCTCAGGAACTGCTTGGCCTGCCGGAAACTCGCCCTCCCCTATCTGCTGCCTGAGAGGCAGGTAAGGGTGAGCCCAATCCTTGTGTACATGCCACGGGGTTGACTTCTCCCTAAATTTGCAGCAGCTTTTTTAAAGGGCCACCAATTCAATTTAGGGAGAATTAAACTGAAGTAAACCCCTGTGGCAGGTACATATGCCCTTAGAGTTATCTGCAGCTTTACTGCCCTCTGTTTGTGACCCACAGACTTTGCTCCAAGCTGTAGAGTACCATTCAATCTGTACCACCTGGATACAGAAGCGGGGGATTGGTATAGCTCTAGATTTACATGGTAGGGGTCTGGAAAATGAGTGCGTGTGCGGGACAAAGGGGAGCCTCAGGAGATGGGCAACAGTTGTGCTGAGTGGCAGTTCTGTAGCACTTCAGTGCCCCTTTCAACCCTTATTAAATTGATCCTATATGAGGCAGACACTACTAGCTCAACTTTATAGTAGGAGAAAAGAGAAATTATGTGATTTACCATAGGTCCTGCCAGGATTAAATCTGGGGCAGAACTATGGTGCTTTGGAATGAATTTTACATACAGTTGATGTGTTGATTTGATCATAAAACTCAGTCAAATTCCACATGTGTAAACCCAAACAAAAATGTGACCCCATCTGCACTGAAACATAGCTCTATACCCTATTCTGTAGGACTTTGTTCTCTGTGTCCTATTTTCAGCCCCCTAGATTGACTTAAGGAAAGTAGAAAATTCATTTTGCTGCTGCTGTGAGACATTGTCACAAAACAGTCTGCACTTAATGTGCTGACAACTTCTGTGTTTGCTTTCTGAACCTTTACAACAGCATGACTGCCACTTGCAAAGGCCAAGAGTTGGCATTTCAGAGAGCCTTCATGACTGTGGTTCCAATAGCATGTGTTCTTTCTACTGGGACTTTTCTTGAAAGGAAGTGTGCCAGATATTTCCTTGCTCACTGACAGGGAGAAATGGAGCAGTAGAAAGGAATGGAAATCATCTTACAATACAATGGATGGAAGTGATTCAGCTGTTTTGTTTTATTCCTGTAATAAGTGCCACGGACAATTTCAGCACAAGCTTGACCACCTGTTAAATCAGGTTTGTAGTAAAGCTTATTGGAATTTGACATTCTCATGTCTCTGTGAACATTGGTATGGATCAATAAAAGCTGCTGCTATCTTAGTGGCACGATGCATATGCTACCCATGTGATCCCAGATGCCCCTCATAAATCATTAAAATACTGGCCTGTTATAATCAGACTTCTGGGTATAACATAATGCACCATCTGAGAGCTAAAAATAATAAAGCAAATTAGTACAAAGGTCGAACTGAGTTTGAACAGACTGGGATTTGTTGCCTTGTCCTCACACAATCTAAAAGGTGCAGTGAAAATAGATGAAACCCCAACCCACCTAAGCAAACCATTTTGCCATCATTGTAAAATCTCACTGCTAAGCGTTTGGGTAGGGGAGAAAAATGGGAATGGATCAGTTTTTGTTTCATGGCTGATTGTAGCCATAGTGGCCAGGTACAGAAGTTAAACTTATTGCATGGTTGGCACGCAAAAAGCCCTCTACAGATGAAACCAAACAGATGGTTAGGGCACAGAGAACATTGTAAAAATGGCAGCTCCTGCTCTAAGATAACCCTGGATGGATGTGGTATTAGACTTCAGTGCTGTAAGTTAGAGTGCTGTAACGAACATCTGTAGGGGAACCCATCACAACCTGCAGTAGGTCACATTCTGCCAACATCCCACTTGGTTTTATGTGGAGCAGGATTGGGTCCTTGTACTGTACTGCTTAGTCTATAAGGTACATTTCTAGCCTGCCCCTGTTTTGGAGCTTTTCTGAGGAAAAAAACAACCAAAAATAAACTGTATTTCTTGTTTCCAGTACCTACAATTCATAATATCTACTCTCTCCATCTTGTATTCTCCAAAGTGATTTCAGATGCATCTGATGCAGTAAGCAGCTGCTTACAGTCAGAAGTATTTTATAATGCCCTGATGTCTTGTTCAAACCAGGTTTGTGTTTGCCTGAGACTTAGGTTAGTTCTCAACTCTGAACCAAAAAATCTCTGGACTTGCCTAGTTCATTCAAAAATCACTTTCATGTAGAGAAGGGATAAAACCTTTAATATAAAATTTCGATTTGGGTGAGTTAGGGGAGCGTTTGCATTAGAGCCTTGGATCTGACCCAGCACATGGTTTTGAGTCTGACACTAGAATAGTTCTTTTTGTATCTGTTCTTCAGCTCCAGATTCAAGTTAACTCACAGTCCCTCAGCATCCCAGGATGCTTTGCACCTCCCCCGCAAACTCCCTTTGCAGAGTGGACAGGCTAGCCTTGGCCCAAGCTGTCTGCTCCAGCCCAGCAAGAAGGCATGCTGTAGTGCCCCCTAGGTTCTGGCCTGAGCCACTGTAGGCATGTGGCTGCCTTTCCAGAATCAAAAGTGAAAGTCTGTTCACTTGCTTATCAGTTCAATCTGTGCATCTTAGACTAACCTACAATGATTGAATTAATTCAGCCTTGGGCTTTTTGGCTGTCTGTATTTAGCCAAAGGGTTACAGCTCTGGATGATGGAAAGTAATGAGAGGAGATGATCTCTCTTTATCTCTGTCTCATAAACCCTTTTGTAATCTCCTTCCTTTCAAAATGACTTCATAGTAATGCAAAACAGCCAGTTCACAGTGTGTTGCCTTGTGTCTCCTCACTTGTGACATATATTTATGTTGAAATCTCCTCCAAACAAGGACTTTGTAGAGTGCCAGTAAAGGATGGGAAAACAAAAGGTGAAAGTGAAAAAATGAAATCTAGTAAAATTTGGCAAGTACTATTTAGGGTTGAAATTCATAACATCCCACTAATAGAGTACATTATACTAATGTCCACTAATGTACATTACACTTATATTACAAGGGTGTAAAGTAAGGGTGGTTGTGTTGGGCCCTAAATAGTTGCCATCCCTTTTCTTTTCCCCTTCATTCTCATTCAGTACAGATTGACTCCCTGCTCTTCTTCCTCACTGATCAGATAACTAGGGGATGATCAACTAAGTAGGTCAGTGTGTTGGGGATCTGGTTATAGGTGGGTATTGAAGCTGCAAGCCAGAGTGAGTAGAGAGACACCCCATGATCCTAAGGCAGCATGTAGGCTGCAGACCCTTGAATTTTACAGCCAAGGAGGGGAGAAATGGGGGTGAAATTGCCAGAATCATGGGCCATCAGCTGAAAGCCCCTGGACAATTAGAGATTCTGGAGGTAACCTAAGCAACCAAGCCCAGGTAAAGTGGGAGCAGGGGCCCCAAGCCTCTGAAGTGAGAGCAAGAACTATGTAGTGAGAGCTACACCCTCACACGTCCATTGCTACTTCCATCTGTCCATGCATCCATCCACCCTTCCAGCCTTCCACCCACCTCCTGCAGCCAGACCCTCACTTGCCCGTGGACACCAAGACCCCCAGCAGGCACTGCTGCAGACCACAGATGAACCCAGCCTGTCCACTCCCAGAAGACAAACATGGGGACACAAGTGGCATTTTGGGGAAATAAAGGATATCATTGCTGTGACAGGGCATCGGTCATTCCTCATAACAATAGGACAGAGTATGGATGGACTACTGCAGGGAACAGGGCATCTTAGTTGTATGGTGAAGTGAAGACAATAAAGCAGTGCAGCACGTGACTGCACCTTGATTGATTCCCACCGGGTTTGTGACAGGAGCCTGCACTGGCTGGAAGCTGCCTTGAAAGGCTCCAGTGGCTAGCCTGGAAGTTAAAAGCTCCAGGGTCAGGAGGTTTTTTTCCCTGGAGAGGGGGTGCCAGCAGGAGTTCATGCTGCCACATGGTGTGGTGAGTTGCCTGACCTCAGTCAGGGAGTCAACGGGGTTTGCAGGAGGGAAACGAGGGCTGTGAGACTTACCTGAAGCTGAGAATGAGTGTGGGAGCGTTGGAAGGGGAAGACAAGGAACCAGTCTGGTGCGTGCCGTGCTTCTTGGTTGTTACCTGCAAGAGGGGATGAAGTAGAAAGCCCGCTAAAGGGAACCACTCAGAAGAGACAGAATTTTTCCCTCAGTGGGGAAAGAAAACAGGAACCCAGCCAGGGCAGTGTGTTGGGCTGGCTGTGGTTTGCTGTTTGTACTCTGAATGGGGAGTAGCACTGGGACTCAGGCGATTAATTGGATGCTGGCCGCAAGTGATAGCCATGAGAGCGATCTGAGAAGGAATTTACCTTGAGGTCAGAAGGGGAAGTAAAATTAAGGACTGACCAGATATTGGGAACCCATGAAGCTGTAAGCTCAATTATTGAGGACAGTCCATGGTGCAGGCATTGGGCAGTCAATAGTAGCTCATAGGACTGTGTAGGCACACTAAGCAGAGACTATAACTAAGTTTTGCACCTTGGAACATTTGATGCGGTAAGAGAAGCGTATGGGGACATAGGGTCCCTGCAAAGAGGCTGGATAGATAACTAGGTTGCAGTAAGGTCTGGCAGACCCACCTCCCAATATTTTCTTTGTTTTTTGGATTTCTTTAACATCAAAGGTATGGCAGGT
>NW_017728994.1:23786087-23788189 GCF_001723915.1 Gavialis gangeticus | reverse complement strand
TGGGGACATAGGGTCCCTGCAAAGAGGCTGGATAGATAACTAGGTTGCAGTAAGGTCTGGCAGACCCACCTCCCAATATTTTCTTTGTTTTTTGGATTTCTTTAACATCAAAGGTATGGCAGGGGAGTATGGAAGAGGATAAGCAAGTACTGGGTGGCTTGGCTGCAACATATTTTCCACAGGAGCCTCAGACCTTTACAATTGCCCCCTTGGAGGAATACATCTAGCACCAGCTCCAAATAGGGCATCAAACGTCCAACAATATTGCCCAAGAGATGCAGGTGAAGGGTCACAGCAGAGACTGGGAGCAGTGTCTCACCAAGACCATGTTGATGAGCAGACGTTATTACTGTATGTTTGTCACTAGAAAGTGGCCTCTGGGCCGGGGGCAGAGCATGCTGTTCTACAGGTACCTGTCTTGTTTCCTCACCAAGAACAGGGCATACACCCCTTCCCACACTCATGGGACCAGGGGTTTTCCAAAGAAGTTACCCACAGCCTGGAGGAGAAGGTGGAGGGAGGCCCTGTGACACTTCCCCGCACAGGGGCTGCGGCTGTTCCAGACCAAGTCTTATCACATGTCTCTGCACCCCTTCCAGAGGCATGGAGCAGGGAGCACCCCCCCCCAACCAAGTACGAGCCAAGTGGCCACTGTGCTGGCACGACCCTCAGAACTCACGGCCAGTTCTCCTGACACTTGTCCTAATGAGTCAGACCATGCACGAGTACACCATGCAATCATGATAGTAAGGTTCACCCCAGCTCCACACAACCGTGACAGGGGAAGAAGGGGGAAGGAAGATGCAGTGAGGGGAGCTGAGGCTGCCACAGGCCACCCTGTGTGGTCATCACTGTCTCAGGTCATTCTGGCTGTGAAGCCCACAAAGGGGTTTGGGCCAGAGCAGTGGAAACGCTGGGTCACAGCAGGAGGGTGAATCACCTGCTTTCCTCCTACCATTGCCCTCCCCTGCTGACACCTGGAGCCCAGCCAAGGTTCCAGTTACCCCCCATCTTCCCTTGGGCACTTAAGAAAATGGGGGTCGGGCTAGAAGATCTACTAGGTCCCTTCCGACCCTTAATCTATGAATCGTAATCTATGAATGAAAGCATGTCCCATTCAATGGCATCATAAATCCATGTACTTGACATGTTCTTGCCATTTCTGTCAAGTCCATGGGTGCTTAGAGTAAAGCTTGAAAGTTAGAGCGCTTCCTCCATGGGCTTCTTGAACACCTGTACTTAGACAGAACTTTCTAGCATTTGTGCTAGCTCTTTAGATTAAAAATCTTTCTAATTTTGCCATATTTATAAAGTGACTAAATGATTTTAAAAAGCTGCAAATGTATAAGCAAAATATAAGAAAAGAACAAGTTTTGCTCTGTAAAGGAATGATATCTATACAAAGAACTGTGTGATGTGCTAATCAACTATTACCAAAAATAGTTAACACACAATCAGGAGATGATGCGTTCACTACTGTGGTTGTCCTTTTTGCTTAAAATACATGACCTTTTGGAAAAGCATCTCTGTCTTGTGGCATGAGGCCACTAGCAGCTATCATACCTTATACTGTTGGAGTTTAAGGAGACTCTTCTTAAACTCAAATAGTATTTGGAGGATAAGAATTTGCATTTTGCCTACACTTACAGCATTGTGTGAGAAGAAAGTCCTAGTGGAGAATACATAGCTTAAGTGGGACTGGAGTGTTGTTTAACTGATGACAAGGAGGTTTATATAGATTCATAGATTGTTAGGGGCTGGAACGGACCTTGTAGATCATCGGGTCCAGTTTCCCCTGCACTAGGCAGGAAAAGACAACTGGGGTCAAGTGAGGGAGTTTTTCCTGGAACTGAACCTGAAGCCGCCCTCCCAGACTTAGTATCCATTGCTCCTGGTCTTCCCCGGGGGTGCCCTAGTGAACAGTTGTTCACCGAGTTCTTGATGTACTCCCCTGATGTAGCAGTAAGCTACTGTCAAGTCCCCTCTCAGCTTTCTCATCTGTAGGCTAAAGAGGCCCAAGTCATAGAAGCAGGGTCAGAAGGGACCTTGTAGATCTTCAAGTCCGACCCCCTGCCTGGGTGGGAGAAAAGACTGGACTCAAA
>NW_017728994.1:23778763-23781087 GCF_001723915.1 Gavialis gangeticus | reverse complement strand
GTCTTGTTGCAGTCTTTCCCTCCCTACTAGCGTGCTCACCTCACCCCAAATTTTGTTATCATCAGCGAATTTAAACAGGTTGCATTTCACCCTGTCGTCCAAATTGCTGATGAAGAAATTGAACAGTGCAGGCCCCAGGACTGAGCCCTGGGGGACTCCACTGCTCACTTCTCCCCAGGTCGAACATGACCCATCCACCACCACCCTCTGAGTACGACCCTTGAGCCAATCTGCAATCCATCTGACTGTGTAGGCATCAATGCCACAATCGTCTAGTTTTTTAATGAGGATGGGGTGGGAGACGGTGTCAAAGGCCTTGCTGATGTCTAGAAAGACTACGTCCACGGCAACACCTGCATCCATTGCCTTTGTGACCTGAGTCTCTCAGCCTCTCCTCGTATGGCTTGTCTTACAAGTCTTAGATCATATGAGTGGCTCTTCTCTGGACCCTCTCAAGTTTTTTCACATCCTTGTTAAAGTGTGGTGCCCAGAACTGGACTGAGTACTCCAGCTATGGTCTTACCAGTGTGGAGCAGTGAGAGTATCACTTCCTTAGTTTTGCATGAGATGCAATGGTTAATGCATGCCAGCGTGTTGTTTGCCCTGCCGGCCACAGCATTGCACCGCCAGCTCATGTTCATGTGATAGTCAATCACTATCCCTAGGTCCTTTTCAGCTGTGGTGCAAGTAAAATTGTCGCCACCGAGCCTGTAGGTATGTTGGGGATTGTTGGTCCCCAGATGGAGCACCTTACACTTCTGAGTGTTGACTTTTATCTGGTTCCAGTCTGCCCAACTCTCCAGCCTGTCCAGGTCTGCCTGTATCTGCAACCTATCTTCTGGCATGACCATGCTCCCCCATAACTTGGTGTCATCCGCAAACTTGGCCAGTGAGCTTTTTATCCCCATATCTAAATCATTGATAAAGATGTTGAAAAGCACTGATCCAAGTACAGACCCCTGAGGGACACCACTGGCCACTTCTCACCAAGATGACACAGATCCGTTCATGAGAAATCTCTGGGTCCTACCATTCAGCCAGTTTTCCACCCACTGAACTGTTAAACAGTTAAGCCCATATAGCCACAAAAAGATCCTGAGGGCTGATTTGTAATTGTATCCTTGTGCTTGCATCTATTTGTATCCGTGTGTTATCTTTTGTCTTATACTTAGATAGTACTTTCTTTCGGGCATGGATTCTAGTTCTGCTTATGTTTTTACATTGCTTAGCACAGTTAGGTCTATGAAGAAACTTCCAAATCTACATAAATTCCTGCTGTCACAGATGTCATCACTGTTGTCATCGTCATCATCTGACCCTTTTCCTCTCATGTATACCTTCTAATATATGTAGGTGGATAGGGTTACCCTAAATTATGTTTCTTGTAAATGGCTTAGACCTGAGTGACTTCTCTTAGCTTTTGCTTTTTTTTTGTGAGGGTGGGGTTTGTTTTGTTTTTGGTTTAGTGATTCTCTGGGTGAGGATTGCCTCATACTTATTTCTCTTTTTTTTCTTACCTCATTTCTGAGGCCCATTCAAAGTAACCTCTCTTTTGTCACAGAGTGTTGGATGGGATATTGTGGGACTGAGTTCAGGCATCACTGTAGAGCAATGCAAGCTGCCTGTCAATCACATTCCTAAAGATCCCAGGGATTGACCCCAAGTTTTTTTCATCCAAGTACAGAATACTAAGCAGTAGGATCATCAGACTAATCCTATTGCCTCCGTTAAAAAGCAGCGGAGTAATTATGAAATGTCTGCAAAAGATAGTAAACTGAGTAAGATCCAAGATATTAATCTGGAGAATAGTATGAGTCAGATAAGTCTGCTCATATGAAATCAGTAACAGAATCAGGACCTAGACCAGGTCTCCTGCGATGTACAAGTTTTCATACTGTCCTCACTGGGTAAATTTGGCTTTCATTTAAATTAACATAAATCTGTTGAAGTCACTGAGTGTAGAGTTAGGTCTACTCCAATAAACACTGCATATTTTGAAAAACATTACAAACATCTACTATGCATATGCATACATAGAACAATGTAGATAAAAGTGTATTTCCTTTCCCATTAAAGAACAAGGCAGTTACTTAATTTAGATGGAGTTTTCTTGAAGCTGGATGGCAAAGGGAAATTGCCAATATGATAACAGAAGCACATCAATCTCTTTTGTAATAAAAAGTAGACACAGAGTTACGTTGTAGCCTGCTTTTGGAAGCTGTTTCAGATTGGTGGGCCAGCAGTGATATTCTAGCTATTTCATTTTGGTGACAATATAATTTCCTGTGTTGATGCATACCTTTGGGGTGAATGGAAGTGAATTT
>NW_017728994.1:23771021-23773763 GCF_001723915.1 Gavialis gangeticus | reverse complement strand
TTAAAGAACAAGGCAGTTACTTAATTTAGATGGAGTTTTCTTGAAGCTGGATGGCAAAGGGAAATTGCCAATATGATAACAGAAGCACATCAATCTCTTTTGTAATAAAAAGTAGACACAGAGTTACGTTGTAGCCTGCTTTTGGAAGCTGTTTCAGATTGGTGGGCCAGCAGTGATATTCTAGCTATTTCATTTTGGTGACAATATAATTTCCTGTGTTGATGCATACCTTTGGGGTGTATGGAAGTGAATTTGAACCCCCTTCATTAATGCATCCCTTCATCCCATAGGGGTGCCAACAACACGTGCCCCTGGAGGCTAGGGAGGAACAGTGACTGCCCACAGGCAGCAGCAGTGGTGGTGGTGACAGGGACATGGCAGTGGTGAGTGTGGAGAAGGCCGTGGTGGTGGTGGGGAGGAGACAAGCACTGACTGACAGTTAGCGACCACCTGCAGATGCCGCTGGCAGTAATTGGCGACTGCCCGCAGACACTGCTGGCTGTGTCGGCAGTGAGGGAAGGGTGATGGCAAGCAGTGACCGCCTGCAGGCACCACTGGCAGCGGCGGTGGCCAGTCACAGGGGTAGCACCACCAATCTCAGGGGGTGCATGTGCACCCGTGAGCACCCCCTGCACATTGCCGGTGCATAAGAGTGCTGTGTAGTTTCAATGCAGGAAATGAACTGAAGGATTAGAGGGGACATGGAGCCAGGGTTGGAGGAGTGTGAATCTTTCATACTGAACTCTAAAGCTAGGTGAAATGCTTGGGGGAGAGAAAACAGAAGTCCGAGTCTCTGTTTGGGAAGTTTCTTTAACATCCTGGAATTGGGGCCAGATTGGACAAAAAAACCCCAAACCAAAACAACAAACAAACAAACCCCAGAAGGGAAAGGTATATGGTGTTTTTGGAGAAGCTGGAGTCAGTTTTATGACATGAAGAGAAAAATATGGAAACATTTATTAACTTATGATCCTGAAGATGAAACTTGGGCAAGTAGGAAGATGAAATTCAAAGCAAAACTCTTGCAAATGGAAGTCTTTTGCAAAGCCAGAAAAGATGTTTCTATGATCCAGGGGAGTGGGAAAACCTCCGTCTATAGTCCTTTGGGATAGAATGTATCAACTAGTCCTTGGAGATGATTTAGAATGACAATTAGATGCATTTTGGCCTGACACAATTCCCCTCTGAAGCTGATGCAAGTTGTGTATGTGCAAGTGAGGGCAGAACATAGCCAGGGTGTGGAGAATAGATGTAATGTGAGAAACTTTCACGCTGTATTATTGAAGTTTGAATTGTTTCTTTCCATCAGTCTGGGTTAAGTAATTCCCCACTATCCATCTCCAAAGTGCAGGCAGTGCTGCCTTTATGGGCCCAAGGGAATGGAAGCAGACCAGTCTTTTGATTCCTTATCCAACCTTACTGCTCATATTTTACTTTGAATGAATAAGTCTTCAAATCCTTTAATATTTCATTCCCATAAAATATATTTACCAAGGGGTTTTGTGGCAGTGGTAAGGCTGTGTTTATTATTTTAGAAACAGCACACGACTAGCTTTAGAGAAGAGAGAAGCAAAGAAAGCGTAATGCTGCAAATCTATCAGAGCAACAGTGTGTTTTCCACCTGTTGAAGCAGTATTCACAGCAACAGATGCACACAATTATTACCTGCACCTCAAAGGTAGCTTCAGGTCCTGCAACTTCTGCTCCCTGCCTCCCAGACAGCATGACAATGTAATAACAAATAGGATCATGGAGTAAATATATGCAGATATTGCTTCTCAAAGGAAGGAAAGCTGACACATTTGAGAGAAAACTTAGGGTAGAAGATGTGAAGGAAAGTTCATGATGCTAAGAGAAGAAGAAGGAGCACAGTACAGGAGTCTCAGTAGCCAGATGTATTATTAAAGTTTTTGCAAAAAAGAAATTTAAAAAACTGCCTTCATTTGTCACACTGATTATGGAAAACCAAGTGTGCTCCGCAATTCTGTAGGACCCAGTTCCCTCCCAGAGACTGTTTCATAATTCTAGTTGGGCATTTGTCCCCTCTGGAGAAGGCCATAGGTCTTGATTCCAGAGAAACAGAAGATGAGGAGGCTAGAGAGATCATGTTCTTGTCCACCCACTTTGGCTCCTGGCAGTCTGGCTCTAGTGGCACCACAGTACCAGACACTCCTCCATCTATGTATGTCCTGGCCTAGGGGAACCTTGGGGTGGGCAAGAAGGGGCACAGAGAAGGTAAAGCAGTTTCATATTAGAGGGACAAATTTGATGGGGCTGGAGGGGGAAGTGATTTGCATCTGTCTGCTTCTGGTTCAGGCTGCTCCTCCTATCCTAGTGCAAACTGAGTAAAGAGGAATCTCCCTGTGTCTTCTGGTTGGTGGGAAGTGAATGATATCACGCTAGGAAGTGAATGATATCATGCTAGTGTCAGAATCTCTTTCCTTGCAGTGGTGCAGGGAGCTGGGGGGGTGGTGGTGGTGAAATCACCCATGATTTTATCTTGACAGGAGCAGATGTGGAGAGTCCTGCATGCTGAGTTGGAATTTTTCTCTGAATTCCTGCCATAGTGAGGCAATGCTATAAATAGACAGACACCATAGAATCGAATTCATCATAAGGCATAGAGTGGGTAAGGTAATCAGTAGGGTGGAAGTGCTAGACTTCAGGAAAGCTGACTTCAGCGAACTCAGGCGTTTAGTCAATGAGGTTTGGTGAGATGGGAGCCCAGGAAGGGTGGCTGTG
>NW_017728994.1:23760991-23768022 GCF_001723915.1 Gavialis gangeticus | reverse complement strand
TGGATGAGGGAGTGAAGTGTACTCTGTCCAAGTTTGCGGATGATACAAAACTGTGGGGAGAAGTGGACACACTGGAGGGCAGGGAACAACTGCAGGCAGACCTGGACAGGTTGGACAAATGGACATAAAACAATAGAATGCAATTTAACAAGGAGAAATGCAAAGTGCTGCACCTAGGGAGGAAAAATGTCCAGCACACCTACTGGCTAGGAAATGACCTGCTCGGTAGTATGGAAATGGAAAGGGACCTTGGAATCCTAGTCCACTAGGACTCCAAGATGAACGTGAGTTGTCAGTGTGATCAAGTCATCAGAAAAGGTAACTGCACTTTATCATGCATCAGCAGATGCATGACAAACAGAACCAAGGAGGTGATACTTCCCCTCTATCAGGCGCTGGTCAGACTGCAGTTGGAATACTGCATGCAGTTTTGGGTGCCACACTTCAAGAGGGATGTGGATAACCTGGAGAGGGTCCAGAGGAGGGCCACTCGTATAAGGGCTTGCAGGCCTATGAGGAGAGACTAAGGCACCTGGACCTCTTCAGCCTCCGCAAGAGAAGGTTGAGAGGCAACCTTGTGGCTGCCTATAAATTCATCATGGGGGCGCAGAAGGGAATTGGGGTCACAAGAAATAATGGCCATAAGGTAGCAGAGAGCAGATTTAGACTGGACATTGGAGGAACTTCTTCACAGTTGGAGTGGCCAAGGTCTGGAATGGGCTTCCAAGGGAGGTGGTGCTCTCCCCTACCCTAGGGGTCTTCAAGAAGAGGTTGGATGGGCATCTGGCTGGGGTCATCTGAACCCAGCACTTTCCTGTCTATGTAGGGGGCCAGACTCGATGATCTATTGAGGTCCCTTCTGACCCTAACATCTATGAATCTATGAAAACCATCCTTTTTATCCTGGAAGTTTTGAGTGTAATTTCCCATGTAGACATGCATGTCTGCTGGTAGGCAATTATCAAGGATTTATTTAAGTGAGTTTCCTAGTTCTATGCTATTTGCTCTCCAAGATGTAGTGGGTGTGCATTGCTATTCCCACTATCTGGAAAGTCATAGTGGCTTTCACAGCCCTACAATATATGCAGCTCTGTCAGTAACCACAGCTTCTATGGGAAGCTGCCAAGGCAAAAATCACACTTCTGTCTGAAAGTTATCCCCTGATTATAAATAACCCTTAATATGTGTAAAATTATACAGAGTTAGCCAAGAAAAACAAACCATCCTCTCTTCTTCCAGCTAAATTTGATGAAATTTTGTATATAATGTGTTTCATGGATTCTCTAGTGCAATCAGCCAGTTTCTGCCTTGCAGACAAGACTCTTACGAACATCATCAGGGAATCAGTAAAATCCCTATAGAATTTTTTAAGTTTGTTATTACTGGGTAAAATATCTATATCCTTAAATACTAGCTGAACTGGAAATGAAAAAAAAAAAAATCAAATGTTAAGCATCTTTTTTGAAAGCAAGTTGCTTGTCCTGGGACTCCTAATTGGAAAATAACACCCCAAACAGTACAGTTTCTGAGCATGACGATGCAGACAATAACATGGCCTAGAGCTGCAGTTGTTTCACTACTCACATAGGTGGCTATAATTTTCACGCTGTTCAGTACACGTATTAAGTTTGGGGTGCATGGGTTTGTAAACAAGCTTAAAAGTACTTGCCTTGAAGTTGTAGCTCCTTTTCTGTTCTGGTTTGGATTACTTCTGTTTGAATGATACGGCTTCGTTTCCTCCTAAGGAGTTAGTTACACAACTGCTGTGTTCAGTTTATTCAACTTCTATTTTTAATTGCGTTAATTATAAACCATGATCTCCTTCCCTCTATGGATCTACAGGCAGCGTCCAGTGAAAGGCAAGAACAGAGAGAAGTAAAGGTTTGAAAGGAACCAGAGTTGTGTTTGGTGTAAACAAGGGTTGCTCTGCTTACTTTAGTGGAGCTACACTGATTTGCACCAGCTATGAATTATGCCCTTTTTATAGTTTGTACAGTTCTTTGTATAATTGAGTAAACAGCCACTGAATAAATAGCAAGCATTGAGAAAAGTGAGGTGCTGCAAATAGGTGTCCAATGGAACTGGGTAAGGTGCTAGGTTATTAATTACCATGGAATGCGTGGGGTACAGTACTCTGTGGAAAGTGTCATTAAAAAGCCGTATGCTCCTAGGATTTTTTTTAAAGAAACTTAGATTAAACTAGCAATAACAAGTTCAATGCAGGGAATTTCCTGAGGATTAATGACCAGATGGAATTAATAGCCAGAGGTGCAGACTTGGCCAATCTGTTCCTCGCAGCTGGTCATTAATCCCAGGAAGGGTCCTGCACCTCAGTCCCTAAGTAAAACACAGCTCTCCTATGGAGGAAGAGTTATTAATTGTTTTATCTTTATATTGTTGTACAGCACATTTATCTTCCTCTTCTGGTCATATTGTTACTTTCTTTGAAAAAAAATCAGAGTGAAGCAAGAAAGCTGTTCTCATGATTTCCAAGTTGCTGAAATGCAAGCCCTAGTGGAAGGCCTTCAGTATGGTGTGGTGATTCACCTTCCTAAATGAGAGCTGGAAATACTTGAGGAGCATGTGTGGGATTTTAAGTGTGCTGTGTACCTCCTCCCTAGGATTTGGTTTGAGTGCCTTAGCTCAGCCCTGGGTTTCTACTGCCATCTACTGGTGGGATAGGATCACAGCACCCCATGAGGGTTTTTTTTTGGGTGGGGGGGGGTGGTTAAGTCCATTCCCCAGTTTATTTACTATAGGAACATTTTGTAAGATGGCAACAAATCCTAAAAGTAATCAAGTTAGAATTTATTAATTGGGTGATGGGGCAAGCATTGTCCAAGATGCTAGCTGCTCTAGGAAAATACAGGAGGGTGTTTTCCAGGGGAAAAGAACGAGTAGGCCTAAACGAAATGATCACAGGTATGCCAGATAGAATTCTTCCATCATACAAATGAACAACCACAGCAGTTCTGACATGCAGAGCTGTCATTTCCTAAGAGAAACTGCAGATTAAATTTAACTCCATTAAATAGTCCTTGTCCCATCTTTCAATGTCTCCGTTATGCTTGTCAGAGTATACAAAAAATGACATTAACTTGTGTTCACAAATCTTATTTTTTTAGGTGCCCTCTGGAAAAAAAAAGATCTCGCTGTGCCTTCTGTGGACAAACAGTAGAATCCTGCTGTTAAAGCTGTTCAATGAAAGCACTCATGTCAGAGCAAAAAAAGGACTGCCCCCACCAAAGTCAAGGAGAGTGTTGCACTAGATTTGAGTCATTACATACTTAAAGGTTTCTTCTTCCCTTGAAGAAGAAATAGGCAAAGGCAAATTTTCCTAGAATCTATTGGTAAGCAAAAAGAATTGGGGAAGGCTCTACACACAGGCTGCACTGGAGCTTGGAATCTGCATTATGGACAGCATGGGAGGTGGCAAGTCTTCCTTCTCCATGGTGCCTGACTAATCTGTCATTACTCTGCTCTTGAGTAACCACTGCTGTGTGGTTTGGTGTACCCAGGCTTGTTCATTCTTGAAATGGGCACCAAGGACACCCCTCACTGTCAGTTTTGGTGCTAATTTAATGGTGTGATTGTGGACCCTTGTCTACTCATGTTGGACTGAGACTGCCAATTCATGTAAGTGCAAGGCACATTAGCTGGTTGGCTGACCCAAGTGTAACCCACCGATACAACAGGAAAACTTTGCACTTATTTTCTCTTCCATTCCTTTTCATTACACCAATGCAAATGGAAAGATGCATCAACTTCCCACACAAGCAATCTTCATTTTTGTGTGGGAAAACAGCAACTTCTTTATTTGTAAGAAAGCTGGATCATTTTCAGACACTCAAACATCACAAGAGCCCCTTGATTCTCAGTGGGTTTCAGTACATGCTAGAATTTTTTCCACGTGTTTCTGGTGTCAGTGCAGTATTTTTAGCACCTCAGCTGAGATCCCATCTCTCAGCTTCCTCTTGAACATGGCATGAACGCTTTTTATGACAACTACTTGATGACTTTGGGGAGGGAACAGAGAGCAGATGAATGCCCATTCAAGTTAAGATCTTTTCATGAAGGAACCTTCCTGATGAAGAGGTAGGGGGAGGAACACTGGAAACAGATTGAGATTATTTCTTAAGAGAGTGGTTTGCAATATTTCCCAGCTGTTCTATATTTAAAGAGCCTTTTCTTCCCAGCCAAGGGACTCAATGCTGTATAAATTGCAAAACCTATAACAAACAGATGCCAACAATAAAGTCCCCAAATACTAATGATTCCATAAGGTGGAATCTCCCTGAGTCCTCTGGGTGGGACACAATGGAGCTCCAATCCTTGACTGGGGCCTGTAGGCAGTGTTCAAGAATAAGGATGATAACATAGGATATTTCATTCCACAGATCCTAATAATTTGCAGACTGATATAAGCTTCACCCATTGATGAAATGCAGCCACCTCTGGGATGGAACTTGAGAGTCATTCAACAGCAAACCACAATTTGTTATAACCATTTAGTGCGGAGAATGAAAAGGTCCATCCTTAACTGAGCTACTGGTGAAATTCATGTTGGCTTTAAAAATGTAAAGAAAACATGGTCAATAAATATTTCTAAGTAGAATATGTGTTACACTGTATTTTTAATTTACACCTTTAGTTTGTAGAAGAGGATTAATTTTTAAGAGCTATAGAAGACTATGGTAATTTCCCAGACTTTCTCTTTGCAGGGCTCTCTTATGGTTATTTGAAAGCAGATTTCCTGACACCTTTCCTTTCTTCATTTAATTTGATGTCCAGGTTTCGGAGCTGGCTTAGGAATCCTGTGTTTGGGCAGATTTCCCTTTGAGAATTCACTGTTTTCAAAGCATCCACAAGTGTCATATCTTCATGGATCATTAAAAAGGCAAGCACAAGAGATGCTGAGCGGCTTATCCCCATGGCACAATGGACAAACACTTTACCTGCAAAGAAATGGAGAACACACACTGGTGGGCTTTAGAATTCATAAGGTGAGTCAGGCAAAAAGGAGTAAAAATTACTATAGTTTTGGATGTCAAAAATCAGTTAGGACAATCAGTTGAAACCTGATAGTCATTGATTGTCAGCGCACTCTAATGTTGTGCTGGTCCTGGACACTGAAGCTTTCCAGTTGCCCACAGGTCAACAACACCAAGAGCTATACTACTAAACAAATGCTTGGGAGTTTATGCGGCCTTAGAATTTAAACCAGTGGCTTGGCCTCCTTGATAATATTTTTAATTCTGTCATAGGGCTGGTTAAAAGAAGGGGTTAGTCTTCCACAATGTTTTTTGGTTTTGTTTTTTGTTTTTTTGGGGGGTTATTTGGCTTGGAAATCTGAATATAAAGTGGTCTGGTTAAAAGTGAAATATGCTGTGCAGAAAAATTAAATGTGAAATTGTTGTTTTGGTCACTCTTGGGAATTAGAATTTAAATACCTCCTGCTCCCCTTGTCTCCTACAGATCGGGATCCCTGGGAGAACTTATATCTCCTGTGATGCACTACAGGCTTCCTAGTTTTTGGATGTAGAAGCAGTGCATTGTAGGAATCCTTGGCAATTGTTGCAGCAGGAGAGAGAGAATGCAATTGAAAAACATGGCCCATAGAGAAGAATGGGAATAAGAGGTAACCAAACTACCAATTCTGTTTCTAAATAGCAAAATTTCCATTTCCAACTTAAATACTTTTGTCTTTAGCTATCTGAGTGAGTTGGGCCCTGACTTGTGTTAGTTCATTGACATATGCTGTCTCTCAGGGTCAGTATGAAGCAGAGCTATAGGCTCTGATTCAGGTAGGCACTCTAGCATATGCCTAACTTGAAGTGCTTATGTCCATTTCTCCAGAGCACAGCACTTACGGATGCAACTTGATGACACACATATGCTTAAGCATGTTGCTGAATCTGGGTCTGGCTCCCCAGCTGTTAGTACAAGAAGTAGATATTGACATTGAATCTTGCTCATCAACATAGCAAACACATTTTGCTATATTGAGGATTCAACATTGTTGTTGAATCTTGCTCCTCAACATAGCAAACATATTTTTGCCACCTCCTTACCTCCTGGCGTGTTTAAGGCTTTGTGTATGAAATTAGCAGCATCATAGAAAAAGATACTTAAATCAAAGGAAGGGTCATCAAACGCTTCTACTCCATAGTACTCTATTTGCAGATCTCTGTAATATCTGGCTCCTGTGTTGATACTGTATGGCCCATCTGCTGCATTTAGGATGTGAGTAATATTAAGGCTTTGAAGAGTTGCTTTACTTCTAGCAGCCCATCTGTTGAAAGATGATGAAGGTTTCATTGAGATCATTGTTGACTTTTTGCATTAAAATAGAACTGTTTAATGTGGGTGCCCAATTGCCTTGGGGAAGAATGCAAGCATTTCAGCTTCCTTTACAGAGCAGTGAATGACTAACAGATGACTGTTAGACTCCCAACTGCCTTGCACCTGCCTGTCTTAGACAGATGCCTACTGGAAAATGTGAAATGGTATTACAGAGAGGAAGGGGCAGCACAAGTATAGACCCATTACAGAGAATACTAACTATTCAAGTGACTCCCTCGGTTGCTAGTCATTGAGAATGTGATTCAGTGGATAGAACAGTGGACTCTAGCAATCAGGACTTTCCTTCAAGCTTCTGTCCAATGAATTCTACTTCTGATGAACATTTGCCCAATGTGTGAGAAATATGAAATGTATAGGGCACATATGAGCCTCAGAGGTGTGGTCTATATGGACAAAACATCTTGAAGAACCAGTTAGGCTAAGTGCCTTTTTCTTAGGTTCCAGTCCTTTTTCTGATTCAGCGTAGGATCTTGGCCATTCTCATGTATCTTTTGGTTCCTATCTGAAAAATGGGATTAAGTTATCTCACATGGAAATTAGGCAGAAGACAGGGTAGAGATGCACCTTATGAAGCACACTCCATCTGACTAAGTAAGTTCAGGTTAAAGAAGGCTTATTCATAGATTCAAAGATTATTAGGGGCTGGAAGGATTGTAAAGGTACTGTTT
>NW_017728994.1:23754717-23760851 GCF_001723915.1 Gavialis gangeticus | reverse complement strand
GTATTAAGCCTGAAGCAGCCTTCCAGGAGTTTGTATCCATTGGTCCTGGTCTTCCCTGGGGATGCCCTAGTGAACAGTTGTTCACTGAGTTCCTGATGTACTTCTCTGATATAGTGGTAAGCTGCTATCAAGTCCCCTCTCAATGTTCTCTTCTTTAGGCTAAAGAGGCTCAAGTCCCTCAGCCTTTGTTCATATGGCTTGCCTTGCAAGTCCCTGATCATACAGGTGGCTCTTCTCTTGACCCTCTCAGGTTTTTCCACATCCCTATTGAAGTGCAGCACTGTTGCAGGGCATTAAGGTGCCTGCTCCTCTAAGCAGAACTGCCTAGGGAGCCCAAAGACCCAGACAGAAGCCCACAGGTGCAGGTTACTATGGCAACAGGCTAATGAGCAAATTAGCTTGCATCTGCATCTGGTCAGCTGACTGGAAGAGGCAGGGCCCTGGGCATATATAAACCCCAGGGCTGGGACCAGAGGTTTAGTTCTCTGGCAGCAGCTAAGGGAAAGGAGCCTCCAGGTAAGAATTGCCCAGGGACGCAGGGACTGTCTGATATGCTGCATACTGGGCTAATGGGGCTCCAGGAGCTCAACAGGTACCATGACACCTACAAAGCACTTAGTGCCGGGGGAAGTTTGACTTTTTAAAGGGACAGAGCACACCCTGAACCACTTATATTATGTTATAGCCCAGGGGCTCATGTTTAAGTTGCTGTTTATAAATACCGGAGGATTGGGCTGAGGCTATTGGGGAAGGAGGAGGCCTCATTGGGGACCCACTATGGTGTGGGGACCCCAGCACCAGATAAGACCCACACAGTGATAAGGGGGTGAGCAGACCCCAGAACCAGTGTGAGGTGCAGAGACGGGGTTGTGGAGAGCCCAGCACCAGTGTGGGGCGCAGAGATGGGGCTGTGAAGAGCCCAGTGAGGACAAGAGGCTGAGCTGTAGCAAGGCCTCAGGAGAGACAACGTTTAAATGCCATCTGTGAGGCTTGGGGCTTGGTAAAGGGGTGGTTTTGGAGCCACGCATCTAGCCCATAAGGCTGAGGGTATCCCAGGAGGCATTCATTTTGAGAGGGATCCAAAAAGGGATCCACATACCCATGTGGTTCAGCAGGGTCCAGACAATAAATTCAAGGGTTCAGCAGGGTCCAGACAATAAATTCAAGGGCAGCCTCCCTATATTATAATTACCAGTAAGACGTGGCAGGCGAGAAAGGGGGTGCCCGTTGGGCAGGATTGGCACTGTTGAGGAGCCCTGGAGTCCCCACGGCCATCCCTGGGGACCCCATCCTGTGACAGGCGCCCAGAACTGGATGCAGTACTCCAACTGTGGTCTCATCAGTGCTGAGTACATCCGGAGTATCACTTCCTTAGTTTTACACAAGATGCATCAGTTGATGAGTGCCAGCATGTTATTTTCCCTGCTGACCACTGTCCCACACTGACAGCTCATACTCATGCCATAGTCAATCATTACCCCTAGGTCCCTTTTGGGGGGTATCACTAGGGGCCTATCACCACCAAGCCTGTATGTATGTTGAGGGTTGTTTGCCCCCAAATGGAAAGCCTTACATTTGGTTCTGGTCTGCCCAACTCGTGAGCCTGTCCAGGTCTGTCTGTATCTACAACCTATCTTTTGACGTGACTACACTGCCCCATAGCTTGGTGTCATCTGTGAACTTGACCAGCAAGCTTTTCACTCCCCCATCCAAATAACTGATAAAGATGTTGAAAAGCACTGGTCCAAGCAGGGACCACTGTGGGACACCACTGGCCACTTTGCACCAGGATGACACAGATCCATTCATGAGAACTCTCTGGGTCCTACCCTGTAGCCAGTTTCCCACCCACTGAGCCATTGAGCAGCTGAGCCCACAATCGTCAGGTTTTCCCACAAGGATATCATAGGATACTAGATCAAAAGCCTTTGGAAGTCTAGGTATATAATGTCTACCTTGTCTCCCATGTCCAGGTGGTGAGGAATGAGGTCATAGAAGGAGATGGGATTAGTAAAACAAGACCTACCCACAATGAAGCCACGCTGGCTGTTGTTCAGAATCTTACCTTCCAGAAGCGTATTGCACATAGATTCTTTAATGAGCTTTTCCAGGATTTTCCCTGGGATAGAGGTTAGGCTGATTGGCCTATAGTTGCCTGGGTCCTCCCTCTTCCCCTTCTTGAAAATGGGCACAATGTTGGCCCTCTTCCAATCCTCAGGGATCTCCCCTGTGCACCATAAATTCTGAAAGAGCTTTGCCAGGGGTTTCACGATGACCTCAGCCAGCTCCATAAGCACTCTCGGATGGAGTCCATCCGGTTCTTCTGACTTATAAATGTCTAGCTTTTCTAGCTGGTATTGCCCCAGCTCAGCATCCACAGTGGGGAGGCTATCATTCCCGGCATGCCCCCTATAAGCCTTATCTTGCTTGTCTTTCCCCTTGGTCTGGTGAAATACTGAAGAAAAGTGGGCATTCAGGAGTTTCCTGAATGTTGGTTACCAGCTGTCCCAAGGTGCTAAGCAGGGGTCCCACAGTTCCATTTGTTTTCCTTCTACTGCCTACATATGTAAAGAAGGACTTCTTGTTGTCCTTGACTCCCGTGGCTAACCTAAACTCAGTCGCCACCTTGGCTTTCCTGATCATTTCTCTGTAAGTGCTGGCCACTACTGTATAGTCCTCCTTGAGGACCATTCCTAGCTTCCACTGTGCGTACACCTCTCTTTTCTTTTTTAAAAGAACAGCAATATCCCTATTAAGCCAGGAGGGCTTGCCAGTCCTTCTGCTACGTCTCCTCTTTGCAGGAACAGCTTTTTTTTGTGCTTTGAAGATCGTATTCTTGAGCAACAACCACTCTTCATGCACCCCATAGTTAGTCTATAATGTACTTTATAGTTGGCCTATAAGGAGCATCTCTACCTTGCCTTTTGCCTGATTTCAAATTAACATGGTTAATTACCCAAGGAAACTGTGATGTTTAAATAAGTGAGCCTCTAGGGTCTCAAGAATAGCAAGGCTAAACAGTAGTTTCAAATACCAAAAAGTATCTTTATCAACAGATGCACCTTGCCTTATTCTCCTTTGGCAATCTAGATAACTAAACAGAAGTGTATAAATAGAAGTGGAAAGACAGACAGAGGCGAAGTCATTTTACAAGGCAAGGTTCCTTTTGTCACAAGTATACAGTATGTGTATAATAAAACGTTTTGACTTTGAAATTTTAAGAAGTCTGTATTTGCAGCTACAGGACCCCTTAACATCTAAGGAGATTCTGAATTGTGAGGCTAGCATTCAAATCTTTCTGGACACCTCTGTGCAGTGGGGATAACTTCCTTTCGCATTCTTTGTCTAAGTGCAGGGCAGGGACTCTCTCAGGGTATATATGTACAGTGGGGCACCAGTCTAGATTGAGGCACCTAGTGACTATTGTATGCAAATAATAAAAAATGGGTGTCTTACTGAAATGCACTGTGCTACATGAAACAGAAAATACAGACTACAAGGACTATATACACTTGCATGCCAAGATTCTCATGACATCCTGTCACAGTATTGGCTTTGGAATTCCCATGACATGAACATAATTAGAAATTTCATTAACTGTATAATTCATCATTACCTCTACCTCCTCCCTGTCTCTCCATAGTGCAAACAACAATTCCATATACAATATGCCCTTACGCGTCTCCCATATAAAGGTTTGGCCAGACTTGGTCCACGTGATTATCAGATCCGCCTCTGAGCCAGAACAGCCTCTGAAGGTCAAATAGTTCTGGTGTCTTGTATGGTGGTTGGCATTCCTGGCTGCTGGTTTCAGAGGAAGAGCTCCTGGGGTGAAGCATCCCTGTTCTTCTGTGTCATGTGCTCAGGCACTGTTCAAAATAGGTTTTATGAAATAAATTAAGAGGCACTTTTTATACATAATATTCCCTGTAAAACAGTCCTATTGGAATCCCTGTTGTTTATTACATCAGTATGGCAAGTGGCTGACAGCCAGAAGGCTTGAGTCTTCAGTGCACTGTCGCAATACAGGCATGCAATTTATATCTGTGGCAAGCAGCATCACAGAAATACAATGTCATTGCTTGTCAACTCAGTGCAAAGGAAATGCTATGGTGACTAAACCTCACAGAAGTTACTCAGACTGTGGTAGCACATAGAATACCTGGTATACTGAAGTACCAACCTCCTATGTGTTGGCACAGACTTATGATGGAATTTTTGTCACTAGAAAATGCCAGATCATCAAAACTGAAATGTTTGGAAGTAATGTATCATTTTTTACCATGTTTTCATCAGCCTGACTAAAATGGCCAGAATAAAAGAAAGCAAGAGAGTACCAAAAAGCCATGAGTTTGGCTCCCTGCCTCCTACCATGATTCAGATAAGGTAAATGATCACCCTAACAAGGGGTTATTGGCTATTTGAGAGGGGTAGGGAGAACTGCCCGCTATTTATTCATCTGAAGTTGTCCCACATGTATAATTAAATGTTTATTTGGTCCCAGAGAAAGTAAGAGTATGGCCATACAGTGGATGTCAGGGCTGCACTCAGGATTAGCTCTGGTGAGAAGCAGGATTTATTAGCCTGTGCAACACCTCACTAAAGCAGCTATGTTGCTACACAGTTGTCTTTTGCTCTGTGTAGACTCTGATATGCAAACTAGTATGTTCACAGCTGGCTGGAAGTATCTCTGAACAGCACTACACCATGGTTCACAGACTTAACCCACACAGTAGCCCACTCTGTATCTTGAGGTTAGTAATCACCTGTAATGTGGAAGTGGCAGGAAAACAACAGAGCTAACATCTCTGGCTTTGTTGGCATGCTGAGTATTCCAGCACAGCCTTTCTTTATTTTGTGCTTTTTTGACATACCTTGAAGCAAAAGTGTGTATGTCTTTGCAGTGTTATCAGTGCAAAAAGTACATTTGTTTATGCTTCATTACTAATGCTTCCCACTGGTCTGAATGTCTCCATAATAAGGTGGTCTGCCCCTTTCAAAGGCAGGAGGCTTGGGACCAGATGGTTCTGTTTGAGGCAGAGCTCCTTATAGAACAGGTGTTGGGCATCTGGAGAGAGAAGATTATCAAACCTGGCCAAGAAAGAGGTTAGGTGATTGCCTAAGGAGCACCTGATTCCTATAAAGGCTGAAAGAGCTGAGTGGTGGGGAAGGTTATAGGAAACAGCTTGGCTCCTGTGGGAAGCCCTGGGGCAGAGGGATCCTGAGGGAAATGGCTGGGGAAGAGCTGCTATGGGAAGGAAGGCTCTGGCAAGAAAGCCCCTCAGGAAACAGATGGGTCATTATTGGATTTATGATGATCTTTATTTTTGGTGGGAAAGGGAGGAGGGGTTGCTTTGCTGAAGCTTGGTGGTGTCCCTAGTAAATAAAACACTGAGGAAAGGCTCTGTGCAGTCTCTGGATGTGATAATAACCCTTTCCTGGGCTGAGGAAACAGGCTGGCCCTCTGGCTTCATTGAGCTGGGAGCCTGTCCTGCAAAATTAATTTGATCACACTTCTACAATGCATGCCAAATCAATGACAAGAGAAACTATTTGTAGTTAACCATGTTTAGATTGGAGTTCTATATCTACCAATAGGATTCAATATTGTTGGGTTTTTTCCTTGAATGCCTTTGATATATCTCAAATAACTTTAACTTTTCAGATGAGGATGTATTCTTGGTTAGTTGTGCCCCCCACCAATCAACCCAGCAGTGCTGCTGACAAGTTAAGTTCAAATCCCAGAGCATATACATCTAATGCCTTTGGGCATGTAGTGAAGGCACAGACTTACTGCAGAAATACTTTTATCTGATCACTGCAAAAATCATTCATTTCTATTATTCAAAGTAAACTTAGGAAAAATGTTCCTGCTTGGTTCAGGAGCTATTCGGAGCTGGAACAAGGTCTTTCTCTGTGTTTGAAAAGCTGCTGGCATGTTGTGGGCACTACAGCAACCCCAATAAAATGGGACTCTCTGGAAAAGGAGAAAGCAAGTAGAGATGGTATTAGCAAGCTGTTACCAGGCATAGAACAGACAGCAATCACAAATGGATACCGGTCACCAAGCCTGTGTGTGGCCCTTCAACTAGCTGAATCTTACTTACCTCTTAAACATATATGAGTGGTCTGCG
>NW_017728994.1:23748556-23749717 GCF_001723915.1 Gavialis gangeticus | reverse complement strand
CCCCCACCCCCACGATGCTGATTGGCCAAGAGGCTCTTGTGGCAGCCCTACCCCTCACTGCTAACTGGCTGAGAGGGCTGCTGTTCATGCAGCCCCACCCCTCACTGCTGATTGATGGAGAAAGGTGGGGCACAGTTGCACAACGGTCACCCCCCTTGGCCAATCAGCAGCAGAGTGAGGAGGGGGCATGTCGCAGGGCACTGGTAGTGCCTGCCACTTTAAAGACTGGGCCAGGGAAGGGCAGGTACCTGATGAGGGTGGCCATTTTAAACCCCAGCTCCCTGAGCTGAGGGCAGTGCATGATCAGCCAGCAGAGAAGAAACATCTCTGCTGAACTCTACTAGGAACACCTTAGAAGTAAGGGTGAGGCTATGGGGATGGCTTAGAGGCTTCATTGGTCCTGAGCATGACCTAAAACTGCACCCTACAGGGCAGGAAGACCTGGTGGGGATGCTGGTGGTGTGGCAGCCCCTAGGTAAATGCCAGGAGTGAGCACCTCCCCGGTGTAAGGTGGGCTGGGGCTCCTTAACCTCAGCCCCCACCCTTAGGTGGGTTATTTAATGCAGGGAGAGCCAAGTAAGCTTCTAGAAGTGCCTGAGCTTGCCAAGGTGAGTGATCCTGTGGGGCCAGGCACACTTTGTGAAGCACCTGAGCCAGGGATGGGGGACCCCCAATCCCTGAAAGCCAGGCAAGCAGCTTAGACCTGACCCAAGGTACCCAACTGGTCCATGCTGGGGCCAGGACCCAGAGGGGTCAAAAGGGCCATGGGCCCACCACAAGGGATGCCCACAGAACAAAGAAGCTCAGAGTCCTGACTGGCCTGAGATGGGGCCAGGGCCTAAGGGGGAGCCAAAGGTCTCAGAGTGGGGACCACAGCTGATGGGTGAAGGGAATGGCTGAGTTTAGCTGCCTGGGATGCCATTTGTGAGGCTTGGGCTGCAGTGTAAGGGTGGAATGGAGCTGCGGGTACCCCCTAAACATCAGGGTTCAAAATGGGCAGCCTCCTGCTGAATTGACACCTCAATACTATTACATCAAGACATGGCAGGAAAGTGAGGTAGGCAGCTGGCTCAGGGACGGGGGGCAGGCCAGTGCTTGCACTAGTTGTGAAAGCTTGCCACTGTCACAGGGAAGCTCCCATCTTGGCTGCTTTCCTATGTG
>NW_017728994.1:23741814-23743556 GCF_001723915.1 Gavialis gangeticus | reverse complement strand
TCTGTTTGAGGCAGAGCTCCTTATAGAACAGGTGTTGGGCATCTGGAGAGAGAAGATTATCAAACCTGGCCAAGAAAGAGGTTAGGTGATTGCCTAAGGAGCACCTGATTCCTATAAAGGCTGAAAGAGCTGAGTGGTGGGGAAGGTTATAGGAAACAGCTTGGCTCCTGTGGGAAGCCCTGGGGCAGAGGGATCCTGAGGGAAATGGCTGGGGAAGAGCTGCTATGGGAAGGAAGGCTCTGGCAAGAAAGCCCCTCAGGAAACAGATGGGTCATTATTGGATTTATGATGATCTTTATTTTTGGTGGGAAAGGGAGGAGGGGTTGCTTTGCTGAAGCTTGGTGGTGTCCCTAGTAAATAAAACACTGAGGAAAGGCTCTGTGCAGTCTCTGGATGTGATAATAACCCTTTCCTGGGCTGAGGAAACAGGCTGGCCCTCTGGCTTCATTGAGCTGGGAGCCTGTCCTGCAAAATTAATTTGATCACACTTCTACAATGCATGCCAAATCAATGACAAGAGAAACTATTTGTAGTTAACCATGTTTAGATTGGAGTTCTATATCTACCAATAGGATTCAATATTGTTGGGTTTTTTCCTTGAATGCCTTTGATATATCTCAAATAACTTTAACTTTTCAGATGAGGATGTATTCTTGGTTAGTTGTGCCCCCCACCAATCAACCCAGCAGTGCTGCTGACAAGTTAAGTTCAAATCCCAGAGCATATACATCTAATGCCTTTGGGCATGTAGTGAAGGCACAGACTTACTGCAGAAATACTTTTATCTGATCACTGCAAAAATCATTCATTTCTATTATTCAAAGTAAACTTAGGAAAAATGTTCCTGCTTGGTTCAGGAGCTATTCGGAGCTGGAACAAGGTCTTTCTCTGTGTTTGAAAAGCTGCTGGCATGTTGTGGGCACTACAGCAACCCCAATAAAATGGGACTCTCTGGAAAAGGAGAAAGCAAGTAGAGATGGTATTAGCAAGCTGTTACCAGGCATAGAACAGACAGCAATCACAAATGGATACCGGTCACCAAGCCTGTGTGTGGCCCTTCAACTAGCTGAATCTTACTTACCTCTTAAACATATATGAGTGGTCTGCGTCCTTCATCAAACGCTTTGCTAATGCTGGCATACTTTTTCATGGCATTAAAATCTAATTAATTAAAGTTTCTTGCAATTCTTTCCTCCAAAAGACACTGAATATTTGCCAGAGGAGTCATGACATTCTGATCAAACTTTCCTCGAGTACAGGGGAATTTCGATTTAGGATTCTGATTTACATACATTAAAGAGGCAAACTCAACTCTCCTGAAATATGACAGTGTTCTGCATTTTTTTTCTACATAGCTCCTTATATCTCATTTATCATCAGACTGGCTGAACATACTTGAGTCCTTGTTTCTGATTCACTCACATTTTTATACTATTCCAAGTTGATACCGTGCCCTGGCAGAAGGGGATTATAAGTATTTAGAATAAGTGAAAAATAGCAGGAAAAATATTAGGCAAAAAGACCATTTTTTATCTGTGGAAAATGATGCAAAAATACAGCAGGCTCATATAAGAGGCCATGGGTAGACCTAGAACTTTGAATAGAGGGGTGCAGAGGGTGAGGTGCATTATCACCAGGGATCCTAGTTTTCTGTGATAAAAAAACCCAAATTCTCTGATAAATATACATTAAAATCCATGGGTTTTTGCAGTGAACTCCCCTCCCCCCCCCCCCCCCCCCCC
>NW_017728994.1:23728183-23741059 GCF_001723915.1 Gavialis gangeticus | reverse complement strand
TTTCAGTAAGTTAATTTCCCCCCCCCCCCAACAATTCTAAAGATTCTCTGGAAAAACTCAAATTCTGAATTTTCTATACTTTTTTCCATGGCAAATGGTGTAGCATGAGGCTTGGAGCTCCTGCTACTTTAAGAGCAGGTTGGCTGTGGTTGAGGCAGGCTGCAGGTGCAGCAGGATGGCAATTGGGGACCGTGCCTGAGAAGCAGCTTGCAGGTGTAGCCATGGCTGATTGTTGAGTCGTCAGACCCAGGAGGAGTGTGGGCTTAGACCAGATATAAGCCCAGGACCCGAGCTGAGCCAGCATTAAGATCCTGGAGGTTGCTGAGGAAACGTCTCTGACCAGGATGACTGCAGCTCCAGAGTGCCAGCATGGAGTGTATAGCTTGTGGCAGTCTGGAGGTTTGGGAAGGGACTAAGTGGGGAGAGAAGCTCTCTAGGAGGTTGGTTAGGGGCTAGAAGCCCAGCGAGGGGCTAAGAGCTGGACTGGAGGGTTCTTGAGCCCAGGGAGGGACCATGTGTGGGACCATGGGGTCCAAGAGCCCAGAGAGGGGCTAAGAGTGAGACCAGAGGCCTGTGCAAGGGGGCAGAATGTGTGACCCTAGGCCAGAAGGCTACACCCAGGATTGTCTGAGAGGGGCAAAGTGCCTGGGAGGAGCAGGCCACAGTGGGGATGGGACCCAGGGAGGAGCTGAGAGTGAGACCAGATTTCCAAAAGGAAGGTGACTCCAGGCTGGATGGCTGCACCTGGGAGTAGCCAAGAGAGGCAAAGTGCCCAGGAGGAGCAGGTCACACTAGAAGTTGGTCCCAAAGCTTGAGGAGGGGCCGAGAGTAGGACCAAGGGTTCCACAAACCCAGGAAAAGGCTGAGTGGCAACACCTAAGAGCAGGAACTAGAGGTCCATGAGACAAGGGAGGGGCTGAGTATTAACATCTGGAGTGGAATCAGTGCATAGGCAAAGTGCCTGAGTGGGGAGTTCAGGCAGAAATGCTGTTCTTGGGAGTAGCCAGGAGAGGTGAAATGCCTGGGTGGAGAAGGCAGGCCTAGAAATTATACCCTGGAGTAGCTGAGGTAGGCAAAGAACATAAGCTGCCCAGTCACAGAGACTGAGTCCATGACACCCAGGAGTAGTCAAGAGAGATTAGGTGCATGGGTAGGGCAACTTGGCCCTAGGGACTGAGGCATTGGTCCTGGGTAAAAACTAAAACTGCATCCTCTTGGGACTGGCTAGTATGGTGGGGCTATCTGTGGTAGGATAGCTTCTACAAAATACCACACCTTACCACCCCAGGGAAAGTTGCGTATGGGGTACCTGAAAACCTCAGCTCCTAATGCCTTGTGGGTTACTGTTTGGTGGGGAAAGGCTAGGGGAGCACACCCCAACAGAAAAGCATTTGGAGGGGACCGAAGGATCCATGAGTCCAGAGAGGTGCCAGGTGTGTGGCCAGTGATCTGACAGCCAAGGGGAGGCGGGGTAAGGATGGGACTAGAGGTTCCATGAGCCCAGAGAGGGGCTGCGTGTGTGACCAGTGGGGTCCAGGAGCCTGAAGAGGGGCAGAGTCTGAGACCAGAGCTCAGAGAAGGCCTAAGGATGGGACCAGAGGGTTCACGAGCCCAGAGAGGGGCCTCATGTATGACCAGTGATCCAAGAGCTGAGAGAGAAGGGCTAAGGATGGGACCAAAGGGTCCACAAGCCTAGAAAGCAGCCAAGTGTTGGACCAGGGGGGTCCAGGAGCCCAGAGAGGGTTGGAGTGTGAAGACCAAGGGGCTGAGTGAGGGACCAAGGGTCTGAGAGCCCAAGGGGACTGGGTGTGATAGCCCAGAGTGGGGCTGAGAGTATAGAGAGAACACAAGAGAGTTATGACACCTGTGAGACATGGAGTAAGGGCAGGATGGAGGCACACAATCGGCCCATAAGGCAATGGCCACAGACACCTTGTGGTCATTAGTGTGGGAGCAGATTAGGAAGCCCTGGGGCAGCCTCCCTCATATAAAGCAAATGCATCAAAGCATGGAGGTGAATGAAGGGGTAATTGCCCACAGAGACCAGAGTGGGTAAGGGCTGAAGGGACTCTGGGGGCCACCCCTGGAGATGATCCTATTATATATGGATTTCTAGGATCCCTGATCATCACTGTTGCAGAGCACTAAGGTGTGCCTGCTCCTTTAAGGGCAGAAGCAGCCTAGCTAAAGAGCACTGGGAACTAGGCAGAGCTCCACAGCTACAGAGTGCCTTGGCAGCAGGCTAATGAGGGAATTAGCTGGCACTTGCACCCAGTCAGCTGACTGGAAGGAGGCAGGTTCCTGGGCACATATAAGCCGCAGGGCTGACTGGGGTTAGTTCTCTGGCAGGCTCCAGGGAAAGGAGCTCCTGTAGGAAAAATCTACTCAGATGTTTTGGCAGCCTGATCTGCTGCTTGTATGACTAATGGGGCTCCAGAAGCTCATAAGGTACCCAGGGCTAGGAAGCAGTCAATGCTTGGGGAGAAGTTTGTCTTCTTAAAGAGACAGAGTGTAGCCTGCCTTGTTGTTGTTATTATGTTATAGCCCAAGGGCTCATATTTATGTTGTCATCTGTTCTGGTGGACTGGGATGAGGCTATAGAGGAGGAGGAGGCCTCATTGGGGCACACTATTGTGTAGAGCCCCAGTACCAGCAAGGGTGTAGGGACAGAGGGTGTAGAGCCCAGTAACCACAGAAAGCCGAGTCAGGCCAAGTGATTATTAGGGAGACAACATTGATATACCACCTGTGAGATACGGGTTATGGTAAAGGGGAGGTTTTGGAGCCACGCATTTAGCGCATAAGGCTTGAGGTGTTCTGCGAGTCACCAACTTAGAGTGGTACCCAGCAAGAGGTCCAAGAACCTTCAGGGTTAGTGGGGTCCAACAGAACCATGACCTCACAGAAACTCATGGGCAGCCTCCCTATTTATTATTTATACCAACAAGACATGGCAGACAAGAAAAGGAGGTGCCCGCAGGGCAGAATTGACATGGCCACGGAGCCCTAGGGGCATCATGGCCATCCCTAGGGACCCTGAGCCATGACAATTGCACATAAAACAATGCATATTTTTTCTCCAGATAAAAATTAACTAGAAACTTTACTAATATGCTAGGGGCCTAACCCTGTATTATTCAATTTAAGATTGAAGCAAAAACAAATACAACTTAATTAGAATGAGTTAAAAAAATCTGCAGGGCTGTGAAATAGGTGTGTCAAGAGCAGCTAACAGCAGAATTGCAGAACAAAAAATAGCTTGATTGGTGGAACATCAAGACCAATAACAAGGAGCGGGTTGAATACCTGGGAGATGAAGACTTTAGAAGGGATCAGGAAGATTATGATGAGTCATGAAGACAGCTGACTCCCTCAGCAAGGCCTGACTAGAAATGCTGCTGCCACTGCTAGTTAGTTTTTTTTAAACTTTGGGCGGAGCAGGAATCAAAGTGCTGTGCAAGTGCACCCTAGGTGGATGTCAGTCATAATAAGGCAGCTCCATGCCCTGTGCAGCAAGGGGGCACAGTGCAGTACCAGCTGCTGTACATTTGTTTCCACCTCCCCCTGCCTTCCCCTGTTATACTACTGCTCCATATAACTTTCTGTGTGAGACTTTAGCCCAATTTTTAATATCTTGCCTTGATAATCTTTGAACCAGGAACTTCAAACAGGAACTTTTACTGGGGGTGACTATTTAATATGCAAAATAAGGGAAAAAATTCAATATGGCGGGCAGGAAAGCAGCTAACTTTCATGAAGCTGGAACCAGTTGATTTTTACAAAAATTAGTTGAAGGAATATTCAAAAGTTTGTGTGCGCGCACACATACCTGTGTCTGCAAGTGGGGAAACAAAGATATATAGTAAAGGAATTATTTTGTTTCCAACAAAGATTACCATTTAGAGCTACATAAAGGAAGACATTTTGTCCCAACAAGAGGTTCTATTTTTCCTACAAAACTCAAGAATTTTGCTACCTGTTCCTTGAGTGCTTTTTATTAGCACCTTATTCAATGACTATTTGCACTTACACAGCTACAGAGCACTAGCAACAGTAAATAGAAGCAAGAAGAGGTAATTCAAAAAAGAGGATGTAGGTTAAATATCGAGAGAAACTCCCTAGTGGGACAGGAGCTGCTGCATTAGACTGTAGACTTTTCTTCCAACAAAAGTGAATGAATCTCAGGCACGACATAGGCAGTTAAAAGTAGATTGACTATGCTACTGAAACCTGTCCTGCAGAGGCATTAAAGACAAATGGGGTTGGACTTTTATTTTGGATAGTTGTTTTGTTTTTTTAAATCTGTTCTGTATCATTTGGGACCTTTGTTATAGTTTGTTACATTTTCCTCCCCACTTCGTCCTCACTGTTATAACTTCTCCCATAGCTGTTGCTCAGTGCTTGACCTTAAGAGATTTTTCTGCACCTTCCAGAATTGAGTGATCAGCGCAGGACTCTGTGTAACTGACCAAGGGACTTCTTCACCTTTTCGCAGTCTGCACTGAATTCATCAACAAAGCTCCCTTTCATACCCCGGTCTGTTCCCAGGAAGCAACAACATCATTTGCTCCAAATGACTAATATTGGACAAACAAGTCCTCAGCTCGGCGTGGAGTGTAACTCCTCCTTACCACTCCACTCTATTTGTGCTGGGTTGGCCTCAATGTGAGTTCATTTGTGAGGCCTTCAGGGTAAACTTGGAAATAATTATAGAAGATGATTGGACTAATGAGGAAAATAATATGAAATATTTAATTGAAGACTTGGGAATTTTTAATTTTTTTTTCTTTTTAAAGATGCTGCAGCACTGAACTGCAAAGCTAGCAGAAGTGCTGCTACTGATTGAATTTCTGTAGCCTCCCCCCCCTAGGATTTTTAATTGAAACTGGTCCATTTGGAAATAGTCAGCAATTGTAAGATGACATGATCCCTTGTAATTAGAAAATCAGTTCTGCAGAGAAAAATGTGGCTTGTTAGTTTTACAAGGCCTCTAACATTTTTTGCAGATACCTAGCCCATTTAAATCAGGATTATTTTTACCTCCAAAACCAGGTTGTAGGCTGGGAACATTTCAGGAGTGTCTCTCTGGATGGATTTTTAATGAAATTCTGCCTTTAGGAACAGTTTAAGGCTAGGTGGAAATCTTAAATGCAACCTAGATGGATTGCTTTTCCAGCTTCACAAAGAGGGATCAGACTTAACTATATATCTGTAGATATAGATACAGGTATAAAATGTGAGCACATATACATATATAGGTTACTAAGCAGGAGTTTACAAATTCAGGGTGCTGTGATGGCATCCTGACTTGCCATTCTCTGCTTGGCTCTCTGACTGTCTCCTGAGGGGTCAGACATCCCTTTCCAGTCACTCTGGTACTTTAGGTCTTCAGGGGTTTGTGGAGAGAAGATGGTGCCTCTGATTTTATTACAGACAGAAAATGAATCGGTGTCGATTACTTGCTGAGTGGGAAAGTACCAAATTAGAAAATCGTGCTCTGTTTCATTTCTCAAAAGCCCACTGCAACTGAATGAGTCACCCCAGCCCTTGTTTATACAATTACTTTGTCTGTCTCAAGTATTTATGTGGCAACTGTTGATCTTCCTGCATCATGGGGTATGCATGAGGGTCATCCTGACCTTCAGTGCATGTACCTGGGCAGGAATTTGTGGAGGAGTGGAGGCTGCCTAGACCTGCCATCCTCCCTTTATGCCACTGAGACACAATGCACAGACCAGACAGAGTCTGGACCTTTAGTGCCCCCATGGCTGTAGTTGTATAAGTGTTTGGGAATTGAACCCAGGTCTCCTGTGTGGTACATGAGGATTCCACCACTGAACCACAGGGGATACCCAATATGTATATGATTTCCCCCTTTAATGTAATGCTTGTGTACCTCATAATTTTACTAGAGTAGGGAAAAGTTTCTGGGTCAATTTTTTTTTTCACCAAAAAATGCTGATGCTGTTCAATTGAAACCTTTGGGGGCACTCTGTGGTGAATGTGCTGAATTGTTTGAATTTAAAGAGAGAGCCCCATACAGTTCTGAAAAACCTGAAACATTTTGAAACGTTCAGAACCAAAACATGTCGACCTGGTACTGGCTACTGGGGATAACCTAATTGGCGACCTAGTGATCGATGGGAAGCTGGGTGAGAGCGACCACGAGCTGATCACCTTCACCATCCGCCGTAAAGCTGGCAAGTCAGTCAGCAACATGGAAGTCCTAGACTTCAGGAAAGCCGACTTTGACAAGCTCAGGAGGCTTGTCAGTGAGGCTCTAAAGGACCAAGACCCTAGGGAGAGGGGAGTTCAAGAAGAGCAGTTGCTCCTTAAGGGAGCGATCCTCAATGCACAAGCTAAGTCTATTCCATCTCTGAGGAAAGGCAGCAAGAGGCCACAGCAGCCCCCCTGGCTCTCCAGGGACCTAGCAGACCTCTTGAGGCTATAAAAAGAAAGGTCTACAAAGGATGGAGGATGGGATTCACCTCCAAGGAGGATTATTCTGCACTGGTCCGGTCCTGCAGGGAGCAAACCAGGAAAGCCAAAGCTGCAACTGAACTCCAACTAGCTTCGAGCATCAAGGACAATAAAAAGTCCTTTTTCAGATATGTGGGGAGCCAGAGGAAAAGCAAGGGCAACATTGGACCCCTGCTGAACCAGATGGGGCAACTGACAACTGACGCCCAAGAAAAAGTGAACCTATTAAATGGGTACTTTGGGTCGGTCTTTCATCAGTCCCATGGGATGCCCATGCCCGCTGTGGGACAGGGAGCCTGACTGCCCCCCTACACCCCTGAGCAACTGCAGTATAGTCATCCCTGGTGATGGCCCCTCCTTTCCATTGGGTGTACGCCTCCCTTTTAGCTAGGAGACATTCCCGGATGCTTTTGGTGAGCCATGGGGGCTTGTGTGCTCTCCTGCTCCCTTTGATCCGTGTTGGGATTACCTCCCTTTGGGCTTATTAAAGAGGCCATCCTTAATGGACTGGCCGACGCCAACATGCTAAGGGATAGGCAGCATGGGTTTGTTGCGGGTAGGTCTTGCTTGACCAATCTCATTTCCTTCTATGACCAGGTGACCTATCACCTGGACAAGGGAGAAGAGATTGATGTCATATATCTTGACTTCAAAAAAGCCTTCCATCTGGTATCCCATGATCACCTCTTGGCGAAACTGGCCAATTGTGGCCTTGGGTCCACCATGATCCGCTGGCTGGGAAATTGGCTCTGTGGTCGGACCCACAGGGTAGTAATTGATGGAAGTCACTCATCATGGTGTTCTGTGATCAGTGGGGTCCCCCAAGGCTCTGTCCTTGGACCCATATTTTACCACATCTTCATTAATGTTGTGGACATTGGAGTCAGGAGTGGACTGGCCAAGTTCGCCGATGACACCAAATTTTGGGGCAAAGCATTCACACCAGAAGACAGGCAGGTGATCCAGACTGACCTGGACAGGCTCAGCAAATGGATGGACGAGAACCTGATGGTGTTTAACACCAAAAAATGCAAGGTTCTCCACCGTGGGGAAAAAAAATCTGCAGCATCCTTATGGGCTTGGCAGTGCTACGCTGGCTAGCACTACGGAAGAAAGAGACTTGGGGGTCATGATTAACACAAGATGAACATGAGCCTGCAATGTGCTGCTGTGGCTAGTAAAGCGACCAAAACACTGGCTTGCATCCATAGGTGCTTCTCAAGCAAATCCCGGGACGTCATTCTCCGCTTGTACTCGGGGCCTTGGTGAGGCCGCAGCTGGAGTAGTGTGTCCAGTTTTGGGCTCCGCAACTCAAAAAAGGATGTGGAGAAGCTTGAGAGAGTCCAGAGAAGAGCCATTTTCATGATCAGAGGTCAGGAAAGCAGAACTTATGATGACAGGCTGAGAGCCATGGGGCTCTTTAGCCTGGAAAAGCGCAGGCTCAGAGGTGATCTGATGGCCACCTATAAGTTTATCAGGGGTGACCACCAGGATCTGGGGGAACGTTTGTTCACCAGAGCACCCCAAGGGATGACTAGGTCGAACGGTCATAAACTACTGAAAGACCGTTTCAGGCTAGACATAAGGAAGAACTTCTTTACTGTCTGAGCCCTCAAGGTCTGGAACAGCCTGCCATTGGGGGTGGTTCAAGCACCTACATTGAACACCTTCAAGATCAAATTGGATGCTTCTCTTGCTGGGATCCTATGACCCCATCTGACTTCTGCCCTTTGGGCAGGGTCTGGACTCAATGATCTTCTGAAGTCCCTTCCAGCCCTAATGTCTATGAAATCTAAGTCAGTTTTGTAGTCAAAATGACATTGTTTCAAATTTTCACTTTTTTTTATTAAAATATATAAAGATTCAAAAAATCTTGGACACAAAATTAAATGTTTCACTTCAGATGGGGAAAAAAGAAGCATTTCGTTTAAACCCAAAATGAATTTTTGTACTACAAACAACCTAAAAAAATCTCTTATAATCTTCACAATACTGCTGTAAATAGGGAAGTGTTATCCATCGATTGCAGATCTTCTCTCTATACCTCAGTCCTCTGAATGATTTGCTCAAGGACACTGAAGAGCTCAGTGGCAGAACAGAGTCTCCCAGGTCCCAAATGAATTCCCGAACTATTGGATCATCTTTATCCTTTCCTTTTAGTAGCATTTTCCCTGCTAGTACAGCTTCACTAATGATGATAAAGGTGGTATTCATAGTGTCAACAAAGCATAGGTATGTTTAGATAACAAGGTCTTAAATAAGAGTTTACAATACCAGTACAAAATGGGATTATCTCACAAGGAAATTAGGCAGAAGGCAGGATAGAGATGTACCTTATGAATGTGCCCCACCTGATGAAGTGAGCTTGGGCTTATGAAAGTTTATGCATCTCTGATTTTGTTAGTCTCTAAGGTGTATCTCTACCCTGCCCTCTGCTTGACTTCAGACTAATACAGCTAACTACTTCTCCTCCCAAGGAAACTGTGATGTTTAAAAATGTGCTGCTAGGTCTCAAAAGTTAGCAAGGCCAAACAGTAGTTTCAAAATGTAGTTTTATACTGAAAACAGAAGATTAAAACAGCAATACCATGTATGAGATTACAGCATAATAAACATGTCATTTATTTTGGTTTCTACACTTGAATGTCTGTCTGCTCCATTTTTTATTTCCTTCTTTTTCTATACGAGTATCTCTTCACTCTGCCCTTGTCTTCTAAACTCCCTGCTCTTTTCTGTCAGGTAACACTTCCCACAGCCCTTTGTCTTTTTATGGAAGAATCCAGACAGAGAAAGAAATATGGCTCACAAGGAAACGATCATGTAAGTGGAATTAGTCTTTGAGATACTGTACCCTGAAATTTGATCTCTTTTTTTTTCTAAGAGGACCCAATCTGTTTCTCTCAATTTTGGCCAAAATCCAGAGCTCAGGAAATCCAAATTCTCTTGAGGCAGGACTGAGAGCCTTGTGTGCAGAAACAGGCACATTTAAAAGAAATAGCAAAGTTAAAGCAGCCAGATGGGAATCTAGCAGGCGACTGAGAGGGGAACTCTGTGTTTTCCTTGCAAGCCTACAGGGGCTTGTTTGCAGGAATTAGAATCTCTCACCAGCAGTTCACTGCAGCTCTAATACCAAGCAGTATTGAAAGTGAGAAGCAGGTTATGGCTGATGGTTAAATGAGGCACCTACAGGGATTTTGAAATTAGATCCTGCACTCATCTCTGTACAACCTATGCACATGGCAGAGCAATATTGCTTTCTTGGCTCACTGCATCATATTTTATTGCCTTTTATTTTGTCTACATTCAAACAAACAACAGGGACTGTAGAAGTTCATTGTACTTGCTGAACATTTAGGGCTGATGCTACTTTCTGTTGCACCAGCAGATGTACTCCTGATTTGCAGCAGATAAACAGAATTGTCCCTCAGATTCTGAGGCTAGGTACAGACATTCAAAAGACTTGAGGCAGATTTGATTCAAGTTGCACGGTTTTCTATAAGTGGTGTAATTTAGATCAGTAGCGAACAAAGCACACACCCTTTGGTGGGGAGTGCAAATCTTAGACTGGGTTCCACTTCCTTTTTAAACCAGCCTATAACCAAGCTTCTGTTATGTTATAGGTATAGACTGGCTTCCGATGATTTATACCGGTAAAAGTATAATGTCTGTACCTGGTCTGAGAGTCTGTTTGATGCAGTGCTATGCTGAAGTCATTTTAAATATTCTGGAGCAAAGAGAAAAGTAGCATGTGTAATTAAAGCTCTGTGTGTGTGTGTGTGTGTGTGTGTGTGCATGCACATGCATCCTTTAAGTGGAATTCAGTGTTTGGAAAAGGTGCTAAATAGATGCCTCTGGAAAATACAGCAGCCCCTGTTTTAATCACAAAATGGGGAGCAGCACTGCAAGTTCTCTCTAATAACACATGAATCATAGTTATCCTACATCCAGCATTAGAGGGAACACTATACTGGGTAGGAGGATATTGAGCTAAGGCCCTGGACAGACATAACATTTTAAGCTTTACAAATGCCTTTAAAGAGCTCCAAACAGCAGGTGTACAGAGGTTCACGGCTGAAGCACTTCAAAAATAATCCTCAAAAAATTGATGAATGTGTTTGAAGCACTTATTTCTGGTGTGGACCCTGGAACATCTGTATGCTTTAGGCAGTGCAACAAGGGTGTTGCTCAGTCACCTCTCCTTCCTACACCCAGTGAGGATAAAGGGATAGGACAGACAGCACATGAAAGCTCTCTTTTGTGCTCAGCTGTCCTCAGAAATCTCTGGAGGCCAAGAGCCATGCAGAGAATCTCTCTCTCCAGTCCCTGGGCTAGAGAGCAAGAATTCCTGAATGCCTCTCCACTTCTGGTCTCCTGGTTTTGGCAGGGCAGCGCTCAGCTGTTCTCAGCAATCTCCAGAGCCTGGGAGACATGCAAGGAATCCTTCTCTTCATTTCCAGGGCTAGAGAGAGTGATTCCTGGCATAGGAAACCAGAAACAGAGTGCACAGGAAAATACTCATTAGCTGCCTGCCCCACTTGTGTTGTGCCATTCCAGTGCCAGTAGTGCAATACATTTTCACAAGGGAGGAAGAGACTTAAGAGCAACATTCTACCTCTTATTGAGGCCAGTGGGAGTTTTGGTATTGACTTCAGTGGGGCCAAGCCTTCACCCATGGAATCTGAGCATCTCTTATGTAGCAGTGAAGAAACAGTCTAACATTCACCTTTTCCCGTTGGCGGATAATATTTGTACGTGAGTACTTGATACCTGCTCTGTAGGGCTGTGCAAAGATTCAGAGTGGGATTCAGATTCAGAGAGGATTTGGATGATTCAGAGGCCGAATCTCCAAATCCGAACTGAATTGTTAGAAGCTTTAGGAAGATTCAGCCATGGGGTATAATGGGGAAATCAATGAAATATCTATAACTTTGTTGTCTTTCAGCTGATTCAGATAAAACTTGCAGGGGTGGTACCCTCTGCTGAGAACATGAAGTCTGCAAGGTTTCAAGGTGACAGGTGCAGGGGTTTCTGGGAAACTGAACCTCAAAGTCCTGAAAGCAAAACTCATGTCACGTGTGTGTTAAGCCACAGTGGGGTGCAAACTGCAGGGACGGTAGCTCTTGCTGAGCCCACATAGCCTGCCAGGTTTCAAGGAGATAGGTGCATGGGTTTCTGGGAAACTGCAAACAAGCAAAACTCATGACATAGGTTTCACTTTGTGTGTTAGGGCAGTGGTCTCCAAAGTGGGGTGCACAAGACTATCCATTGGGGTGCAGGAAGAACATATTAGAACTTCTATTTATATAAATATACATATATTGGGGGTGCGTGCTCAAAAATTTTTTACTGATAGGGGTGCGTGATCAAAAAAGTTTGGAGACCACTGTGTTAAGGCACAGTGGGGTGAAAACTGCAGGCCTGCTATGGTCACAAAGCCTGCTAGCTGTCAAAGAGATAGGTATGGGTGTGGGGGGAGTCTGGGTTTTGGGGTCCTGCACCTCTGGCTGCAGGCAGGCAACACTTGTGACATGGATCCTTGTGGGACTGTGTATATTCAGGTGCGCCCTTGCTGGCACTGGGGCCTCTGCACAACATGGCAGCGTGCCTCTGTGAGGCATCCTCCTCCCCTACAGCCTCAGCTCAGTCCACCACTGTAAATGACAGCAGGTCAAAATAACTTAGCTGGCTCAACACCAGTAGCACCAAAGGTACCCAGACAGAACTGTCACAGAGTCTTTCTTTTTATAAAGGAATTGACAGCAAGAAGTAAAGATGTTGTATTTGATATATGTTACTTGTGGTGTGTAATGGCTTATCTTGTGTTTTTATGTTTCTATGTTTATTATGAAGAAAACCAAAATAGTTAGAAAAATATATCTTTGGAAGCTTTTGGTTTGAAACACCACTTTGTCAGGCTGAGGAAGTACCTGCAGTTATTGCGTCTCTTAGTCCTGGATGGAAGGAATAGTAAAGAAGCCAGAGGCTGGCCCAGCACGCACTACAGGCAAGAAAGCCAGTCAGTGAAAATAGAAATGGAGGCGTCAAGGGGTGAGGAACAGTCGGGGCGGGGGGGGAGAGATGTAGCAGTGCAGGTAAAATTACAGAGGTGCAGTTTCCCAGAAACCCCTGCACCTATCACCTTGAAACTTGGCAGACATCATGCTCTCAGCAGGGGCTATCACCCCTGCACGTTTCATTCAAATCAGCCAAAAGACAACAAAGTTAAAGATATTTCATTGATATCCCCGTTATATTCTATAGCCAAATCTCCAAATCGGCTCTGAATCTTCCAAAGCGATTTGGCCAAATCAAATCTGAAAAAAAGATTTGGATCTCTGGCATCCAAATCAGCTGAGTCCAAATTGAATAGTTCCCTACTGCTCTGTATCTCAACAT
>NW_017728994.1:23716008-23723183 GCF_001723915.1 Gavialis gangeticus | reverse complement strand
GCTGTAGCACTGGGAGAGGAGGGATTGGGGAGACTACAACGAATTCTGGAGTGACTGCAGTCCCTCTCCCTCTGCCCCCATAGCCCTGCTCCCTTAGGCCCCTGCAGTGAGGGAGGGAGTGGGGCTGGGTCAAGGGCTGCCTGGCCGGGGCAAGGGCAGGGCAAGGCATGGGACAGAGCCGAGGCTTGTCTGGGAGGTGTGAGGAGGAGGGGGCAGCTGCTGTACACGCCCTGGGAGGACACGGGGATGGGGGAGGGGTGTGCCCTTAGGTCTGTGCAGGGTGAGGGTGTGCTGGAGCTGAGGCTGCACCGGGCTGCACTCGGGGCAGGTGGCAGCAGTGCTGGGTGGAGAGTTATGGGTGGGGGGGGTTGTGCGGTCTAAATGCAATTGGAACATAAGCAACAGTCACAAGGGCTGGATCACTGAAAAGGGTCTCCTGGAAAATAAGCTGAAGGCTCTTGTGTGTTTTAACACCTAGGTGCTCCCAACAGGGTAAGTAGTAAACCAGAATTCACTGAGCTCCCTACTCAGCAAACCAGCATTTCCCAATGACAACTAACATGGTGACACTAAAATACGTTTAAAGCCTTTCATAGGCTTTTTAAAAATTAGATTAAAGGTATCCAAAGTGTGATCCCTTGTGGTGCAGGCTTTTCTAGTACTTCTGCTGAAAGTGTATTAAGGGTCAGGTTTCAGAACCAAGAGTGGTTGGCCAAACTCTGTCCCTGTAGAAGGCTTCCTGTGTAGGGGCTAATTGTCTCAGTGGGACAATTAGGCCCATTTTGAGTGTTTTTTGTATATCCTGTTCTAAATGCTTTCCCTGTTAGTCTGTCAGGTAAGCTCCTACTCTGTGTAATGGGTTTAGTGTGTAGCTGCAATGAGAGGGAAGGGGGAGTCTGCAGGAACAGAGGTGGGAGGAAAAAGGTCCACCAGGCACTCCCTGTCTCTGACAGTGTGATTCATTGTGAAAAAGTCTGAAAACAGCTAGTTGGAGCCTTTGCTGGAGCTGATTTTTTTTTTCCTTTAAAGGAAGATAATAAAGAAAACACAGACCTTTATACAAGAGTGAGAATGAAAGAATTCAGAATGAAAGGATTTCCTTAGTCCTGAACTCTGGCAGATGGATGCTTTACACAGCAAGTAGCTTCACAACTACATGTGCTAGGCCTCTCCATACAGAGCTTACCTGTTTGCAAAGTTTGTCTGGAGGCATTGCTCCTGGTAACCAATAGGTTTGGAACAGGCCCATAGTTACCATTTATAATAAACAGTTAGTGCCTTGAGGCATCAGGAAAGCTGGTCAAACTGACTGGAAAGAGGGTTTTGCTGCTTTTGTTATGTTAACCTGTCTCTGTCACAATAGAGTATTATAGCTGGCTTTCAAAGAATTTCAAAAAGAACATTAATTTTTTCTTTGAAGTTCTCCAATTTGCATGCATTTCTCCCAATGTTAGAGGAAGAAAAGAAGTAGTACTTTCTCCCACATAAGGGCCCTCACGCTGCCTCTTGAGAAGAATTCCATTAAAATGCAGCATGAGATAATACACGTGTGCCCATCTGAACATCAGGCTCACCATAGGAAAAGTACGTCAAGGACTTTTCCCATTTGAAAGTGGGAGCCCTTCAGCTGTTTGCAATGCTGTTGACAACTGACAGGCTGTGGCTAGAACTGTGTGGTGGTCAACTTCTACATCTGCATTCAGTAAGTAGAGGGGATGGGGGGGGAGGGGGGCAGGGAAGATATCACCTTAGCAACAAGTATCTATGCACTTGTACCCTCCAGCATACCTGTGCTTCCACAAGCTCTTGGTATCAGTATGTATCCAGTCCAGAGTGGTTTTATTTTTTTTCTCCCGTCTAGAATTTTTTCCCCAGTGTGACAGGAGTGCCTCTTCTGGAGTCCATCTATTGGTGGCCCCGCCCTCCTGTTATGGGCCAACCACCTGCCTTCTCACTTGCCATGCCTTGATCTTAATTAATGGATGTTAGTTAGTGGGAGGCTGCCCATTATTGTCCCAGTGCCAGGGGGCACTATCTGCAGCTCCTTTTCCTCCCCTACACAGCAGGCCAGGCCTCACAGATGATACTGTAATGGCTTGATCTAGGCCTTGTAATTTGGCCCTCCCCTTGTTCCCCTGGGCTTTCCACAGTCCTGTCTCACCCTGTCTGGCACTGCGCCTTCCTGGCACTCAGGCTGTCCGCAGCCTTGTCTTGCACCACCCCCTCTCTCTGGGGCTTAGGTTCCCACACTGCTATGGGTCCCCTATGAGACCTCCTCCATCCTCTAATAGCCTCAACCAAATCGCCAGTTAAAAAGCAAACACAAAACACAAACCCCTAGGCTATAAAAAAAAAAATCCAAGCCACCCAGCTAAAACATCATTCAATCCCTACCAGGGAATACTCCATCCCATAACAGCATCAGGAGCTACTTGTATAGTCAGGCTTCTCCCCTTTGCTTGCTCTAGCAGAGCTCCCTTCCCCCTAGGCTGTCAGCAGTGAACTGGCCTCAGGCCTGGGCTTTATGTGGGAGCCCGGCCCTGCCCCTTCCGGTCATCTGACCAGGTGCAGGTGCGGCCAATTCCCTCCTTAACTGGTTGTCTCGGCAACTGGCACCTGGCTTCCTGCCTCTGCTCTGAGAGTAGCAGGCACCTTAGTGTCCTGCTACACCTAGTTGCCCACATCCAATGCATAATTGCTTTGAATAAACACTACAGCTTTCTGGATTAAGTCCATGTTTTTCCCTGATTTAAGTTAGCTGTGGTTTTAAGTCACCAGCAGTCAGAACTGTGCTACATGCTGCAATTAGAGCTCAAAATCACCAAAGAGTTATTAGTTTCTAATAGTAGAAACATCACTTTTGTCTTCTATAACTGCAGTTGTAGAGCAAAGAGGCTGCAGATCATAAAATGCTCAGAAAGGAAGATTTCTTGAAGAAGCACCCCTGAGGATGGAAGAATTATAGCGTAAGCAAGAGAAATAAAGTGACCTTGACACTGCTAACAGTTCAGTGAGTGCTGTCACAACCAGATCTGCTTTGAGATTTCATCAATGTCATAAACTGTTGATAGGTAGAAGGTACAGCAATTCTGACACATGATGTCAAGGAGAAAAGACTGGAAGGAAAAAATGTCTTGAAAGCAGTGGAAAGACAAACAAGCATGGTAATATCCTGCCACTAGAAAAGCTTTGAAAGCACTTACCCTTCTTTAGGCAGTACAGATGTGTGTGATTGTGAATTAAAGGGGTTTTTACTTTTCCTTGATTAAGTCCTTGACTGGTTTCATCTGGCTGATGCTGTCAATAAAAAGATGACAACAATGTCAAGTTTACAGCATTTCAGAATATTTGAATGCACAAATAATGGGTTTTGATATTTCCCAGCAGCACAGTGAATGGTATTCTTCACCGCTTACTTTAAAGGAGCTGAGAGAGACAGCTCCAAGAGCTTCCCTCCTTTGCTTGCTTGGGAGGATGAGTATGGCACTTCTTACAAAGTTCACAGAGCTATGCAAATTCTTCAGCCTGGAATCTTAAATGCAAAGATTCCAAAACCCTGTAATATGAGACATAACTTAGCAGTAGAATTGTTGGGACAAATGCCTACTCCTTCAAAGAATGATGAACACTTGGATTTTTTTTAATTGGGTAACTAAAAAAGAAGTTTTTGTAACATCCTTTAAATAGGAGTGCAGCAGGGCTTTTTAATACTGTTTCAATAAGGCTATTCTTGTCCTGCTCCTGTTTATCAGTGAGGTAGCATTGTGTAATAGCTAGGTGAGTGAAAAGAACATAAGGGACAGAAGTTACATATAAACAGGTTTAAATGAACAGAAACTTGTTTAAACCTGTAACAGAACAGAAATTCAGTGCACATAAACCAATTTCAAAATGGCTGAAACTGGTTTATGATAAATCTGGTTGAATGTAGCATCATACTTAACTGATTTAGGTCAAACTGGTTTATGAAACTTCTGTCCCAAACCCCTTACTGGTTTAAGTGAAATCAGAGTCCCCCAGCATGTTTTTGAGGGCTGGCTCACTGGCTGGCTTACTATGTGTGTTTCCCCCCCCCCCCAGGCAAACCCCAGCTGGGGTCTGAGGCCAGGGAGTGGGGGTTAAACTCATCTTCCCCCAAGTACAGAGCTGCCTTGCCCTGCTGAAAACTTACAGCTGGCTGTGACTATGGGCTACAAATTCCAGAGGCACCTGGAAGAAGGGAGAGGCAGTGATGAGCAATCCTGAGAGTTCTGCTGCTGTGATTGTGGACTGAAAATCCCAGAGACCTTGGGGGCAGCAGGAAGAGTAAAAGACCACACAGCCCAGGCTGCATTTATAGTTCTTCAGTGTATAGATGTTCAGAGAAAGAACTATTCTTGTTCAAACTCTTATGAATTCAATGCTACTACCTTCCCTCCCCACACCCTCCCAACCCAGGGCCTGGTCATGCTCTCCTCTGCTCCAGCAGGGTGTGGGGAGAAGTCTTGGAGGGCTCTCATCCCTTTGGCAGTGGCTGGCAGGTATGCTCTAGTGCCCCCTGGCTTCTGGCCTGAGCCACTGCAGGCATGTGGCTGCATTGCCTGGATCAAAAGTGAATGTGTTTATTTGCTTATTGGTTCAACCTCTGCAGCTTGGACTAACTGCAAAGACTGAATCAATTCAGGCTTGGGCTTTTTGACTGTCTGTACTTAGCCCAGGAGCCTTAGGTTCTGTGCTCTTCTCTGCAACTGACCTGCTGTATGATAGTGGGCAGAACAAGATTCTGTCCATGCCTCTGTCCCATATATTGGAGTGTAAGCTCTTTAAAGCATAAATTGCCCTCCCAATGGGTAAATATAGCATCTAACACAGATTGCTCTTATTTTAGGGAGTTTAATTTCAATCGTTTTTTAAAATAAGGCTGTTTTCAATTAAACAAATCTTTTTGGTGTGCCTATAGATCACTTTAAGGTTCTATAGGAAGTTTAGAAAGAAACAGCCATAGTTACGCATGCAGAAGCCTCCTTATCTATGAAGTATACAAGATCTTCAGTTTGCTTTATAGCTCTGTATGAGGAGAAGAGTTTTATTGACAGATACTGAAGAACTATATATGCTGCAGTGGAAATGAGAAACAGTGGCAATAGGAGCTTCTCTGAAATGTACTTATTCAACTGGAATGCAGGCCTGGTGAAATAGAGGGAGAAATATTGGGTCTTCCACATTTCACTCCGAGCTCCTAATCACTGAAAGTACACAGGGTGTGCCACTATATGGCCTTTTGCACGAGCATGAATAATGCTAAAATACAGTAATACTTGATTTTGCCAGGAGATGGCAGGAAGAAGTTAGAAAGATGCAGAAAGGATTAACTGAGCAGCATAGTCTTCATTTATTTTTTAGAAGAAATGTGTTAGAAATGCACATGACACAGTATTGTTTGGATGGGAGAAACAATGTGAAACTAAGTGTGGTGATAAATCATATAATTGCAAGCAGAATAGGACATCTGCATTTTGTTCCTTCTTAAAGAACTTCTGAAGCAATGTTTATCTTTCCTATGTGTAGTAATGATCTTGTGTCATTCAGCCTGGCACTTGCCATTTGGTGAATGAAATCTATTCTACCAAGACAGAGTATTCAGTAGTCCAGACCATACTGAGATTTTTTTTCTCTTTAATGACTCTCAAATGTATTGCCAACAGAGATTTTTGTGTCCAATAGCTAAGAAATTGTATTATTTTTCTTGTTTTACAGACTCATGTTCAGAAATACCACAATTCTTTTTCTTGCTATTGCCTAAAGTTGCTAAAATCTTGGTCTCTTTACTCTGTCACTCCAACATTGATTGCTTCATTTATATTTGCATGAAATGCATCAAGAATGGAAGCAGCTCTTTGTTACTTCCTGATGTTTACTTTTGGTTTGGACTTTTCATTAATTCATGTCTGCTGGTGGAGAAAACTTCTGCACAAAAGTCGCACTTCAGGCACTAAAATTGGAGTCTAGTTTGGGATTATGCTGATCTCATTATTTCTTCAAAGTTTCCTTTCTCTCCCAAAATGATCAGTAACTTCAGCATCCCCTTCTGCCTGCAGTTGTTTCATCGAGTCACAGAATGATGGCCTGTAACATATTTATCAATTACATGTATGCTATTTGGAAGAGAGGGGAGGTGAAAAGAGATTTCTTTCTCAGAGGAAAACCAGCTCAAGTGGTGGTGGTTATTCATGATTATGATGACACAGTCTCCTTACCGCCAAGCTTTTCTGAGGACAATTCCAAACGTAATTTAAATGTCTTAAGCCATCAGTTTTGACCCATTTAATGTTTTCCTAATTCCCCATTCCATTCCAGGCATTCATTCAATTTCTGGACAGTTAGGCTTCTCAGATATGCTTCAGCTTTTGAGGTGTTTGCAGTGGCTAGAGCCTCAGAGGTCTGAGAGAGAGAGAGAGAGAGAGTGTGAGAGGAACCCTGAAAGAACAGCGGCTGCCAGACATGAAAAAGGAAAGTGGGTCATTCAGCAAGTTGAAGACATGAGAAAATCTCTCTTTGTAAATAGTAGCTTGAAGAGGATCAGGGTCAGTTCAGAGGTATCTGCATACCTTCCAGCCAGCCCCGTCTGGAGGTAGAAGCCCAAATGGTTCAATTTGGGAGTATAACTCTGGATAGATGAGGTCCCTGAATATTATCCAGAGAGAGTAGGCACAGTTTTCTCCCCTTCCAAATTTTAGCAAAAATATTAACTCAATTTGGGATTGGGAATTCCATTTAATATTGCATAGGCTCTCAAGGTCTCTCTCCAGGATCCTGGTACCAATAATGTGGGTTTTAGAGGTGAGGGAAATTCAGTCTCTTCCCATACAACTTTTCTAGTAAGAGTTCTTTAGAGAGAAAGCTGAGGCAAACCCAGAACGATGAGGTGACTGGGGCTTCTTTATATTTGGGACAGACATGACACATGTGCCCTGGTGAAGTGAGTCATAGCCAGGGGTCCAGGTTTTCTGTTTTCCACAGAAAAACTGGGAAAAATGTGGATTTTCCCTCTTAACTGAGAGAAACTTGGATTTTTCATTTTAACAGAGAAACATGCAGATTTTCCATTTTTACAAAGAGCTCTCTGCAGGCAGGCAGAGTTCCAGCCTACAAAGGGCTGGATGGAGAGGGAGGAGGGTGGTCAGGCAGGAGGCACC
>NW_017728994.1:23705490-23711008 GCF_001723915.1 Gavialis gangeticus | reverse complement strand
CTACAAAGGGCTGGATGGAGAGGGAGGAGGGTGGTCAGGCAGGAGGCACCATGTGCATGTGCATGCTCACACATGCACATAACCGCCAGGCAGCTTGGAGAGCAGCTTCCACAGGTAAGTCTGGTGGTGGGGTGGGGGGATTGAGGCCCCCATATGGAAGGAGGGAGGGAGGGAGTTGGACTGGGCTGGGGTTGGGGATGCTGCCCAGATAGGGCAATGCATGCGGCTTGGGGCCTGGGGCTGGAATGTGCGGCTGCAGGGCCCCAGCTGGGAGCTGAACAGAGCCGCAGATGGCTTGTTGGGGGGAAGGGGCTGGCTCCCTGCCAATGTGTGTACTCCCGGGGAAGTAGTTGGGGGCACATGCCCCCTAGATATGTGCAGTGTGTAGGGGTGGGCTCCCTGCCCTGCTGTCCTCCCCCAGGGCCTCCGCAGCTCAGTAAGGAGGTCCCAGCATGGCAGGGCAGAGCAGGGCTGGGTGGGGAAGCTCCTTGTCACTGCAAGCCCCACTCCACCCTGGCAAAGCACTCCCTCCCTGCCCAGCAGCAGGAGGGGCAGTGGCGCAGAGTTGTGCCCCTCACAGTTGCTGGGCAGGCAGAGGGTGCCTCACCATGGCGGTGCAGAGCTCCCAGCAGCTGCAATGAACTTCCCTGACCAGCTCTGCTCTTTCCTGCTGTGCCAGGTCCCACCTGCTGAGCTGCAGAGGCCCCAGGGGGAAAGCATCAGGGTGGGGAGCCTGAGTCTGCAGCAGGCTGCCCACATCCACAATCCTCCTCCACCCGTCCCAATGGGTTCCACTCCAGCCAAGCTGCCCATGGGGGAGGGGAAGCCGGGCTCTGCACTCTCCTCTACCGTAGCAGCTGCTGTCTCCTGCGGGTGGCAACCAGGGTTCAGGCAACGGGCTGCAGACCTGGGTCCCTGGCCCCATAGCCCTGGCAGCTGGGGCCTTCTCTGGCAGGGCTGGGGAGTAGAGGTGGGGAGCCTGTGGGTGGGGAGTGAGAGGGACTGGCAGGGCTGGGGGGGGGCTGTGGGTGGGGAGTGAGAGGCACCAGTAGGGCTGTGGGTGGGAAGTGGGGGCACCAACAGGGCCAGGGTCTTTGGGTGGAGAGTGAAGGGCACCAACAGGGCTGGGGGGCTGTGGCTTGGAAGTGAAGGACCTGGAGAGAAAAGGGGGCAGAGGGAGCTCTACTTTTCCATGACAAAAAACCCAAAATCAAATACCAAAACTTATAGGTACTTAGGATTTATTTTATTATAATGATTGAGGCACTGGTAAGCTTCCAAATTGCTTTAAAATTGTAAATATAGCAATAAAACATTGTATTCATCTGATACTTATATCTGTAGTGGCATTTCATTTTTATTGCAGATTTTGGGGTTTTTCATCAGAGAATTTGCAATTTTTAAACACAGGAAACCAGGATCCTTGGTCATAGCCTTGCGCTGAGGTGATTACGGTCAGGTAGTAGGTGTCATGGCAGAAGAATTTTTACAGAAGACAAAGACTGCAATCCTGAAAAAGATGTGATGTCACAAAAGAAAATTTTAAGTCTTATGAGAGCCCACTGGAAATTATCATCTTACCTACTATCCTGTTCAGTTACCTTCAGTTCACCCAAATACCTATCCAGTAATTCTAGGTATTCTCCCTGTATCTCATTTACTCTTTTCTGTTGTCTGAGTTCTAGATCTAACTATATTTTCTACTCCCCCAAACTGATGCATACCAACAATCAGACTAATTGCTTTGAAGTGATTTTCCTGATTTATGTCAAGAGAATAGATAGCAGGCATAGAGCCCCTGGGCTGTGAGGTTCACACCTCTGAAGGTGGGAGGGGAAATTGGCTTAGTGTCAGAATTGCCCCCTTGGCAGTAGAGTTCAGGGGCTGGAAAGTTTGTTCACGCAGAACAGGCAGGTGGAGGAGGGGAAACTTCATCCTGGGATGCTGGAGGACTGCAACATGGACAGCCCATCTGTGGGGAATGGCCACACATTAATGGAACATAAACTGGGTAGCACGGATCAAAGATTAAACCTGCCCTGCAGTGGCATAACTTTAAGCTGCCTAAACTGCTTAAAACTAGTTTCAGGTATTAATGTATGGACAATCCAGCAGTTAAGATCTCGAAGGAGCCACCTAAAATGAATGTGTAACAAAGCTCTTAGTCTGATGACTGGTCACAGTTTGCATATTAGCTAGCATGTTAGCCTGTGAAACATAGATTTAAGATCCCCTATGGGGTCTTTAGCATGGGTTTGTAAGAGTATTAAAGCAAAAAGGCAATTCTCTGTAGTATAGTAGTCTTAGCAAGTTCAAGAAAAGTTTTGCACAAATTCCAGTGTTGATGGCTCCTCAGGGGACAAATCTTATCACAACCCAATGAAGTCAAAGAGCACAACTCTGGCCGAATGTACCTTGTCATGCATCCACAGATGCATCTCAAGCAGGTCCAAGGAGGTGATCCTCCCCCTCTGAGCGACACTGGTCAGGCTGCTGCCGGAGTACTGCGTCCAGTTCTGGGCACCGCGCTTCAGGAGGGATGTGGACAACATGGAGAGGGTCCAGAGGAGGGCCACTCGCATGGTCAGAGGGCAGCAGGGCAGGCCCCACGAGGAGATGTTAAGGGACCTGAACCTGTTCAGCCTCCACAAGAGAAGGCTGAGGGGGGATCTCTAGTGACCTGTTACAAACCAGTCAGAGGGGACCAGCAAGCATTGGGGGAGTCCCTGTTCCCCCGAGCACTACCAGGAGTGACTAGGAATAACGGTCACAAGCTGGCAGAGGGTAGATTCAGGTTAGATATCAGGAGGTGCTATTTCACGGTCAGGGCAGCTAGGATCTGGAACCAACTTCCAAGAGAAGTGGTGCTGGCTCCTACCCTGAGGGTCTTTCATAGGAGGCTGGATGAACACCTTGCTGAGGTTGTTTGAACCCAGTACTCTTTCCTGCCATGGCAGGGGGTTGGGTTTGATGGTCTGCTCAGGTCGCTTCCAACCCTACCAACTATGAAACTATGAAACTTTGGAACTTCATTCTGCTCCTAACAGCACTATCCAGGCTGAACCCCTGCAGGAAGTGTTATTACACATCCCATCCATTAGGGTATACTTCCCAAGGGCTGCAATCAGATGAGATGGTTTCTATTTGAAATTGGAACCTTTTGGAAATGAGACACAATACTGTGCTTTAATTTAGATAGGCAGCCCTGTCCAAAATTCTTGTGGCATTTGCTCCCTGAGTAAATCAGTGCTACTTTGTTATGGCTTCTTTCCCTCCCTTCTACCTAACTCTGTTCCCCCAGAGAAACCAACTGCTTTGCTATCTTGATGTGCAGGAGAGAAGTTTTGTTTATGGCTCTAGTAATGCCAGGACTTTGTGATCAGGGGAGACTGGTGGGGAAATCAGTTGTACTGGTGCAAGTTACAACACTACTTTTGTATGTTATACTCAGTATGTATGTGTGTGTGTATTTATAATATACTATACTAATATATGTGTGTGTGTACTTATATAATAAGTTGTGTGTATGTATAATATACTATATGAATATATGTGTGTATATGTATATAGTTGTGTGTGTGTGTGTATGCACACACATGCATGCACATACACACATAGTAATATACATAATATACTAGCATATATGTAAAATATTATAATTAAGCTTGCCCAAATTTACTAGGGCTTGTTCAGTAACCATCTGGTTTCCATTCTATGCTCTTAATCCTTTTTTATCTTCCACCAGCCAGAATCTTTCTTAATCAATATTATTCAAATATCATGCTTTGAGTCTTCACTGACTATGCCTGCCGTCACCCCTGGTTATACTGAATCCTATGCCTTTACCTCCCAATTGCCAATGCCACTAAGCACTTGACTATTACAAGGCTAAGTAATAATGTTTCCTTTATTGAGATTTTCTAAATGGCCATTATTTATCCAATATTTGCATATTGGTCATTCAAACTTAGCCAGCGTCATTTCCTTTCTATTGGCAGGAGGTTTCTCCATATCTTAATGCCTTGAGGAAGATGGAGGAAATTTACCATATCATTTTGGATGTTGATATTTAAGGGATGATCCTATTACCCACTGTAGGGACACACTGCCAGGAAAACCCCATGATAATGGATCTGTGGATCCTTGGCATGAGGAAGAATAAGGAACTACTTTAGTGCTTACCTGAAAATGCCCTCTCTTTGAGGAATCAGGTGCACAGATCTGGCATACCCTAGACACAAGTGAATCATCCCGAACAAAGGATGGAATTGACATCAAGGAGACTGGGTTTGTAGGTGGAATGCTCTGTGGTAGGAGAAATTGTTGTGTATATTCTTGTATGATTCCTCACCCAAAACATATCCAGTAATTTGTGTGATCCTGGCTTTGGAAGCTATCTTCACTGTAGGACAGGCAGTTCCCTGCTGCCAGTGACTGAGGCCTGGTTTTGTTCCTGAGCTGCAACTGGCTGAAGTATTATTGTGACATAACTAGGAACTTTATTACATGAAAGACATTTTATAGTATGGATCTACCTACACTAAAAATACACATTTTTTTCCCATCAAATACCTGTTTCTTGCAAATGGCAGAAAAGAAAATTCATTGGTCACTTCTTGTACTTCAGGGCCACAATTTCCATCTGAAATCCAGTGTTTAGCAAAGATGGCCAAACTTATATATAGCAACCTGGCATAAAATAACTGAAATCTTGTCATACAGCAAGGGTCACACTAGGTTTCTCCAGAAGTCTTCACTATTTAATTTCAACCTGGCAATGGAATTCCATCTTCTGGTTCTTTCTTGCTCTGCATGAGCTAACATCAAATATGAAACTAGCTTATCTAACCTACAAAAGGTGTTGGATCAGCTAATGTTGCTTCAAGTCAGCCCTGGACAGTCATTTCAGTGAAACTTGTTAAAACACACCTTGCACTGCATAAGATTAGAGCATTTGTATGCCTAATTTTCATTAGGATTGACTTCCTAGGTCATTTAGTCCAGCTCCCTGTTAATGCAGGCAGCCAGATTGTATGGTACCTTTCATAAAATGATCGAGCAATTTTAATGAAAAATGGAATTCTGAATCCTTTAAGCTAGTTTTATAGTTTTATCTTAAGAATTCCAGAGCAGGTCCTGATAAGTGGCAATGGGGGAATGGAGAAAAGACAAGACTAGCACAATGTCTAATAGTTACCTAATCAACTATTCTAACTTCATATTGCAATGCTTTTGTGGTTCTATGCTGGAATAAAGTAGGGCTAAAAGTTCTTGTATCTCCCAAAATATCTTATCTTATTTACTCACTATTTTTATTCTATCTCACAATTTTTTCTTAAGCTGGGCGAAGCCCAGTAAAATGGAGCTACTTATCTTTTTCCACCTCACTTTGATGTTTTGAAGATTAAATTCATTGATATGTGTGAGATTCTCAGATCTTACAGTAATAGGTACTATATAATGACTGGCTAAAAGTAGAACATCGGTTGGGTTGCTGCAATTGTGATTAAGGGAAGAA
>NW_017728994.1:23695330-23700490 GCF_001723915.1 Gavialis gangeticus | reverse complement strand
ATAAATAAAGAGAAAATTACAATTATGTATTATCATTTTAAATTCTTCTTCTAAAGGATGCTGTTTTAGAAAAAATTAAAACTATTCTCATTTGTGTTTGGTTTTATATAGTTATGAATGTGCATTATTAGGTGAGAAATTGGAACTAACAGCAGCTTCCAAACTAAGGTTTTGTGGTCAGGGTCAGGTGCTGTTCTAAATATCAAATTTAGGCCCCACCTTTATCTATGGAGAAAAACTAAAATGTCCCCATACTGTACATGTACCTGAGATAAATGTACTATGTACAGCTTCCACAGTAGCAGATTCTATAGGCAAGGTTAAATTCCATTTGATAGTCACAATCCCTCCCTTTCACTTCTTTACTTATAACTTTCTTAAAAGAAAAAAAATCCCTTTTAGAGGCTGGGATTGTCCATGTCTGGGTTCAGGCCAAGAGTGAAAATTTGTCAGAAAAGTTCGAACAGCACCAGGTCAGGTGCCTTGAGTTAAGTGAAGGAAATAGTATCTTTTGTATGCTCTGAATGAAGTTAGCAGTCTCATCATAAGTTCGAACCAAGGTACCATTTCTGGTAGACGGGCCTCTATGAAGATGGAGCGGTTTGATAGACTAGAATGAAAGTTTAATGGAAAATCCTTAAAAATTAGTGTGGATGAAATCAAGCTCCTTCGACACACAGAGCTGGACTTTTGTAAAACAGTGGATACCTGTAAAGTTTGGTTTTAAGTGTGTGTGATCAGACAGGACTTCTTTGCTGCTGAGCATTATTACTGGTTGAAACATTTTTACAAGAATTAAAATGTCTGAAACACTTAGCTTTCCCTTTTCTTTCCATTTTTCTCCCATGCACTTGCCCCCCTCCCTTCCCCCCCCCAAATCTGCTCATGTGGACAGATGGGATAGAAAAGGTGAGGGCAGTGAAACCAACAAGTGGTGGCAAGGGTATGACTACAATGTAGACAGCTGAAGATTGAGCCTAACGGGATCAGAAATGGGTACAGTCAGGAAAGCAAGGATGCAGACTAGAGGCAGGAGCAGATGGGTCAGGAGGTTGAGGTCTATAATGGACCAAGACATAGGTAGTCACCCTGAGCAGAACCACAGACCAAGGAGGGTGTCAGAAACAGGAGGCGGAGATCCAAACTGGTGTCATTAAGTCAAGCGGTCTGGAGTAGGCAGCTAAAGCTGCAAGGGATGAGGGTGTTAGTGATCACCTAGCTAAACTGGAGTCTAAGAGCTGGCTGCCAGAGACGGGGGTCTGGAGCACAAGGAGTCAAGGAGCTAGCAGAACAAGCTGGAACACAAGAGTCGGGAATAGAGTCTGGAACCAGAAACAGAGGGCAGGAACCAGGAAGCATGAAACCAGGAATAAACCAGAAGGGCTAAGGACACTAGGAGCAACAGTCAGGAGGAAGGAAACTAGAAACAAGGAGTCAGAAGCCTGGAGCTAGACAGGGAGGTATATCTATTTTAAGTAGCCTGCTAGGCACTGAAGAGGGACTATTACCCTTATCTAATTTAAAAGTGCCTTAAATTGTCAAGTGACTAGAGACTTTTGAACACCCCAATTTTAGGATTCCCAATTTGTGACGCCATGCAGAGGCCAGGTTTTCAGATGGCCGCCTTAGCATTTTCTGAAATCCATGCCCCAGTAAGTTGGGCATCCAAAATTGCTAACCACTGGTGAAATTATTGGGCTTTAGGTAAGACAAGGTTCTTTGGGTGAATCTGATATCTTTTATTAGACCAACTTAAATAGTTGGAAAACAATTTTTAAGGAAGCTTTTGGGTTCAAAAACCCTTCATCAGGCTGAGGAAGCCTCTGCAGTTGGTGTGAGCTCTTCCTGGATGGAATGAGAAGTAAAGAAGTCAAAGGCTGGGCTGGTGTGCATACAAGATAGGCAGTTAGTGAAGATGTAGACTGAGGAGTCAATGGGTGAAATACAGGTAATGGGCTTTAGGTAATACATAAAAGTCATATTCCTGCCCACTCCCCACTTATGCATCTTTGAGAGGGTTGTGCAATGGGTAAGCTGATTCTGTTGTGAGTGGAGGAATGTAATTTTAAATGCTCAGCCCTCTTCACTGAGTTCCTGCACTCCAGAGACATCAAAGCAATGTAAATAAATAATAGAGATTCACCATCACCTCTCCACTAGGTGTCATTATGCAACCACACAAGGAAGAAGTGTAGTGAAGGAACAGCTTCTGGAAGGAGTCCAGATACAGCAAAGGAGTCATGTGCCAGTGTAACTCTCCATACAGCAATGGACTCAAAGTCAAGGGGACTACCCACACTTTAAAGACAAGTATGTGTTTTGATCCCAGCTCTTTGCTGCATGTGAACTTTAAAGCTGTGGTTTAGGCCAGAGACTCCAGTCAGTTTGGTACTAGGATGTGTGGTTTGTTTAATCAGGTAGTTAAACAAAAAACCTACAGGCTTCTTTAAAACTGATTTTTTTTTAAATTACTATGAACTAGTGAAAAGTGTGTTTAAAAGTAAAGATCCAGAGATGGGGCCCCAGCCAAATCCAACTCCCATGAGGAATTCATTTCTAGACCCAGACTACTTAGTAGGTGAACTGACTTTGGGATCTAAATGTGCCCCAGACACTAGGGAAATTTGTGCCAGAATTGGAACTTCCAACCTCTGTCCCATTACTAGTCTTTAAAAGTTATGCAGCTTTTATGAGTGAGTGTTTCTCTTCCCCTCCATGTTCAGCAGCACAGCCCATCTTCTTCCCTCCTCTCCCATTCACCACCCCTCCAACCCACTGCTGCTGCTGTTTCTAGTTGTCCTGGAGATAGGGGGAGCTCAGCTGGGGACAGTGGCAGTAGCAGTGGGGGGATTCCCCTTCTGCTCCTGGGCTTACAGGAAACACCTGAGGGGACCAAACAAAGCAGAGGAACCTGCTTGCTGTCACTACCACCCTTGCTGCCACCGCTATCCCCACTTGAGCCCAGCTCCCCCTATAACCCAGCTGGAGCAGGGCAGGAGTGGCTCTGGAGCTCTCCCTGCTCCTGGGGCAGCCAGAGACAGTGGGGACAATGGCAGCAGCAGGCAGGGGAGGGGTGGGGAATGGGAAGGGAGTAGATGTACCACTGAGCACATAATGGGGGGATTCTCGCCTGATTCGGAGACAAAAAGTTCCTGGCTGCTGCTTCTGCAGCATGGTCTGAAAGGGAGGGTATATCCACACCACTGCACCCCCTCTGTATCTACCTCTGCTCGCATTGCTTGGGTTTCTGTTCAGCAAGCAGGAGCCCCTGTTTTGCAGAGAAAGGGATATTGTGTGGATATTATCCATACTACACTACTGGTGTAGTCCATATTTTATGACTTCCCTTTTCATAGCCTTCAGATCTCCCAAATGTAAATTACTTGTTGAAACTGGTTGAACCCTTCATTAAAGATGGCTGTGAGGCATGCTATAATCTACCCTACAGGGTTGTTACTTTAATTGCAACATACATATGCCAACCTGTCCCCCTGGTATAGATGCAGCTCTACGGACAGAAGGCCTATTTCTTTTCCAGAGTCATCCAGCTTGGCTGAATGACAGATAATCTGCCAATTTTTGCTGGAGAAATGTTGGCTACACTGTCTGGCCTTTGCACACTCTGTAGCCAGCATAGTTATTCCAGCAGAAGTCTGTAATATAGACAAGGCCTGAGAGACCATCCAGCAGATGCAAGTTCTTTCCTTTTCCCTGTCCAACCCTTTGCAAAAAAAAGCCAAGGTAAGACTGCTCAGGATTTTGAAAGATCAGGGCAGGCATTCCTTTCCTAGGTACTGTTTTGGAGAATGTGTACATGTGTGCAAAGACCCACCTACCCACACAAACCCGCAACCCCCAACTTCAGTTGTGGAAACTAAAAGGAGCATCACAGAGACAAGGAAATGTCAATACAACATGAACCCAGCACAATGTATGGAGAAAAGCTGAGCTTAAACGTGTGTGTAGGCCAGGAGCTGGCTGAAAGAATTGGGGGCAAAAAACAAAAAAACTGTGAAAAAAAAAACTACCTCTGGTGTATTTAATTCCTCTCGTGTTCAGGAAAATATGACTAACAAAACAACCCCCCCCACCATCTCCCCAAGTTGAATCAGAGAAATACCTGACTCCATCATCAACTTTGTCTCCTCCTGACCAGAACAATTCACAAGGCCCTGATTTTTGGCTATTTACTTCAGTCAAAGGATGAAAGTTTCCATAACCATTTTTAAGGGCATATGTTTGGTTATGTTTATTAAGCTAGAATTAATCTACTTACCACTAATACATAGATTTGTACAAGTAGAAACCAATGTAAGAAAAGACTTAAACATGTGAGTAGTCCCATTGGAGCATGACATACTTGTATCATGAAACCACCCAGATTTTTGGTTTGGCATGATGTCAGTTTCCTATTTGAAGTAGAAATAGGGTATTTGCTTAGCATGATTTGTTTCTTAACTATGTGAACATGTGCCATTTCTGTGAACAACAGTGCCAACAAAGTGCTATAGGTTTCCTCAAACCACTGATGCCCTATTCCCTAAAGCAGCTATATGGGGTATTTCCTCTCTCTAGCACCTTGCACAAATCTTTACTGTTTAACAAGCTAATGACCCATAACGTTAACATAACTGTGTAAACAGATCCAGAGAAGTTTGTGCTGGACCCCAGCATTATTATCCTGCAAAACCAAGGCATGAGCATCATATATTAGTATCTTTTCTACCACCTATTTACTTACATGCACATAACAAGCAAGCCATTGGCACCGTTTGGCATAACCACAGATATCTCCTGCAATAAAGCAAGTTCTAAGTGGCTGAACAGAACACTTGTGAGAACACAGTTAGAATCAAGGTGTTTTAAATATTCTTGTTAAATATATATTCCACACCTAGATATTTAGAGTGATGATCACCACCCCTATGTAGCTAAGATAGGAAACAGATCAGAGGCTGCCATGTGCCAAACAAAGAAATACAGGATACTTCTGAGCTCCTGTTTGGACACGTATGTCATTCATGGCACTTATCATTTGAAGTTTCAGTACGGAATATATGTTTCCAGATAAACTTGCATCCTGTGAAATACGGGCTTCTTAAGAGAACTTAAATTTTGGCAACACTTCCCACACACATGCCCCCCCCGCTCCGCGCTTTT
>NW_017728994.1:23689532-23695319 GCF_001723915.1 Gavialis gangeticus | reverse complement strand
GATGCCCCTGGTTAGCCAGAGGGGCTTCCTTGCCCCCTTTTTTGGTAACCAGAGAAGTCGTTTTCTACCTTTCATGTATTTAATATTTTCTTGTATGTCTTTGATATCTATATCTATATATAATAGCTGTTTGTTTACCTACCATTTTTCAAACGTAAGAGCTCTTTGAAAACATTAGGTGAATATTTTTTATTTGGTCAAAAAAGTATTGTGATCACATGATGAAAGATTTTCAAAGGGAAATTTGGGAGCTAATAAGGGTTGGACACCTAACTCCCCTCATAGCCAAGAGATATCATGGAGGCTAAGAATCTGACATACTTCACAAAAGGATGGGTAATAATACTCAGAAGAAAAGTTATCAGGATTTGAAAATCAAGAATTCAGTAAAGACTGTATTTCAGGGCATAAGTCAACCTCTCCTATAACTATACACATCCAGTTGGTGAAAACAATTACAGATGAGATTAAATGAGTTAGATGTGAAGAGCTGAGATCTCAAATGTGGTGTTATGCAGAAGGTAAAGAGTCTGCAATAGATAAGAAACAGCTCAATATGTTATCAAGGGTGTACTTTGCTTTTGATGAATGTTAAAAGAACCTTTAGCCTTGAAAATAAAGAGGATAATTTCTCTCTAGGCAACGGCTGTTCATGCAAGTCATAAAATAAGAGCTCCAGACCCCTAATTTTATAGCGCTTTTTAAATGATTGTGAAATAGTCCAGCTGCTTTGTGCCACAATAACACAAGGCAGAGATATTTACACTGCCGATAACAAGCATGCATTAGCTTGCCCAAGCTGGTCTCAACAGACAGCCTGCCCTAGGTGTAACACATATGGAAAATTGGTACCTGTCAAGGTGGATGGATCTCAGTTGTCTCTGGGTTAGAAAAATCCTGGGAAGTTTCTTTTCCACCAGACACCTTGCTTATTTTTCTTGTTTGTGACCTATCTGTGAAGCATGGGACATACATGGCCTGTGAGTCTTGTTCTATTTTAATTTGTGACAACCTGCCAAGTATGTGTATCTTTTGGGCCGTACAGCCCTTGAATAACTTATCAGTTCAGATACAGTAGGCCAGATCCATCCTAGGGTAACTCCGATCAGTTTTGATGGATTTGCACCAGAGATGAATTTGGCCTTTGCATTTAAATTCAGACATTGATTATACAGTGGAGATACGTGATTCTTCAAACTGCTCAGCTGAGGGACTACAATTATAACCAGTAATTCTGTCCAGCTGCTCCTGTCTTTAGCTGCGAAGCTAGGAGAGGTAAGAGATCAGACTATTAACACACTTGCACAACCCTGACAGAGTGATTGCATTTTTCTGATGCTTGTTCTCTCGGAGCTGTGGGAGGGGCATGGCACCCATCCTGTGGATTTGGACACCTTCTCAAGAACCCATTTGAATTTTCTTTATCTTTGCCATTCCCCTTTTCCTTATGACTCACAAACCAAATGAAAGGAGAGATTCTTCTCTGCTGAGTGAGTAGCACAGCTGGATGATGGGCTAGCTTCTTCATGAAGCATTTCCTGCAAAGATGGAAGTTAAAACATTCAGACCCTCTCCTTCCTTCCCAAAGATCTCAAATCATAGTTAACAGCTTTGCCGTATAGGGAACTAGAACCTCAGACCTCAACTTGAAGGAGTATCTAGTACACAGTGGGGGAAAAAGTCTAGCTAAGTACTGGGGAAAGATCCAAACTAAACTCCCATTCCAAGGTTTGGTTTTGTTAAGAAAAACTGATAGTTTCCCTGTTTGTCTAATGCGGACTGTTTTTAATTGAGTTCTGGTGAACGATGGTGTGATAACACCAGCCCAATGACGTGGTCATCCCTCCTTTTGCCCTCCCTGAGGAGAATTGTTCCTAACTGATGGTAGCTTTAGTGATATGGATATATTAACCCATTTTACACAGGGCAATCAACAGATATGGATTACTACAGGTATGGATTACTAGGTCCAGGTTTTCAGCAACAACAATGAGGAAACTGGTTCTGTATCCCATTCCTCAATTAAATGGTTTAAATTTATGGAACCTCCATCTACCCTTCCTTAGCTGTTTTTCAAAAAAGATGACTAGCCCTTCATTTCCAGCACCTCTTTTACCACTGTTTGCTTTCCCATTCATGCGTTTTTTCCCATCTCGATATTGTCTACTTACATATACTCTGCCTTTGCGGTTGTTGGAGGGCTGTGAAAAGTAACTCCAAGCTGTTTCTGAGTATAAGGTACATTTTCTGTGGTATTCCTTTGGTGAAGAAGCCCCCAAAATATAGGACTGCAAAGCAAAATTTCTCAAAGAATCGGAAATTCTGAGAATAGAACCAGTATCAAGGTACATCTCAGGATTACTGGGCATGTCTACAAGTTCATTAATGCACCATAGTTACTGTGCATTAAGCTTAGTACTTGTATAACCAAGTACTAAATCAATATGCAGTAATTGACACTACTGCACATTACTGCCAGCCTACGGCTTTTTAGTGACACTAACTGCGCAGTAACCTAATACTACTGTGCAATAGCATATTAGCATGGTTTTTGCTATGACACACTACTGCATAGTAGTATTAAGCTACTGCACAGTTAATGTCTTGTGTATATGTGCTCACAGTTGATTATATAAAGCTATAGGTATGTCTGGTATATTAACAGAAGGAGAAAGTCTCTGCCTTAAGAAGCTTGTGGTATAAACTAGGTGCATCTACATGAGATGCTACATCACCATAGCAATGAGCTATGGTGACGTAGCATCAGCAGACATGAACCATGACACCATTGCTGCTGCACAGTAGGGTCAGAAATGATTGCTATGGTGCCAGGACTATGCTGTACTGGTGGTTACTGTGCAGTTATTTAGTACAGTAGTAACAACTGTGCAGTCGGGAGCACGTGTGGATGCACCCACTGACACCTAAAGCTGTTTAAGAAACCCACACTTTGGTGAAAGGCTTGTTCTAAATAATACCTTGTATAGCAGCGGCTGTGAGAAATGATGACAGATCATAAAATAAGTTAACACTAGGGAGGCATATTTGCTTTACCAAGGACATGGTGAACCAATATTTCCTGAAAAAGAAAGAAACTTGTGTTGCATTGCTCCTGCCTGCTCAGAAAAGTGTCACAATGGGGTCTCAGCTCATTATAATGATGATAGACTGTCCAACTTCTCATCTCATAGATTTTGGCTTGAATCCAACTCAGGTCAAAGGCTCCAAATCATTATGTTGTGAGAGCTGTTGTCTTCCAACAGAGGAAATAGCTGTGGGACAGGGGGTCTGCTCAGCCAAAAGGATTGTGGACAGGCATCCACTAAACAAAATCCACTGCTGTAATGCAGCATTGTTGGCAGCTTTGGAAGAAAATTAAATCAGCCACAGAGACCTAACTACTTCTTTGGGTGAAGTAGATTTAGTCCACAGGACAGAGCTGACAATTTTTCTACTAACAACCAACCTTGAAGGGAGCCACTAGGGATAAGCCATTGCTCTGTCAAGAATGATACTGAAGCATGCTGAAGTACTGTGGGAGAAGCTTGATGTACTGCAGCTGCTGTCCATGTTACACCTTTCCTGTGGAAAAGTACAGTTACTGTAGAGTACTGCTTGTGAGCACTCAAACAGGCATGGCAGCCAAGATATAACTATGGTACAGATATTTCTATTATCCTTCTCATGCCAACACCTACTGTGTTTCATCACTGCATGGAAGAGTTACTAATAATAAATGTAGTGAGTCACAATTCAGTCTCATAGCCATCTCTGAGCTCGACTTGCTCCTGATTGACATAAACATTTGATGACTGGCTTTGAGACAGAATATCTTCTCAGAAGCAGCAGGGGGAGATATAAGCCCAATCTCTTTTAGTCAGAAATACCAGAAATGTGCTGTGCCACTATGGTCATAAACAGATATTCAGACCCCCCACTCTAATTCATGGCACTTTACATAAAGCGCTATGAGTTAGAATACCACCGTGCCCCCCTTCCCCCCTGCCAACAGACATTTGCTTGTTGGGTCAGGTGGGGGGGGGTCAAGCCTGTCTGCACTGCTCCATCCCAGCTCCAGGGCTGTCAGCAAGGGGAGGAGGAGGTGGAGGGATGGAGCAGTTCCAAGCTGCCAGCTGGGGTTTACTGCCCAGCCTGAGCTGGAGCAGGGGAGGCGGAAGAGAGTCCTCCCAGCCTCACAGTCCCCACCTCAAATAGCTCAGGCTGGGCCTGCAAGGTGAGGGGGTGCTGTTCCACCCTCTTCCCACCCCTACTCTCCAGCTCAAGTCAGGCAAAGCAGAGAGGGGGAAGCAAGCAGCACTGAGATGCTGGCTTGCCTGGCCTAAGCTGGAGGTGGGAAGGGGGTTGAACAGAGCCTCTGTGCCTCATGGGTCTAGCCCAGCTCCCTCCAGTCCTCTTCCCCATCCCCCCTCTCCATGGACATCTCAGGGGGCAGGGCTGGCCTGCATCAGCCCACCCAACATGTGAAAAATTAACTCTAGTCAACACAAATTCCCCAAGGTGCTGTAAAGCAGAATGCCTTCAACTAACATACAAAAAGCTAGAACTCTTGGTTCCAAAATAGTACCTTTTATTAGACCAACTGGAAAATGGCAAGAAAATTGTCCTTTTATGCAAGCTTTTGGGATCATTCTTGGATTTTAAACTTCATTGAAGAACAAGGAAGTTTTTTTTTTACCTCCCCGCCTGCCATCTGACACTTCCAGGGAAGGAATTCTACCTGATCAACACATCAAATTGCTACTTAACACACCTCCCAAAGACACTCTCATGAACCCAGAGGGACAACCTTCCATCTCCAGCTCCCTCTGTGCAAAAACGAAGTTTATTTCCTACCTATGGGGACTTATTACCATCCTGTACCATCTAGACTTTTCCCAGAGCCTGATGAAGGGACCTTGATCCCAAAAGCTTGCACAAAAATACAGTTTTCTTGCTATTTTCCAGAAGGTCTAATAAAAGGTATAATTTTGGAACCAAGAGTTCTAGTTTTTTGTATGTCTTTTTTATCTCCAACCAACATGGCTACCACGTATACCCCTTCATCTAACTTCTCATTTGAGGACAGTTCAATTTTTCTGTGATCAGCCACTTTAAAAGTGCTCTGCAGCCATGCACGTGTCACAGCATTTTCAGGGGCCCAATCACACAAAAAGTATAATTTGTGTAAGGCAGACAAGGTTCTTTGGGTCAATCTGAAATCTTTTATTAAACCAACTAAATAGTTGGAAAAAATTTTCAAAAACCCAAAAGCTTGCTAAGAAAATTTTTTCCAACTATTTAGTTGGTCTAATAAAAGATATCAGATTTTTACTCAAAGAACCTTGTCTGCCTATTAGGGCTGTGCGAAGCTTTGGGTGCTGATTCGATTCACAGGAGATTTGGTGGCCAAATCTCCGAATCCAAATCAAATTGGGAGACCAATAAAAAGGTCTGAATCTATTTGAAGCTCTCCAGATTGATTCAGAAAAGATTCAGAGAGCTTCAGAGATTCAGGCAGTCCTCACTCGCTGCTGCAGGGAGCTGGACTCAGACTCCATGCCGGTAAGTAGGGAGTGAATGGTATGGGAGGCTGGAGGAGGGAAAAGGGGAACATAGGGTACCCTGGCCAGGCCCCATCTCCTGCCTGCTTCTGCAGCCCCCCTGAGCATCCCCTGATCCCTGCCAGCTCTCCACTCCCCCCCTGCCCACCATGGCTGCCCCAGCCATCAGGGGCTTGTGGCAGAGCTCCCCACAAAGCACAGGGCAGTGGGAATTGCCCCCCCCCCC
>NW_017728994.1:23685573-23689427 GCF_001723915.1 Gavialis gangeticus | reverse complement strand
CAGCAGCCGGTGAGTGCAGGGCTTTTTTTTTTACAGGGCAGGGAGGCTGCGGCTGGGTGGGGCAGCCATTGACAGGGCTGGGAGAGTCGGTGGGGGATGGGGGCTCATGGCAGAGCCCCCATGCAGTGCAGAGCAGTGGGGGGCAGCAGGGATCACCCCCCACACATACACCTGGCAGGAGCCAGTGAATGTGAGGTTTTTGTTTTTTAAAGAGCCGGGATGTTGGGGCTCAGTGGGACAGCCATTGATGGAGCTGGGAGAGTAGGCGGGGGATGGGGCCTATTTGATTCACAGATTCAGCCGATTCGGCAGCAGCCAAATCTCCAAATCAGATTCCACCGATTCAATTTGGGACAGTGATTCAAATCACCAAATCAAATCACTGTCCCCCAAATTGGCCAAATTCAAAGCGAGTACTAGCTGCTTTGGACAGGCCTACTGCCTATGTCCTTAGACCAACAAGGCTACAACTTAACACCCCTGTAACTTGTGTAAGCATTCTTGGAGACTAGGTGTGGCTACAGTTGCCAAGGGATGTGTTTGTGGAGCCTCTGACAAAATTGGAGACTGAAACTGTTCCTGTTACACTTCTGGTTCACTCACTGGCTTGTGGAGGCCTAGGAGGAGTAAATTTAGCCCTCAGGGAATTCTGGTGATCCTACCTGTAAATGAACAGCAATTAGTTTCTCTTCCTGGAGTCTTGAAGACAGGTAGTCCTAAACAGAAATGAGTAATGCCAAGTTTTCTCAGCTCTTCCTTGTAATGTACTTATCACCAATTAGATATGAAATGGGCTGAATGCCCATTGCACTCTGAGGTTTATTGTGTGTGCACTAATACATCAAGTAGAAGACCAAGTAGAGGTTGCTATTGTGATGCTTTCATAGCAGATGCTGAAAATGTGCAGCTGTAGGTCATTGTGAAAAGAGACATAATTTCCTTCAGAAGTACCCCCTCTCACTGTGGGCATAACATCCTTGAATTTAATGTGTATTACAGGCTCAATCCTGTGAGATGCCATTCTTCTTTAAATCCTATTAACGTCAGTGGGCCTAACTGTCCCTTGGGGCCTCACACTTAAAATTCAGCACAGAGTTGTATTTTTCTCAAGGTGTTTTTTTCATATTGCAACTGAATATTGCACAGTTTAAGTCTGCATTGTTAAAGGATGCAACCAAAATTGAAACACAGTGCCCACCTTTCACCCCAAAGGGCGCACTGCATTTCAATTTTGGTTATACCTATATAGAAGTGATTTAATCAGCTTGCAGAGAGCAAAAGAACCTTCTGGGATACAAGTCTGCATATAGAAGTCAGTCATTGAGATTTTATTTTAAAGGCTGTTTAGGTTGTTTGCACCAGATGTTATAGCCTGGCCATAATTTCCCTTTGAGTGTGTGAAGTAAACTGCTTATTAGCAAAAATTACTAGCTCTCATTTGCCCATTTATTTCAAAGTAGCTTCCTTAGTGAATATACAGGATTAGAGACATGGAAACAAACAGTGGAAAAGGCAAATTTCCAATAATGCTACAAATCTCCTAGGAAAGACTTGTAACACCCTTCTTCAGAAAGTATCCAGATGTATGCAGGTAATACCAGTGGAAAAAAGCAATCCTGTCTGGTGTTTTTGAAAAATCTCTGCAGTTTTGTTTTTATTATAATTTTAATTTTTAACTAGCTCTCAGTACTCAGCCTCCAGTGGTTAAGAGCTGTGATCTTGTTCAGTAGGTCAGATCACTTTACTGTAATAGCTGTATTTTTGGCTAGCTGAGCTTTGACATCTCCCAAACAACCTAGAATAGTGGTGGAATGGGTTAGGGATTACTTGGAGAAATTAGATATTTTCAAGTTGGCAGGGAAGGATGAGATACACCTTACAGTATGGAAGGAATTGAGGTCATTCTATAGCCATTGGCTACTGATTTTGAGAGCCCATGGAGGTCGGGTGACTTCCCAGATGACTGGAATAAGGCAATTTGAGTGCTTTTCTTTAAAAGGGGGAAGAAGGACCTGTGTAATTACAAACCCATCAGTCAGACCTTGATACTGAGAAAGATTATAGAGCAGGTCTTCACAGAATCCATTTCTAAACACCTAAAAAATAACAAGTTGATCAGGAACAGCTAGCATGGATGTACCAAGATTAAGTCATGCCTGACCAACTTGATTTCCTTATGTGGTAAGCTAACAGGCTTTGTAGATGGGTGGAGAGCAGTAGATGTGATATTCCTTGATTTTAACACGGCTTTTGACACTGTCTCCCACTACATTCTCTTTAGTAAGATACAGAAGTACAGATTAAATTAAAGAAATGTATAGTGGATATGTAGCTGGGAAGATTGTTATACTCAACAAGTAGTTACCAATTGCTCAATGTCTAGTTGGGAGGACATATCAAGTGGTATTTCCCAGAGTCTCCTGTGTCTGGTATCTGTTTAACACCTGTATTAATAATTTGGAGGATGGGATTCAGTGTACACTTGGTGAATTTGAAGATGACACCAAGTTGAGTGGAGTTGCAGACATGGGGTGGAGATGGGGGGAGGGTAAGAGGTAGAATGACTGGGCTAAATCAGAGAAAAAGGTCTAAAATCAACTGGATGAAATTCAGCAATAATCCTGTATTTATGACTAGAACTAGAACAGGGCTAGCAGCAATGGCCTTGAAATTTAGCTTGGAGATTAGGAAGAACTTTCTTCCTGTAAGAATGGCTAAGCAGTGGAGCAGGCTACCTAAAGGGACTGTAGAACCCCAATCCTTTTTTTCTAAGATCAGGTTAAACAGACACTTGAGTGGGATGGTTTAGTCAGGGATAATCCTGCCTTGAATAGGTGACTGGACTAGACGACCTTGTGTAGTCTCTTCCAGCCCTGCTTTCCTATGACCCCTTTGAGGACAGGGTGAGGGAAACCATGGGGTTCAGTGAGATGGGAAGAAACCCCATTTATTCACAGAACTTCCCAAGAAAGTGGGAAGCCTCAAGCTCCCTGAAAATCCCCACTCCCTAATATAACTAAAGCATCCTATGCCCAACAAAGACATAGGAATTCAGGGTTTTCTTCAGGAAGGGTTACTCTGAAACTAGAATCCTACAACAGTCCCAGACTGGTAGAGCATGCAAATCAAGGGTCAATAAGGAGGCAGGCCCAAGTTAGTTAAAAAAGCTCTACCTGGAGTTGGTCAAACCAAGGTTAACTCAACAGAGAGGAGCCAGATGTGAAATTCAGAGCCAGATCTAAAATCTTCCCAACTTTTAGGGCTGGGATAGACTTTGGCACATGAGTTTTGCTCCCTATTAATTTCATCATCATTTTACTTCATTATGCTTAATGATTGTGTTTGGGATGCTTCCTTTGTATTTAGCCAATATCGATCTTTCCTTTTCCCTCAGGTTATAAAAGCTCACACAATTTTATTTTGTAGCGCAGTTCAATGTCTAGGTCCTGTAGCTGTTTCAGGAACCCTCGGTTTGGGAAAATGGCTCGGTGCTGGATAATTTTTTCGACAGCATCAGCTAGTGAGAAGTGATGGTAGATCATAAGATAAGATAGCACTAGAGAGGCAGATCTGCTTTTACCAAGCACACAGTGAACCAAGATTTTTCCTGAAACAGCTACAGGACCTAGACATTGAACTGCGCTACAAAATAAAATTGTGTGAGCTTTTATAACCTGAGGGAAAAGGAAAGATCGATATTGGCTAAATACAAAGGAAGCATCCCAAACACAATCATTAAGCATAATGAAGTAAAATGATGATGAAATTAATAGGGAGCAAAACTCATGTGCCAAAGTCTATCCCAGCCCTAAAAGTTGGGAAGATTTTAGATCTGGCTCTGAATTTCACATCTG
>NW_017728994.1:23679982-23680573 GCF_001723915.1 Gavialis gangeticus | reverse complement strand
TTCCTGAAAAAGAGAAAGAAATATGAGTTACATTCTTGTCTCCCCAAAGTGTCACAATGAGGGCTGGGGAGCTTAGTATAATGATAATAGACTGCCCAAACTTTAATCTCTTGGACATTGCCTTGAATCCAACTTGACTGAAAGGCCTCAATCTATTGTGATATGAGAGCCATTGTCTTCCAGGATAGGAAATAGTTAGGGGCAGGGAAGGCCACAGCCTAGTAGATTAGACTGCTATTATGCAACATTGTTAGGGGTCTTGGCAGAGAAATAAATGGACCACGGAAACCTAACTACTAGGGCTGTGCAAAACCTTGGGTGCTGACTTGATTTGGATGAGATTCGGCCTGATTCAGCCACCAAATCTCTGAATCTGAATCAAATCAGGAGACCAATATAAAGGTCTGAATTGATTCAAAACCCTCTGAATTGATTCGGAGAGCTTCAGAGATTTGGGCATTCCCCACTCGCTGCCCACCCACTCTCCCAGCTCCACTCATGGCTGCCCTGCCTGGCCCAGTTTCTGGCTGTTTAAAAGAAAAAAAAAGCGCCAGATTCACGAGCTCCTGCCAGGCCGGGGGGGGGGGGGGG
>NW_017728994.1:23679667-23679971 GCF_001723915.1 Gavialis gangeticus | reverse complement strand
TGCAGCAGCTGGTGAGTGGGGGCTTTTTTTTTTTTTTTTTAAACAGCAGGGAACTGGACCAGGCAGGGCAGCCATGAGTGGAGCTGGGAGAGCGGGTGGGCAGCGAGCGGGGAATGCCCAAATCTCTGAAGCTCTCTGAATCAATTCAGAGGGTTTTGAATCAATTCGGACCTTTATATTGACTCTCACAGCCCCATCAATGGCAGCCCCACCCACCCCAGCTCCCAGCTCTTAAAAAAAAGAAAGCGCCAGATTCACAAGCTCCTGCCAGGCCGGGGGGGGGGGGGGGGGAAGCCCCAAAGCC
>NW_017728994.1:23670342-23679566 GCF_001723915.1 Gavialis gangeticus | reverse complement strand
TTTTTTTTAAGAGCTGGGAGCTGGGGTGGGTGGGGCTGCCATTGACGGGGCTGTGAGAGTGGATCGGGGATAGGGCCTGTCCAATTCAGAGATTTGGCTGATTTGGCCAAATCGATTTGGGACAGTGATTCGAATCACCGTATCAAATCACTGTCCCCCAAATCAGCCGAATCCAAATCTGAAGTGAATACTAGCTGCTTTGACAGGCTTACTAACTACACCTTTGGATAAGGTGGATTCAGGCCACAGGAAAGGGCAGGCAGTTTTCCTACCAATGACTAACCTTGAAGAGACCCGCTAATAGAGCAATAGCTATTGCTCTATTAGCAATGGTACTAAAGCATACAGAAGGGGTACTATGAGGGAAGCTCAGTGCTACAGCTGCTGTCTGTGTTACATATTTCCTGTGGATAATTACAGGTACTTAGAATATTGTTTGTGGGTATTAAAACAGGTACTGCACCCAAGATGTAACTATGGTACAAATTCTTGTTAGCCTTGTGCAAGCCTATTTGTGTTCCCGCACAGCATGGAAGGGGATGAGTAATAAATAGGTCAGACTTCAGTTTATAAGACATTAGTCATTTCTGAGGTACACTGACTCCTGGTTGCCATAAGCTTTTGGTGAATGGTTCTGAAGGAAGGCTATCCTCCCAAAAGCAGCAGGGACAGAAAGTAGGCCTGGCAGAAGGGCTATCAATGCCCAGAAATAAGCTTTGCCACCTGGAGACTGAGTGTGGCTACAGTTGCCAGGGGATGTGTTTACAGAGCCTCTGACAGAATCAATGAATGAATCTCTCCCTGATGGTTCCTTCAAGGTTTTTCGTAGGTAGAAAAACTGCCTGTCCTTCCTGTTGGTGATTCTACCTTGCCCAGTTGTTCACAGAGTCCTAATTTATGATGGGTGGAGTATTTCTAACCTTCAGGAAATTCCAGTGATCCTTTCTGTAAATGAACAGCAATTAGTTTCTCTGTCTGGAGTCTTGAAAAAATTATGATGGAAAGAAACAGAAAAATCCTGATTTTTGTAACTCTCTTATTGGCACATCTCTGTGATTGCTGTTAGCTAAAAGTACATTGTGAGAAGGAAGACCTTTCATACTCAGTAAAGTAGATAGTTCTGGTGTGTTGTGTAGTGTTAAATCAACCTAGAATGACTTTTAAAAACTAGGTGTCATTACATCCTGATTTGTTTTTATCTTGTTAATCAAAACTCCCTGTGCCTCAGTTTGGTCCTACCCATAAAGCAAGATAATATTTCCCCCCACATCAATGTTGGGTAAGGCTTAGCTGATGCTTCCAAAGCAGTTTGTGATCCTTGGCTGAAACTGGCTACACAAATATGGAGGATTATCATCAAAAGGCTCTTACCATTCAAAACATTCAGTGCTTTGTTAATGTATTTGGAGGCAGGGTAGAAATGCATGCGAAGGTTAAAATCAGTGGAATCTTCTGCAGCTATGCCATGATAATGGATTTCTGGGCCATAGAAACCTTGGTCCCCTTTGCTTCCCCATGCTGAATGTGCAGCATTCAGGACATGAGTGATGCCAAGTTTCCGCAGCTCCTTCTTGTCATGTGCTATCAACCTATGAAGAATGAGATGTGAAAGATTCCATGCAGTCAGCTCACTGCACTTCATTTTTTCATTGTGTGTTACTCTGTGAGCAGCTGAATACCCATTGCACTCTGAAGTTTGTTGTGTGCATGTTAAATACACAAAGAAGAAAACAAAGTTGAGGTTGCTATTGTGTTGCTCTTATAGCAGATGCTGAAAATGTACAACTGCATGTTATTGTGAAAAGAGATATTGTTTCCTTCAAAAGCACCCACTCTCACTATGCGTGTAACTTCCTATGACAGCAATCTTGTCAGCTGTTCTTGAAAAATCTCTGCAGTTTTGCTTTTGTTATGATTTAAATTTTTAACTCTCTCTTCCTACTCAGCCTCCAGTGGTTAAGATCCGTGGTCTTGTTCAGCTGGTCAGCTCACCTTAGCTCTTTACTGTAATAGCTATATTTTCAGCTAGTTGAGCTTTGCCATCTCATGTGAAAATATTGTTTCCAAGTCAAAAAAAGGAAGCTAATGATTTTAAATAAATTGGTTTCCTGCGCTCCTACAAAAGGCAGGATTTCCCTCTCAACATTTATCTAACATTTCAACAAGAGAAAAGCACTTTAAAATACAACTGCAAACCACAATCTTGGATGTGAATACCTTTAGGAATCGTAAGGAGAGGCTCAAATTAGAGGAGTGTGCAAAACAGGGGTACAAAGTCCCTATGAGTTAGGGAGTAATAGAAGAACCTGGAGACTTTCACTTTCACCATCCATTCTGCAAAGTGTTCCTTTTTTGAGTAAGTCCTACAAAGTAAAAACTCATAATGCAATTGTGAGGCTTAAGGGAAATCCATCTAAAAATGCAGAGAGGTGCTTTCCAAGTCATACGGCCTGATTCAAAGTTCAGTGAAGTCAGTGAGGTTTAGACCATAGTGAGCCAAATCAAGCTGTCTGCTTTCATATAATACAGACATTGAATTCAACTGACCGAATTCTGCTCTTAGGTCTATGCTACTGCTATACCTGCACCAGGACAAATTGTTAGTGGTGTTGCCTCTCCACAATGAATTGTCCAGCTGGCTAAACATCAGTGATTAGCCCCCCAAAATTCAAAAGTGTAAATCTGGAATGGTTAAGTTTCTGTAGCACAGTCTAAACAACCAGGTACCTATTTTTGGCTGGGTGAACTGGGTTGACTTTCAGCATGAGTCCAGAGTAAGAATTGAATTAATTTTGCCATAATGAAACCTCTTAACCACTCTGTCCCTGCCCCTCCTTTCTTCCAGGTACCAACAGTAATTATGGTAAATCATCATTGTGGACAAGCCCTCAGTTACACAGTTCTCGAACTGACTACACTTGGGGAGCAGATTATAACTCCTGATTTGCATTTGCATATTTGAAATGTAAAATACTGTTGTAATTTCTTAACACATGTTTTTATTTCCCCAACACAAGCTTGCTTCTTTTTTATACTCTATCTGTTCACTATTAAGACTTCATTTTCAAAATATAATCATAAAAACAGGTTCTAGACTTGTCTACTTTGCATAAATCTATGCCTTCTTAGGCTAGAGAAAGAAACAAACACCCATGCTAAACTCAGCTCAACAAGCTCTATGTACACAACTTCTGTAAAGTTGGAATGGACCCCACCAGGACAGCAGACAATTTCCCAGTTTGGTTCCAAGCCAGAAAGCCCCTCCATGTTCTGAATTCTGATTAACTTCATTGGGAGCTTTGCATACAAACAACTTTTTTGATTAGGGCCTAATTTATCCACCTCTGACATTTAACAAATGCCTTCATATTTGATATGGTATTCTAGCAAATAGTTAACCATATGCTTCACTTAGCATGTAAGCAATCCCATTAGCGCTGAACATGAAGTTATGAACACGGAACCTACTTTACTAGAAAAAGAGACCTACTAGGTATCATCATATTTCTAAATGACAGTAGGCTATGTTTGTACAAAAAGCATAAGGAACTATAAGAATTAGTACATCTTTACATAACTGAAGGTAAGTTCTTTTCAGCGTGTTATTAAACAAAAGACTTGATTAAGGTTAAAAGTAAGTTCCCAGTAGCATTGGAGCCAAAATAGTTTCACTTCAAAGAATTACTGCAACCTTGAGAAAAGCATATATTGGATACTTTGTGGGGAAAGTTTCCATTTTTTTCTCAGTTGTACTAACCTTCTTCAAAGGTAAGATGCTGTATGCAAGAGTTCAGGAAATTTATTTTGTAGGGCACTGGAGGAAGGAGTTGAACTGAAGCTTTTTCTTGTAAGCCCCTCTTCATATTTAAGGTGCTGATTCAGGAAACTGCTTAAGTAATTATATAACTTTAAAAATGTTCTTACATTCCATTGGCCTCGTACTACTAAAGAACTTGCTAAAGGTAAGCATGTGTCAGGTGCTTTGCTGAATCAATATACAAGAATATTGTAGCTACTCCAGCTCTGTAAGAGTGAAAAAAATATCCCAAAAGTAGCTTCCATTAGCCACAAATTTCATTAATGGGCCCAATTTCATTTAAGTGGCTGTATTTTTTTAGCTGCAATCAGCGTGCATGGCAAACAAGTCCTAGAATATTGCATTGGTTTAAACTGAAAATGATTTTTCTGCTGAAAAACGTATTGTGTGGATAGTGGAGCTGTGTACATTTGAAGGACATTTTTTCTTTTTTCAGGTCTCAGTGATATACACACCAATATGATAAGGTTTGAAGTATTTGTAAAATCCATTTCTTAAATAATTATAAGTTAAGTAAAATAAAATAATAGGGATAATATTCCAGATGGGAAATATTTGTCCCTTTGATTTCTTGCTATTTTAGTCTCCCCTGTTCTATTCAGGAGGTCTCCTTTAAGACTGCCAAGTTGTTTATCCAATACAGCCAAGTAAAACAGTTGGACAATATAGGTTACCATATACTGTATACCCTAAAGAATAGGTCAGCTTTAAATAACACTTACATGTCACCTATATAGAGATTAGGCCATACTTCATCCACATGGTTTAATTCCATCCTGCAGCTGTCCAAAATACATTCCAGCTCTCTGATGGAAGGAATGTCAGTTTTGAAGCGTTCATGGATTGAAAGGTTCTGACTCTCTTCAGACCCTGACTGCTCCATTGCCATATATTGACTTAGATGGCCACAAGCCTGTCAGAGACTTGCCTCCGTATTTGCAGTAGAGCTTTTGCTGAACTATGCTTTCTTGGTGGGCAGTTGATGTTTCTAAACAGGTGGATGTCTTTAAATAGGCTAAGCCTTAATTTATTTTCCCACATTAACTCAGTACCATACCACTAGTGGGAAAGGAAATGCAACTAATGCATTACTTAACTAATGCAACACAAAATTATGCAATAAACAAGTATTAATTAAAATGTAGTACTGCATCCCAAGGTCGACAATATGTAGGTTCCAGGGACAGCCAGATCTGTTTATAAATGATATGTCTTTATATTCCAGCAGAGAGATGCAATACTGTCCAGATGTTACTGTCCATATGTGACTGGTACTAGTAATAAGAGTAGTCAACAAGTTAGTAAACTAAGACACTGTTCATTTTAGAGAGATTTACAAAATAAAGTCTCCCCAGGTAATTTATATTGACTTTCTCTGTAGTAGAAACATTAAGAAACAATAGGCTCTGTTATACATAGTTTCATAGTTTCATAGTTTCTAGGGTTGGAAGGGACCTGAGAAGGTCATCTAGTCTGACCCCCTGCCATGACAGGAAAGAGTACTGGGGTCAAATGACCCCAGCAATATAATGCTGGTTTGTTTAATTTTACCCTCTCCCCAAGAAAATAATGAGCTTTGCTAAAGTAATAGAACCAGGAATAAAACCAAACCTTATCACCAGAGGAGTGTGTAGCCTATTACCTGTGTCTTTAACCTCTGGCTCCTGAAGTCTATCAAAGTACAACTGACATGCATCATAACTGAGATAATCCATACTTCCTTTAAGAAACTTTCAAATTGCCTAAAGAATATTGGTGGTTAGGCAGTCCTAAACTTCCCCACTACCAGGAGAGAGAAGAATGATTTTGACCAGCCTCTTGTAAGCTCCTCTCTAATGCAGTAACCAGCTTAATCTCTTGCAGCTGGGTCTTACATGTGTGCACATGCATGCACGCGCACACACACACATGCAAATGGTCATCTTTATAAAACTTGTTTATCTGAGTTGTGTGTTGGGTGCTGGAATGTCACCCTATAAACTCTCTATATCAGGGGTGGGCAATTATTTTGGCTGAAGGGCCACTTAGAGAGTTTTAGTGAGCTGTCACGGGCTGGGTTAACACATTTCCCCCCTGCCCTGCCTCCCTTGTAACAGCTCATCAAAACTCCCTAAGTGGTCTGTGTGTGGCTGTGAAGGTGAGATGGAGCCACAGGTGGGCAGAGACAGCATCTGGGGTGCGATGGGTATGCAGGGCAGGGTAGGCATCAGATCATAGGGTGGTGCCAGCAGGGGCCGGGGCCCAAAGCAGAGCCACAATCCATTCCCTGCATGCCCTTACCCACAGAACCAGCACCCATCACAGGGACATGCAGGGAGCAGATCCTGGTTCTGCTGTGGGCCCCAGCTCCATGCTGTGACCATCCCAAGACCCCTGCCCCCACCCCACCCATCTGTCCTGCTCCCAAATGCAGCTCCTTGCCTGCCCACAGCCCCATCCTACCCGCCCAGCTGTGCTCCCTGCTTGTGCAGGTCCCACTCTCAGCAGTTGTGGGGCAGGGGGGCAACCAGGCTGGGGTACCTGGGCAGTGGGCTGGGTCTGGCAGCAGCAGCTGGAAGGAGCCACTGCTGGGAAATGATGTCCAGTCACTGCACCGCCCCAGCCCCACTGCAAGCCTGGGCCAGGCAGGGCCAAGGGACACACTGAAAGCTGAACAAAATGCCTTGGTGTGCTGGATCTCGCCCATGGGCCGTATTTTGCCCACCTCTGCTCTATGTGGTCCTGATTCATCTCTCTAATGTAACCCCAAACCTAGGAGGGACTTATTCTATAAATATATGCCTTCCATTTTAGATTTGGATTTCTTTATCCAAATACTGAGCTGGGCGCAGTAAAATGTAGGCAAGCTTAAGTAAAAGAAAGGGAATACATGGAAGAAAGAGAATTCTTAGGTGAGGCTGTGATTGGAAAGTCAAATACTGAGCGTGTCCAATAATTTCATTGGCAGTGGGGTTAGTAGCTCTAGGGGCCTCCTTACTGGGGGAAGGAATGAATCCCAGGGTGCAGACTGTGCTAATTATGCCTCTGGAGTGGAGGGCTGCCAGACTCTCATGACTTAGGCCCTATGGGGGAAATTATCAAAAGTGCCAAAGGGCTAGATTTTTTGAAGTATTCAGGCACCCATAATGCAAACAGATACCTTGTGGGGAATTCAGCAGTGCTCCTGCTCTCTAATGATAAAAAGATTAATTCCAAGGGGCTTTGAAAAATCTCATTAGGCTCCTGTCGGCATGTATACATGTCTAAATGCTTTTAAAAATCTGACCCTCTCTGAACTTGCAGTGAGACTATGGCTCAAATTATTTAGATACTTTTGAAATTCAGACTCATTTGAACAAAGTGCATTTTATAGCATAGCATATTTGTGGTTTCTGTTCACTTGACTGCTAATTTGCAACGCTCAGTTATTTACGTAAGCGGGTCTTCCAGTTACTAATGGAGAGTAGCAGGGTTCTAATGCATAGTTGCCACCTGAACCACAGGTGGTCATGATTGATTGGTGAAAGTTTATTTTTCTGTTAAACTGTGTTTCAAAACATATGCGCCTGATTCTGCCATCCTTATTCTTCTTGATTGGTGCCTTATTCCACTAGCAGAACTATTCCTGGAATATGGTAATACTGGATACAGATAAGGATGGGATCCCTATTTGAGCAAACTGTAAACATGGACCATGTTGAAAAGCAGAGCACATTTTCTAGTTGACCTATTCTGTCCATTGCAGGTAATTCTTATGGGACAAGAATATTAACTTTGCATTGCTGGCAAGAATGCCAGACCTGCTCAGCTCTGCTTTGTATTTTTCATCTGTCCCACTCATAAAACAGTTCTCTCATAGGATCAGCGATATCCATGACAGCAGGCATTAATTTATGACAGGAACAGCTTCTGCAGCTGTGACTTTGTGGGACAGATGTTTGGGAACATGCAAAGCATTATCCTGCCAGGAACATCCATTAATCTCACTCACATGTGTCTAATTTTGCCCAGCCTAAAGCCATTAAGGTACTTTATTCCCCTCACACACACATTATATTTTTCAAGGCCGTCTCTTCAAAAGGCTTAAAGACTGCATTCTATTGTAATGTGAGTGAGATATAAATTATTATGACACATTAACTCGTATAAATCCCGATTAACCATAATGGAGAACTTCAAAGCAAAAACAATATCCCTCCCTGCTCCTTTGTGCTGTATAAAGACTGTCTTAAAGATGTTATTTCTTAAACATTTTTCTGCTGTTTTTGCAATGATGTCTTCATTTCCTCTTTTCTCCAGAGCTGCTTGGCATGATTTTGAAGTCTGAAAAATCCTGTCCTATAAATCTGTGATGTAATTTGGTGAAGTGCTAGGGAAGCTATGGACAGGCCAAAACACATGTTTAAGTGCTGGGATGAATCAGGATTCATGTCTCAGACTCGAGGAATCAAAATCTCCCAAAGCTGTGGATAAGAAGTACCACTCATTGGTTACTGCTACTCAAGTCCTCCAAAGATCCTTGAAAATCTCTTCTGACAAATAGGAAGAACTGATCAGATCTTATAACTCAAGTGAAAAAAATAAATGAGAAGTGCATTTACATAATTTAGTTGGGGAACGTTTATAAAACCATCTGATTAATAAATCCTATTATTAGCAAAGGGCAAAAATGGATTTGGTTTTGCTTCAAAGTTCATCGCAAGGTAACTGGCTAATTTCCAGATACAGCTGTAGTGTGAAAATTCTTTTCTCCATTAAACAGTGTATTACTTCTGAATAAAAGCATGATTTTTTAAAAATAATGATGCACTTAATTGGCTCTAAACCTGGTTCATATTGATTTAGCTAAGTTCTTGGTTTACATTAACTTAGAACCTGACTGAGCTTAACTATTTTCATGTAAGTCAGGTTAAAATAAAATTGGGTTCACACAGGGTTTTGTTCTGGTTTGCCTAAATTGATTTTTAAGCTGATTTAAAGTTCAACCAGTAAAACTCTAAATACAGACAAGGCATCATAGAATCAATAAGTCGGAAGGGACCTAGACAGATCATCTAGTCTGACCCCCTGCCATGGGCAGGAAGGAGCACTGGGGGTGGCAGGGATCATAAGACCCCAGCCAGGTGCCTATCCAGTCTCCTCTTGAAGATCTCCAGGGAAGGTGAGAGTACCACCTCTCTGGGAAGCCTATTCCAGGCTCTGGCCACCCTTACGGTGAAGTAGTTCTTCCTAATATCTAACCTAAACCTGTCCTCCCTCAGTTTGTGGCCATTGTTCCTGGTGACTCCAAGGGGGGCCCTGGTGAACAGACTTTCCCCGAGTCCCTGCTGGTGGCCCCTGATAAGGTTGTAGGCAGCCACAAGATCCCCCCTCAGTCTCCTCTTGCGGAGACTGAAGAGATTCAGGTCCCTCAGCCTCTCCTCATAGG
>NW_017728994.1:23663202-23670015 GCF_001723915.1 Gavialis gangeticus | reverse complement strand
TGTCCTGCCCTGCCTCGTAGGGGTCCAATGTTACCCAGAGACTTCTTCTTGCTACCTATATACTTGAAAAAGGACTTTTTGTTATCCTTAATCCCAGAAGCTAATCTAAGCTCTAGTGCTGCTTTTGCCTTCCTCACCAAATCCCTACAAGTTTGGGTCAGGGAGGTGTACTCCTCCTTTGTCCCTGTCCCCTACTTCTACCGCCAGTACACTTTTTTCTTTGCCCTCAGGCCAGCCTGGATATCCACGCTCAGCCATGAAGGTTTTGAGAGCATCAGAGTTATGTGTGGCAAGAACATCCGAGTGCAGACTGAAGGAAGATTTTCAGCACTGGAAGGCAAGACAGGCACATGTTTTAGCGAAGGTATTAGCTTTGAATACCTTTTCTGCTACCAATTCCTGTCACTGCCCTTGGAGAAAGAGCCAGGAAGGAATCCTATGATCAGGGGTTGAGCTGGAAATCAGGAATAAACTGAAGGGGAAGCTGGTGGAAAGGACTTAGAGGGAAATATTCTAGCACATGCCATCAATGAATATGAGATAGTAGGCTTGCTTTTGTTGGTTAAAGCTATGAGGAGCTAGGGAATCTGTTAATGGGATGGAGAAGAACTGAAAAGGGAGGTGATGAAAAGAAATTCACTCTTCATCACTGCATTGAGAGGAAGTGTAGTTTAGTGATAGCATCAATGCAGGAGAGGGTACTGGAAATGTTGATGTCCTAATTCTCTCTCTGCAACAAACTTGCAATGACATGGGGAGGTCATTTAACATTTGATACTCATGGTGAGGCAAATAAATGAGACAATGTTGCAAAGCAGTTGAGAGGTTGTGTGTGTATTAAAAGATAAAAATGTCATAAATATTGCTGAATGCTTTGCTGCAAACTGTTTACATAAGTAAGGATGACTATGGTCTTATACAGACATTCAGTTTCTCTTAGGAGAGTTGTTGCTCTCCCAGGAGAAACCATAAGTGTACAGAGGCTTTTTCTTCCAGAGTAAAAATGGCCACACCAGGAGAAAAATAACCTGGGCACAAAGAGGGTTAAATCACTTCCAGAAGAATTTCTTCTTGGAGAGCAAATGTCTGTACGTGATGACAACATAGGCTGACTGTGGGCCATCTGGGCTGGCTAATCAGGGTTATCCTATGCACAGCTACCACCTATAGCTGGGCTGACTAAGGGAGACTTCAAAGCACACTGAGATGTGTGCACAGGGCCCCTCCCCTGGCTGCATGGTTTCAGCACTGCAAGCTCTCCACTCTTCAGGGCCTCAGTATTCGGATGGCTGTACATATGGCTCTGGGTAAGTTTTTTTTTAAACAGAAGAACAAATCTGGGAAAATACTCCCAGATTATTTGAATGTGTGCACACAACCTATATCAGGCAGCATCCAAGTCATCACTCTTCAGCAATAGCCTGAATTACCTAGTAGTATCAGGACAATTTCAGCAAGTTGATAAGACGGGGACACTTTCTCCAATCATGTTTGTTCTGCAGATACAGGACTCCAAGCAAGCAAGTCAGGGCGTTGCATTCTCCAAAGAGTGAATCTTGATTGTTTCTGAAACTTGTGTGTACTGGGTGCACTTCTGAGTAGCTCTTAGCATCATGGAAGGTAGAAAGCACAGTGAAACGTATGTTGTTCCTTCTAGACTGCAAATGTAGCCAAATGAAGGGCTCTGATTACAGTATACAGCCATTTTTTAATGTACATGAGACCTCAACTCTGTGGCACGATTTGTTAAAATTCTTGGAGAGATCCAAGACCTGTCCCAAGCTTAGGAAAGTGACACATTTATTCTAAACTGTGTGATGGAGCCATGTAGTGGTCCCCTGGAAACAGCCCTATTGTGGCTTAGAAGTACTGGTAGTGTTTAATCAGGCACAATTTGCCCTTTTAATGGAACTGTGGTGTCAAAAAAATCTTTTAACATACTGTTGACTACTGTGTTTATTTTGGTTTCCAGTCTGCATTTTTTATTTTTTCCCAACGTGTATGATTACTAGATAATGTTTAATAATGCATTTGATGATTATGAAGAATGAAAGTTTATGAAAACATTCCTTGACATTTAAAAAGTACTTTGAATTTTAGTATTTTATCTATTATTTGTTAAAATGATCTCTTCTGAAAGTGACTTGAAAATGATTCTGCTCCATTCATTGATCAGCAGCCTATTTTTTGCTTTAGCTGAATGTCTAAATTTCTCAGTTGTTTCAAAAATCCTCGATTAGGTGAAATCCATCGATGTTCCTTCACTGTTTCAATGGCTTTGACCAATGAAAGCTGGTGTTTTATCATGAGGTAAGCCAGTACCAGAGTAGCTGACCTGCTCATTCCAACTGCACAATGCACCAAAATTTTTGCTGATAAAAGAAAAGGAAAAAAGTGAGTTTTTGGAAGAGAAGACATATGTCAGATAAAGTATAAATTAAAGAGAAGCTCAACCCCCACCCCTCCCCAATACTCTGAACAAACCAATCCAGTTAAAAAGCTCTCATTTTAATCCTGATATGTACATCCTATACTGTATTTACTCAAATTACATATGCACGCTTTCTCCAAATTGTGGCACTTCTCTTAAGTGAGAAAGCTCATTTTCTGTCTGGAATAGAAGCAGCACATTTTGATGCCTGCTCCACAAGAAGGAGCAGTGGCATTTTTATTCAGGCAGCTGAGGGATCCAAGTGACTTAATAGCTCTTGCTCTTCACTCCACAGGTGTTAATGACTGTCTCTCCTTTTTGATGCTCCACTAATCAAGCTAACCATTTTTTAGGCATTTTTGCTGTCTGCTAGCTACTCCTGGTCTCTTTACAGACCTGAATGGAGTCCAGGTACACCTGGAGGGTGTACCCTGTCCTCCCATGACAGTGGTGGTGGTCAGGCGAGGTGCTGAGGAAGGGGTCAGCTACTAGAGCGACTTCCTCCCCTCTCTATAAAGCTAGGCTGAAACCAAGTACTTAACTATGTACAATTTATTACACGAATAAATACAGACACTTAATATAGAACATAGAATATTTACAAGGCTTAACATATAATGCTATATATAATATTCCACAATTCACATATAATAACAAATATGAACCAAATAACTTATAACCTGTACAACACAATTAACACATAGGGATATTAACCTATATAACCCAAGTCAATTAACAATAATATTTCTTTAAACCTTTACAAATAACAATACCAGTACAGGAAACCCTTGCTATTTGTGAACTCTGGATTCGTGGATTCAAATATTCGTGGGGGAGGGCAGAGCTGGGAGGCAGGTGGAGAATGAGTGCCGGGGACGTGGAGGGAGGCAGTGGCATCTTTTCCACCAGAGGCAGCCGCGGTGGCACTCGGGGGAGAAGGGGTCGGTCCCCAGGCGCTGCGGGGCTCTCTTAGTTAAAGGTAGAGCCGCACTGTGGGGCTCTGGTCACTTGACCTGGGCCAGGGCTAATGTGAGCAGCCATGAGCTGCTTCCAAGGTGATTCTCCATGTGCCGACCTGTGCTCCTAATGCCTGAGCAGCCTTGAGCTGTTCCCAGGGCCATGTCTTTGTGTGCCGATCTGCACACCGACTGCCCTTGCTGGGTTTACAGGCTCAAGCCACCTCAAGTGGCTCCTAGAGCCTAATCCCCACGCACCAATTTGCACCCCGCTGAAGCTTAAGCAGGGTCCCAAGGATGGCCGTCTCCAGAGCTCTTCTCTCCTCGCTGTCCCTCGTTGTCTCCCCAGTGTGCCAAACATACTCCCCTTTTATACTCTTCAGGGGCTCCCCCCACTCAAGTTCTCTGGATCTGGCTGGTGCAGTTCGGCCTGATGTGCAGCTGCTCCTTGCCAGCTCCGTTCAGGAAAGGGTGGGGCATTGCTTCCCTTGTGCTGCCTCTGGATTTGTGGGTGGGCTCCACCAATCAAATAGCAGACCCTTGAGCCTGGGACTCAACCCAAGCCCCGAAAAGGTAAGCCTACTACATGTAGATTGTTTTTAGCTCTTTTTAAAACGGTAGATCCACCCGTGGAGACCAGCCTTCAGCAGTAGCTAGGGTTGCAGCTTTTGGTGAAACAGTAAAAGTAGGATGGGTGATCTGAATATTAGACTTTATTCCTGTTTTTGCAAAACTCTGGAAAACTCTTCATTCTGCTTTCACAAAAACAAGGTCCATGTCTTATTTGGGAGTGTGTCATGTGAGAAAATATGGTAACTTGCTAGAAACATGGAGTCCAATTATGCAACATTTACTCACATGAATAATAATTATCAGTTTGAGAAGTCATATCAGGATCGAACCTGAACTTAGCTACACTTGTATAAATCAAGGAAAAAAGACAAGGAGTCAATTAAACTACATTGATCTGAATGGGGGGAGAACCAGGACATTGACTTCAGAGGGGCTACCCAGAAGAACTGGGGTTGTAGAAGTGGGCATGGAAGGATGGTGCAAACATTAATCAGCAAGACAAATAGGAGTCTTATTTCTGTGCAACAATTTGCCTTGATGTACAGTCCTTCTTTTTGGAGAATAGCACCTCAAATTGCTATAGTTATCTCCAGTTACTAGAGAACTACCAATTTATATCAGCTAGGGTATGGCCCTCTGTGCCATTAGATAATTATTACTTTCTTTTAGTATAGTAGTGACTAGAGGTATAGTGCAAAGGGTTCTTCATTATTCTTTGTATAATGCACTAAAGCTGCACATATTTTTCAACATCAAATTCTGCTGTTCTGCCTTATGCAAGAAGTACGGCATTCTTTTGCAATGAATAAGTCTTTTCACATGAGTAAGGGCTGCAGGATCGGGACTTAGTCCCTTTACACATATACCATTATTTTTAAAAAGTATTTTTTTAACATATGCAAAGGTATCAAAAGGTTGGACCTGCCAAGGCTGCTTGTGAGCTCTAATAAAATAAACAAATTAACTGAAATGAGCTTGCCAGAGAATTTGCTTTAGATAATTTAGTACCAACCAGTATGGTGAGGTTGCTTACTTCTTCCAAGATGTTGCATGAAGTAGTTATAGCAGTGATTTAGCTCAGCTGGTTGGAGAATAATACAAATAACACTAGGGTTGCAGGTTCAATCTGTGATTGGACTAAGTGGTCTCTTGAAATCCCTTTCAGCCTTACTAATCTATGAATTCTAATAGAATCATGGACAATGTCATACTTGGATCATGCCTGTGAGCTTTCCACACAGAAAAATGAATAACATCCAAAGGGGCTCAGGCCAAGCCAGTGTTTAAGAACAGGTTTAAAATAAAGTAAGGGTGGACTAATTTTGTAACTCTCTTTTCAGACTATGTTGGCCTTATGCTCTCCCTTGTTCTTTATTTACCTAATCATAAAGCATAATTTCTCCATGCTCTTCAGGAATCATTGGTGTTCATTCTTCTATTATTAGTATCCATTTTAGATATTTGGATTTTTGCTCTTTTTACTCAGGCTTACTTTCTAAATGTTTTGGCTTTATTTAGTCTCCTTTATTTTCTGCCTCTCAATTTCTCCAGACCCTTGCTCTTATTTCTTAGTTCTGTGGGTTCTTGTATGTGTTTCTATATGCCTGAGGCAATGATTTCTTAGGGTGATATCTTTCATTGGACCAAGTATATACAGCAAAATCTGAGTTAACTGCCACCTTACAAGCCGGCATGCTCTTTTAACAGGCATGCCGACATGTAAGGCTTGTAAGGGCAAAGATGCTTGTTCCAGCCACTCAGTTATCTGGCATATTTTGTTATCCGGCACCCTCCATTCCCTGTGGGTGCTAGATAACAAAGCTTTTACTGTAGATGGGATAAAGTTGGACAAGCTTTCAAATGGAAGGACCTGACAAAGAAGGCCTTGCATTCAAAAGCTTGTCCAACTTTATCCCAACTATATATTTGGTCCAATAAAAGAGATTACCTTAAGAAATTGTTCACTATATGCCTGAACACAGATTCTGCTTATCCTTAACCATTGGGACAAGTGTTTAGCAGGTAACCAAGACTGGATCCAGATGTTCAGGCACATGTGGTTTGTGGTGCCACAAATCTTACACTTGGCATGTTAAAACGTGCCCCGCACTGCAAATTTGCTATGTGGGAGCAAAATTTGCTACCTGAAAATCCCAGTTGCGAAAAAAAAATAACACTGTGGAAAAAAGTGGTGTGGTGCACACTACAAGAGCATGTGCTGGCAGACACAGAGGCTCAGTCTTTCTGGGGAACACTTTGGCTGCCAGCCAGAGCATCTCCCCTCCTTTGCTTTCACCCCAGCTCCTCTGGCATGCTGGGAGTCAGGAAGAACGGGGAAAAGCATTTTCCTGAAGTGGAACCTTTTGCCCTAGATCAGGGGTTCTCAATCCTTGGGCCATGGCCCCAGGCTGGGCTGTGGCAGGTTGGCTGCTGGTCCGCAGCACGGTTGGCTGCTGGACTGGAAGTGGCCGCAGACTTGCAAACTGTGGCCTCCCCGCCCCAGAGCTGGGTGGAGAGGCTGCAGATCCTTCTGCAGGGCCTGTGGCAGTGCAGGATTTGGCCCACCCCCCCACTGGCAGAGTGGGGGTATCTCTACCTGTCTTCCGGCCAGAAATTCTGGCTGTGGTCGGCTGCGACTGCTGGGCTGTGGTTTGCCAAGCTGTGGCATAAAAACTTTGGGAACCCCTGCCCTAGACCAAAGCGCACATGCAGGGGCATGTGCAGTGGTGAAAAGCAGCTGTACAAATTTGTGCCACTACTTTTTTGCTGCTGCAAGTGCATGATTCTCCATGTGGGGATGCATCCTAGGAGTGCACATATATCCCCTTTCAAATATGGACCATCCTGCCAAAG
>NW_017728994.1:23654855-23658202 GCF_001723915.1 Gavialis gangeticus | reverse complement strand
AGCTGTACAAATTTGTGCCACTACTTTTTTGCTGCTGCAAGTGCATGATTCTCCATGTGGGGATGCATCCTAGGAGTGCACATATATCCCCTTTCAAATATGGACCATCCTGCCAAAGTAATTTAACATCTAAAAGTGATCATCAATAAATCCATACCTCCAGGTGTGTTCAAGGCTTTATGTATAAATTCTGCCGCAGATGAAAAATATTGGCTAATATTGAAGTGCGGAAGGTCATAGGCTGGTACACCATAGTAGTCAATAGTAGTGCCATAAAAGTCATGTCCTCCTTCGCAGAACATTGTACCATGGGCAGCATTTAGAACATGAGTGATTCCCATCTTCCATAAACCAAACCTGTTGTGAGCTGTAACTCTATGAAAAAGACAAACAAAGTAACAAAGAGATATTGGCAGAGTAGGAAAAGTTGTCTTATTTGTGTTTAGTCTTTTTTATGTGGCATATAATTATAATGAATTGTTTCTTGGGACTGCATTACAATTAATGATCCCAGGAAGAATTTTACCTAAAACTGATTTTAGGGCCTGCAGTATTAAAATGTTCACCAGATAAAGAACAAAGTTGCTAAATGCATCACTTGTTAATAAGAAGTAGGAGTACAAGAAATGGATCCGGTTGAAAGAGGCAAAAAATACAGTCCTGCTGTTAAAATTTACTGAGCCATTCAATAAAGTTATACTTACAAGTCTCCTAAAAAGAGGTTAGGCCATACTTCATCAACATGATTACAAGAAGGGCGCCCAGCATTCAAAAGCTGCTCTATGTCTTTAACAGTTGGAACCTCAGCCACGCACATGCCAGCACCTTCAGGCTCCTTTGAAAGAAACACAGCTGCTTCAGCCATTGTTATTCAAACAAAACCAGTGCTTTCCAAAATCCAGGAGACTGAATAACCAATGCCTTGTTTACTTCAGTGTTTTCAACAATCCTAGTTGTCATTTTCAGTTCATGGGGACTGGTGGCAACAGGTGCTGGTCAGCAGCTGGCATGTAGCCAATTAAACACACTGTAGAAGAACTGCTGTTGCACTCACTTAGGAAAGAAAGTCATTGAATGAACTCTGACATGACAAGGCATAACTCTCAAGAGCTATGGAAGCCCAGAAGCTCCCTAAAGTCCTAATAAGTTTGCTGAGTCCTAGATGCCTCTTTCTTAAGTTAACACATTAAAAAGACTTAGTGGTAGAGAGTGATCCTCTCACTTTAATTTTTTCAGGTGAAATTATTCACTTGAAAAAATGCAACTCAGATGCAGATGCTGTCTCCAAACCCTAACAACAACAGCAATGGCATTATATTCAACCTTATGTACACATTTGGTTCCTTGCCTGCAGTGTACCATAATTTCCCCAGATATATCTGTGATTAAGCACAATCAGATCTTAGACAATGAGCTAGGAACACGCATTTAGAAAGATCTATCCATGCTTTAACCATAATAAAAGGCCTGATGAAGAATAACTACAAACCTGCTAGTCACAGATAGAAAGAACACAAAGGATAGTACAAATGCAACTACAATAAAACTACAGATACCCCAAGGTGTTCCAAAGACATAGTAACCATGAGAACAGATATCAAATCAGTTATGATGTCATGGTGTGCCGCCCATGCTTTGAAGTGTCTTACTGGATGAAACTACTGACTTTTCATCTTGGGCAATGATCCTCAAACCACAGCAGGCACAGGAAATTGCTCACAGACACAGGAAATAAAGTTAAACCTAAGGTTGATGGGGAGAGAACAGTATGATGTTGCCTGCTTGGTGTTTTTGCCCAGGGATCAGTGAAACTTGGGACCACTGACATAAGGGATACAATCTATAGCCATATGTTTTGTACTTTTTCATTCTGATTATAGCTTTCATAATTAATACTGTTTACCACATTTCTGCATGACCAGTTGTTTTCATTGAAGAGCAGCCAAGGAATGAAATGGGGTACAAAGTGTTTTGTTTATGCCACTTCCACAATATTTTCAATGGTGCTGCTGAGAAGCACATGCCAAACCTGGGAAGGAGGCAGTAAAGCTACCCCGAAGGTATTCCACTCTGCTGACTCTCAAGATTTCTGTCTCTGGAGTGCTTGAGAGTGGCTCATTTCTGGGTTTGGTAGGTAGGAAGAGGTGAAATTTACCATCAAGTGGATACTTGAATATTTACTGTTGTAATGCCTATTGGGCTAGATTGTTTTCTTACAATCCCTCTTAGGGAGAGGCAGTGATTTACTGAATATTTACATTATGGTATTGTAACAGAGAGGAAAATAAGAAAAAATTGTGCTTAGGCAATCGAGAGTGAGGCTAGCTATAAAGAAATAGACAGCCAGAGCCCATAAATGGGAAGTGCCTATTGCTATGCTAGTTGCACAGCAATTGTACAATAGTAGAGAAACCTGGGGAAGTAGCAAGAAACATACTGCAATACTAGGCGATTCCTCACATTAGTACAAAACAGTCTTATGTTGGAAACAAGGCAAGACAACTGCTAGGTCTGCTGCTATAGGCTATCCTGAAGGGGAGTAAGCAAAGTTCATTAGAGGGCACCTGCAGATGGCCCAGGGAGTTGCCTGACCAGAAAGGGGCAGGGCTTGGATGGCATATAAACCCAGACCAGAGCTAGGGCAGTCAGTCTGTTCATGAAGCTCTGCAGTAAGATGCCTGCTGATGAGAGACAGACCTGAGATCCTGTTCTCCCTGAGACATGTCAGCAAGGAGCCGAGGGCTGGAAACGGATTAGATTCAGTATGGAGGGGGATTTCAGAAAATAGCCAGTGTGCTTAGAGAAATAAGTTGTAGCCACTGCACTTAGGTTTGGGGTTTAAATTTTAACTGGTAGACCAGTTTTGGGACTATAGAGAAGGTCAGGAAGTCCCAGTAGTGCCAGAAATGCACATGAGGCTTGAGCCTGCTGGTGGGCAGGGTAAGTGGTTGTAAAGCGACTGAGAAGGGCCAAGCCAGGGGCCTTCAACCCAGAGGAGGCCAGAGACAAGGTACCAGGGCCCACAGCCCAGAGTGGACTGGAGATGAGGATCCAGGACCCACTGAACTGGTTGATTGTTACACTTGTGAGGCATAGGCACAGCTACAAGAGAGGATGGAGGTCCTGATTAGCCCATAAGGCAGTGAGTGCCCTTGAGGTGGCACATGTGGACCAAGAGGGCCCACCTAGTGGGAAAGCTTGATTGAGACTGGTGGGTCTGAGAGGGATCCATGGATATGGGGAGCGGTGTTCGGAAGCAGGACAAGTGGATGGGGGCAGCAACAGTACAGGGACATGCAGGGATGGGATCGTGGCTCTGCCCTGCACTCTAACTGCCCTGCAATCCT
>NW_017728994.1:23652601-23654765 GCF_001723915.1 Gavialis gangeticus | reverse complement strand
CATTGCCACCCACTCATCCTCACCATCATGCTCACTGCAGACACCCCCCGCCCTCCCGTGGCCCAATTTCATCCACCCAACTGAGCGTGCCCTGCCTGCAGGGGCCAGTCTCCATGGAGATATTGCCCACCTGTTCCATCTGGTGCCACTGGTGGTGAGTGTGGGGCAGATGGGCCTGAGCCAGATAGGATCAGTTGTCCCTACCCCCGCTTCACCAAGGCAGGGTCAGCAAACTCCCCTGCTGTGCTAGGTTGGGTCAGCACTACCCTTCTACCTCCTCCCAACCCACAATGGCTCACCAAAACCTCCAGCCCAAATAACTGCCCACCTCTGATCTACAAGAAAAAAATATTGTCTAGCTGCCCACACCATCATGTCCTTACTCAGTTTTTACTTGGTGCTTATTTAATTCCCATAACATTGACTCCAAAAACAATTCTGCTTGATTAAGAACAAAAGGCCAGTTTGAAACTTCCAAAGGAATCACTAAGGGACAGGAGACTGTGAACTTCCGCTGAAACTTCAAACTTTACAGTCCATGGAACCTACCAGAGGCTATGGATAAATTATAGCAAAATACTGTATCTCTTAATTCCCATGGGTGCCTATCCATGAGCAGCAAGTCTGCTCAGATGCACTGTATAACTACAGAGTGAACTGAGTCTGCTGGAGTGTGGTAATTACTGCACTCCAGCAGCTTCCAGTGTCTCATGTATCAGCATCCCTGCACTTCAAAATGGCAGTGGAGGCACCTTATCAAAAGCTCATTTGACAAGCTTTCGATAAAGTGCCCTCACTGCCATTTTGAAGTGTGGGGACACTGATACAAGAGATGCTCTGGACGCTTTAATTAGAGTGGCTCTCGGAGGGGTGGCGGGGTGCAGAGGATCATGTATAGACGCCCCCCACCCCCCCCACTCCCAGAGCACCTAGTGGTTTTGCAGAGAGTCTCTGTACCTTCCCTATAGCGGTCTATAAACTTGGTTTTGGTAGATCTGCCCTTGAAACAGGGACTAGGCAAATCCATTGTCCAAACTAGTTTCTTCACACATTATTTTATGAGATATAATCCAACTGCCATTGCCAACACCCAGGAAGGAGCTAAGACTAGCTAATCATTTTTTTAATATCCTGTCACCATGTGCAAATTTGGGTCCAATAATGGCACATACTAATGCTCAATCTTAGTGAGGTCCTCACTGATGCATAGTTCCCCTATACACGGGGAGACCCCAGTAGGTGTTCTATAGTCTGAAAGTTTTCTCTACATTTGCACATGGTGTTTTTGTCATTAGAGTATTTCCACAGTAGCATGCTAACTTTAAGAATTTACCAGTCCCTGTTTGGAGGCTGTTCAAGCTTCTTGATCTTGGCCAATCGAGCTCTCACCTTCAGAGAAATGTTTGGCAGTTTTGATATTCATCCTAACTCCTTCCTGGGTCATCTGTAGTCATGCCTGCTGCATTTTTTTCATGTGGCTGTTGGCATTTCATCCAGTGGCTGTGTTGTGGAGAGGAGACTTTTCCATGATTTTAGTCTACTGGAAGCTGCAATGTGGCCATATATAGTGGGTGCCTTTTATCTTCAGTTTGTTGGATGTAGTCTGTTGTGCTTGCTATTACTCTCCTCAAGTCTGGTGGAGTGATTCTGGCAAGTAAGTGGAGACTATTGACATTTGCTGGTTTAAGGAATCCAGTAATGCACCTGCAACTTTTGTTCAGCCCAGTTTCTGGCTTCCTTGTATATGCCAATCTTTCCAAAGCTGGGCATTCTTATTCAGCTGCTGAATAGCAAAATATAAATGCAGTACTCTTAATGTTCATGAAAATATATCTTTCCAGTGCTCTGTACCCTCCCCTGATTACCAATTCAATTCTGGGCTTAATTTATAATTTTAATTTTTGTTTATAGGTGTCTGTGTCCTTCACTACTGAGGAAGATGTGGCTGTCAAGTCAGTGGGAAGACCTAGCAGAGACAGGATCATAGAATCATAGAGTCATAGAAGTAGGGTTGGAAGGTGCCCAGGGGTGGAGGACAGGAGGCAGGGGACAAGGAACAGTCATGGAGGGTCAGGCAGCAGGTATATGACAGGAGGCACAAGATGGGGGCAAATGCAGGAGGGACAGGCAGCAGTGGGGGACAGGCACAGGTACATGGAGAAAA
>NW_017728994.1:23641040-23647601 GCF_001723915.1 Gavialis gangeticus | reverse complement strand
TCTCAACTAGGTAGGTATCAAGCCTCCTCTTAAAGACCCCCAGGGTAGAAGCCAGCACCACTTCCCTTGGAAGTTGGTTCCAGATCCTAGCCGCCCTAACTGTGAAGTAGTTCTTACGGATGTCTAATCTAAACCTACTCTCCAACAAGTTGTGGCTGTTGTTCCTTGTTATGCCAGGGGGTGCTAGGGGAAACAAGGTCTCTCCCAAACCCTTCTGGTCCCCCCTAGTGAGTTTATAGACTGTCACCAGGTCCCCCCTCAGCTTTCTCTTGTGAAGGCTGAACAGGTTCAGGTCCCGCAGTCTCTTATTGTAGGATGTGCTCTATTAAGAAAATCCTTGACTGGAATTCACTGCAGCTGAATGCCTGGAACCTCAGACTACTTCCCTATTACTTGCTTTTTTCTTTACTTTACAAGTCAAGCTCTCAATTCAGTATACATGCCCATACACTGTCGGAAGAAATAAGTTGGTGTGCTTAACTAAGTGGCCATTCTATTAGTCTGTCTGTATTGTGAGTCATTTATGACTTTCTTAAAAACTAGAAATTCATGCTGACATTTCTCAATTGTGTTTTGGATCACAGAGTGAACTTATGGGAAGCAGAATGTTCAGCTGATGAAACTGTAGCTGGATATTTTGATAGGGCATGTTTGTACTGTTCTATACATGCTTGAACTTAGCAAATGTTATTTAAAAAACCTAGCTGAGCTGGACTTCGTCAGATCAACAAAGAATAAAGGATTTTGTGGATCAGCTATATTTCTCATGCATCATATTTGTTCCTTATAGTTCTCAGATAAGGCTGTAAGATTACTGGAAGGAAAAGTAGATTCTCCTATAAACAGTCCCATTACTTTTGAGTGCATAATACTGTATTTCTTTTTCTTGTGGAATGGTTTGTAAGTGATGTGTTTCTTATTCAGCTGAGACTTTAGTCACTATGCATACTCATTTGGTTTTTATTGGAGACAGAAACACTTAAAATTTCCTGTACTGTTTCAATAATATTACCATATTTACTTGATTTGAAAATGAGGTTTCTTCCCCTGTCATGTAACCTGGGGGGAAATCCTCACTTTACAATTGAGCACAAGGCAGCGGGAGGCGGGGGCAGGGGCACAGAGGGGAGGGGGAAGGAGGAGCAGGCAGCCTGTGTAGCTCTGGGCCCAACCGAGTGTTGGGGCTGGGGCTGGAGCCAGAGCTGCAGCTGCCTGGCAGTAGTATGTGTGTGGCGGAGGGGTGCAAAGTTAAGATGATCCTCCAATAATTAGATTCCATACATGGAAAATTGTAACAAATTTATAATTTTTCCATGTGTACAATCTAATTATTGGGGGGTGGGGTCTTTTTACATTCAGAGTCGTCTTGTTTTCAGGTGAATATGGTAGTAATTTGACAAAAGTGTATATAAAAATACACTTTGAATTCAGAGGCACTGGTTTGGATCACTGGAAAATTTCAGTTTTGCCAAAAAGTGTTGATTTTTTTTCATTGAAAAAAATCAAAATAACAGTTCTTTGGCTGCCCTGCAAAGGACCTTTCAGGTGAGCATCCAGTAAACTGAAAATTCCATTTCAGTTCTCCCAATTTATTCTATAAATTCTGTATAGAGAAAATACCACATTCTTTTACTTTTAATAGTCTGACTTGGGATAAATCTGTTTTAAAAATATGATTTTTTCAAAGAAGGAGGAGTTCCACTTTCAAGCTAGGTCTAACTGAAACCCTATCATAAAATACAAGTAAAGGGAGAGCTAAGGTTGCTATGGGAAACTTGCATCTAAATTTCTTGGGTTAAATAGCCTATCTATAACACTGAACCAGTACTTCAATATGGATTAATGACTTTTGTTCCAACATTAGGCTCCACTCCATCATAATTAAAAAAAATTAAAAATTGGTTTTTGGAAATCTGCAATGCATTATTGGTTGTACATTCTTAGAATGACACAGCAACATTGGCATAACATGTCAAAACCAGTTATAACAACTGAGTTACTTCAGATGGCATTAATTACATAATTCAGAGTGACTGAATGAGTTATGGTGGAAGCTGCTGTTAAATCAAGCACCAAATGCTTTGACACCTTTCCTTTTAACAAGACATCTTATTTAAGCAGGTGCCGACAGGGCTCCAATTTTGAAATCTCATGACTAACTGTCTATTAAATTTCTACAGGTATTAAAAAAAATGTAAATGTTAAATGATGTTTTTTCAGTTTTTTGTGTGCCAGTTTGGCAGTTAGGAAAATATCTGTTAAACAGTGATGCTCCAAAGAAAAGAAAAATACCAGTAACGGTAAAAACTTAAATAAAAACCTATGGCCTAGATTTTCTTTATTGTTGGTGCTACTTTGTGCCAGGCCATTGAAGAAAACAGTCCCCAGGCCATGGGGTATCCCCCAGTAGTTCAGATCCAGCCTAGATCATTCTTTTTTTATCATCTTTCCTAGAGCTGCAGCAGAAAGCATGGTTAGGATTTGCACTTTGAAAATCTAAAGGTGCAATGACATTCCCCTGGGGCTTATAGTTAGGGACAAGTTCTGGGTCCATGAGTCACAGAGTCCCGCCTTGGGTTTCTTGTCTGGTCTCCAAGAGTGCCCCTGAAAATACCCAAGCATGACCTCTACAGCAGGGAATTCTTGGTTCCTTCCGACTTGGGGACCTAGGTCTTTCAGTTCTTCATCCTTCCTGGTCCTCTGTGGTCCTTATTCAAGAAGCTAGCATCTAGTTCCATTTCTGAGAGACATTTTTAAGTGATTGAGGGAGAATGAGTGCAAGCAGTTCTAAGCAGCAAATAGAGAGCTCTGGTTCAATAAAGGTATTTATTAGGGCAAAGGCCACCCAGCCAGATGTTCTGTGTCACTTCCAAAGGGTTAAGCAGTTCTTCTGTCCCCAGTCCAGGCCACTCACCCCAAAGCACCCTCAAACACTATTTTACTGTTGTCTTTCCAGTTTCCCTCGCTTCTGAGCATTGGTGACACGTAGGGGGTGCACGCAGGTGCACGTGCACCCCCTGAGCATGGCAGTGAACCCCCTGAGAAAAAGTGCCTCCACCCCCTCCCAGTCGGCACTCACCCCCCTGCCACCGACAGTGCCAGCAGTGTCTACAGGAGCTCACAACTCGCTGCTGCCATGCTCCCACTGCCGCTACCATGCTCCCATCAGTGCCAGCACTGCTGTCCCCCCTCAGCCACTGGGGGCATGTGTTGTTCATGCTTCTGAGCTCCAAAGCTGGTGCAATGGCTTCTTTGTCCCCAGATGTTACCTTCAGACAACACCCTGCTTGTCCTTTCCTGCTGTACCCACTGTCATGTTTATTGCTCTAGATCTCCCCTGGACCTCTCCTGGGTTTCACCTGTGATACCCACCTTTGCTGATGTTTCAGCAAAGCTATTCAGATCTCAGTAGTTGTGTATATGTGTGGTGGATGTGTTTTCTCCCCTCCTCTGCATAAGTTAGCTAGGTGGAAACTAAGCCATGTAACATTATTACAACTTGAATACAGTTAACCCAGCAATTTTACAGTAAATCCCATAGTCCATCATACTAGATATACATCACTTTGCCCTGTTCCAGGGACCGAGGGGGACTGAGTTCAGAGAGCACATGATAGTTGTCTCCATTTTGAGGCACAGAGAAAGTGAGGTGATTTCAAGGTCCACCAGCCGGCCAATGGCAACACTGAGTATAGTAATCTGGTCTCCTGGGTCCCAGTTGACTATTCTTTATTCACCTGATTAGTCTGAACAGTATCACGATAACTTTGTGTTTACTGTTTATCTGATTTTAGACCTCTTCAACAAGATTACATGAAGTGAAGACACTGTTACAGGTTTCCCTTGATTTATGTGGTACATTTGTTCCTGAAGAGCGGTGCATACATTGAATTCACATAAAGCAAACCCACTTTAAAATGTAACAGATAGGAATAGATTCATATAAAAGCTAATTTATCTCACATATAATGAATTATGGGTCTAAAAATGCTCATCACATAAGAGCGAATTTGCATATACAGAACCCACATAAATTGAAGGAAACCTGTACTCCGCTTTAATTCTACCACAGTAAGGTTCTTTGCTAGTGAGTAAATAAAATGCTTCATGCACCAGGACTATCAAGGGACCAAGAAGTGAAGGGATAAAGTGAGAATTACCCAGTCAATCTGAATTAGACTTTGCAAAGGATACTGAAACAAATGCAAATTAAATAAAGAAGAACAGAACAAGGAAGGAAGAAGAGGGAGCATTATGCAGCAAGATATAAATTAAAGATAATCTAGGTATGGCCCCAAAACTAAATGAAACCTTTGTCTCCATTTTCTATAAGGACAATATAATTAAGCGTGGAGGCAATGGCAGGGTGGGACTGAAGATGCTGAAATGGAAGTAGTGGTAATGCAAAGTAAAAGAGATTAGTGCAGTCAAACAGGGAGGAGGGAGAATGTCCAGCTGGAATTGACTGGACTGGAGGTTATCCAGTTCTCTGTTCCAGAATTCTGAAAGAACTGGTACATGAAATTGCAGGCCTAGTAGCATGTATTTCTAATATATCTGGCAAGTTGGGGTAATACTGAATCATTGGAAGAAGTAATCCAAACAGTGACAAATTCATTAGTCTGTTCTTAAAAGCAATTTGGACTAAATTTTGAAGGAAAAAATAATTAAAGACATGGAGGTAAATGGAAGATGTGGGATAAAATGGAATAAAAAGCAATATAGGTTTTCTAAAGTAGATCATACCAGACTAGACTGATACCTTTCTTGGTTAAGATAACATTTTCTAGACAAACGAAAAGCAGATCTCAACTATCTGGTTTTCAGTAAAACATTTAATGCCGTGTCATATGGGAAATTAATTGTAAACCTAGACAGGATGGGAATTAGTGCAAGAACTCTGTGATGGGTAAGGAACTGGCTTGTGAAGTTCCTCAAGGATTAATTTTGGGACCAGTCTTGGGGTAGTGCCCCCTTGGCTCCTGGCCAGCTGTTCTCGGGCATATTCTCCCTCTGAGACTGCAAAGGCCAATTGCAATGCCTTTTCACAATTCTGAGGCAAATATCGTTGGACCCAGCTTTGAGTGCAGTTCTCCCAGTCACCCAGGAATTGCTCAAGGAGGATTTGATTGGCAAGAACATCCTGATCATACAAGGAGGGCTTCAGCCACTTATTCATGAGGTCACTAAGGAGCTGTAGCAGGACTCGCAGTCATTGTTCGTCATGGCTTTTCTTGGCTCAGAACAGCCACCTGCAGTACTCCAGTTCAATGGGAGCAGTTGAACAGGACCCTGAAAAGGATGGCACACTGTAGTATACAGCAAGATCCACGTAAATGGGACCTCTTGCTCCCTTTGTTACTGTTCGCAATTAGGGATTCCCCCCAGGATTCATTGACATATTCTCCCTTTGAGCTTGTGTTGGGGCACAGCCCATGTGGACTCCTCCAAGCTTTGAAAGAAGAGTGGGAGCAACCAGGGAAGGATGTTGGAACCACAGACACGTACCACCAGCACCAGGAATTTTGGTGCCGCTTACAAGTGGCTCAGCATCTGGCCCACAAAAACCTTGAAGAAGCGCAGCAATGCCAGAAACAAGGTATGACACGTGAGCCAAGAAGTGGGAGTTTAGAGAGGGACATAAGGTTCTGGTACTATTACTGACCTCCACAAGGAAACTCCTCACCACGCGGCACGGTCCTTTTGAAATAACTGGAGGGCAGGCCCCGATGGACTACAAATTACACCACCCTAGGCACCTGCAGGGAAAAAAAATTATCATGTAAAACTCCTCAGGGAATGGCAGTAACCCACGAGGTGGTTAGCATTTGCCAAAGAATTAGGACCCCAGAGGTGTACTAGAGGAGAGCCCAAGATAAGGGCAGAAAACCATGTACATGTAGACACAGAGTTGGCCCCCTGCTTTTACAAACTCACCAGGGGGGACCAGCGAGAATTGGGGGAGGCTCTGTTTCCCTGGGCACCACTCAGGGTTACTAGGAATAACGGCCACAAATTGTTAGAGAGAAGTTTCAGGCTGGATATCAGGAGACGTTACTCTACAGTTAGGGCTGCCAGGCTCTGGAATGGGCTCTCAAGTGAGGTGGTGCTCTCTCCTACCTTGGGTGTCTTCATGAGGAGGCTGGACAGATATTTGACTGGGGTGATATGACCCTGGCACCCGTTCCTGCCTGGGTCAGGGGGTCGGACCTGATGATCTGTTTAGGTCCCTTCCGACCCTAAGCACTATGATACTATGATACAAAGGGAGGAAATGATTGCCCTAGTGAGGGACTTTAAAGATGTCTTCCAAGATGAGCCCGGATGGGTTTAGGGCATCCAGCACAAAATTCATACACCCAAAGGGACAGTGGTAAGAGAGAGCTGGTATCTTGTGCCCCATCACCTCCATAAGGAGGTCCACAAGGAACTTGAGAAGATGTTGGACCAAGGGGTTGTCGCAGAGTCAGTCGCAAAGCCCACTGGTCCCTGTCCCAAAACCCAACAGTACCCTCCATTTATGCTTTGATTATAGAAGGCTAAATGAGATAGCGGTCTTTG
>NW_017728994.1:23632425-23636040 GCF_001723915.1 Gavialis gangeticus | reverse complement strand
ACAGGAACCCTCCATTTATGCTTTGATTATAGAAGGCTAAATGAGATAGCGGTCTTTGATGCCTTCCCAATGTCCCATGTTGCTCAGCTGGTGGAGCGTATCAGGAACTCACACAACATTACCAGGCTGGACTTATTGAAGGGTGTCCTGGGAAGATAAGCACCAGAAGAAGGGGGACTCCCGTAGTGGGACAGGGTATGGGACAGCCCACCCCTCCATAAAAAGCCTTGAGACCAGGGCAAACTTACCTGTTTCAGGCAATGGAGGAGCAGACACAATGCGCCCTCTTGAAATGGCCATGCAATATGTGAGCCATGCTTACTTTGGACTTGAGCTGGCACAAGCCAGTGTCATCATCCCTGGAGGCTGTCCAGCAAGGATAAAAGCCAGCGCCGAGGGAGATGCCAGGACAGGACTGCAGCGGACAGACTCTGGAGGTGCTTCCCCTGCTGGGTGGGTGCTACACCAGTGGATGCCAAGTGATCCTGAGCTGGGGCACCAGGGAGAGCCTCCAGTAGAGCCAAGGGCAATGGAACATGTCAAGGGACAGTGAAGACTGTAAGAAAAAGGGGTAGACCAGACACAGCCCTGGATCAAGGGTGAAAGCCGTGGGTTTTTTTTCCTTTTTTTGACCCTGTTATGAAGGGGTCTTCTAATACCCCTTTGATAAAGACTGGCCCTTAGAGGCTCTGAGGCCAAGGAAGGGGTGCCCTGAAAGACCCTGAAGTAAGGGTTGAGGCAAAGATAATGCTCCAAGAGACAGGAGTGGTGGTGGACAATGGCCAAAGACCAGACACGGCCAAAGCCACTTGGCACAAAGGCACATGGCACAGGATCTTTCAACTTCACCCTAGCGGGGAAGGGGGCAGTGACAGTGAGGAAGAGGAGAGACAAATGGAACTGAGGACAGTGACAGCAGCAGTGGGTCCTCCAGCAGGAGCTGGAGTGACAGTGACATGGACAACAGGTGAACGTATATGACCCCGCAAGTGGGGTGGGGATGAAAGGAAGGGGTTGCCTGGCCTGAGAGACCAGAATTTGTTTGTGTATGTAGCATGCAAAGAGGATATTGTAATGGGTCTGGGAGGCCAGTGGGTCCATGTATGGGTGTGTGGGCTGTGCAGGTGAGGTTTTTGTAACAGGTTAAGGTTTTCTTTGTGGGGTGATACTCAGAGTGTAGATATATATAACTTCATAGTTTCATAGTTTCTAGGGTCGGAAGGGACCTGAGTAGATCATCTAGTCCAACCCCCTGCCATGGCAGGAAAGAGTACTGGGGTCAAACGACCCCAGCAAGGTGTTCATTTAACCTCCTCTGAAAAACCCCCAGGGTAGGAGCCAGCACCACTTCTCTTGGAAGTTGGTTCCAGATCCTAGCCGCCCTGACCGTGAAGTAGCGCCTCCTGATATTTAGCCATATATATTTACAAAAAAAAAAATCTGAGTCCATGGAGGTAGTTTTCCTTAACATTCTTGGGGATAACTGTTCTTTTGGAGTGGTTTAGTACCCGCCAAGGTGTTGGGGCTTAAAGTCCACTTTATGGAAATGGGAGGCTCCTCCCTAGCTTGCTTATGCAGCTGTATAGCTGAGGGCAGGTGAAACTTAGGGGCATCCAAACTCCAAGCACTGACTCATGGATTTGGACTGGATTTGACACAATTGATCCTCCCCCTCTATGCGACGCTGGTCAGGCCACAGCTGGAGTACTGCGTCCAGTTCTGTGCGCCCCATTTCAGGAGGGATGTGGACAACATTGAAAGGGTCCAGAGGAGGGCCACCCGCATGATCCGGGGACAACAGGGCAGACCCTACAGTGAAAGACTGTGGGACCTAAACCTGTTCAGCCTTCACAAGAGAAGGCTGAGGGGGGACCTGGTGACTGTCTGTTAACTCAGTAGGGGGGACCAGAAGGGTTTGGGGGAGACACTGTTTCCCCTAGCGCCCCCTGGCATGACAAGGAACAATGGACACAAATTATTGGAGAGTAGGTTTAGATTAGACATCCGAAAGAACTACTTCACAGTTAGGGCGGGTAGGAGCTGGAACGTAGGGCGGTGGGTGCTGGCTCCTACTCTGGGGATCTTTAAGAAGAGGCTTGATGCCTACCTGGCTGGACTCATTTGAGTCCAGTTTTTCTCCCGCCCAGGCAGGGGGTTGGACTTGAAGATCTACAAGGTCCCTTCCGACCCTACTTCTATGATTCTATGATTCTATATATATATATATATATTTTTTTAAGAAAATGCAAGCCCAAAAGTTAATTAAAGCTCCCTGAAAATGACTTGTGGTTTGCACATGTTGTATCAATTAGCTGTCTCAAAAGTCATTGTACATTTTGTGGATATATGTTATAACCATGTTGGTTAAGAAAGAGAGATAAACAAAGCTCTTGGGTTAGAGGCAGTATCTTTTATTAGACCAACTGAATAGTAGCAAAAAAATGTCTGTTGTTGCAAGCTTTTGGGGCCAAACACCCTTCTTCAGGCTGAGGAGAACTCAAAGATTGGAAAAGTGCTCCTAGATGGAAAGGGTAGACAAGGTTCGTTGGGTGAATCTGGTATCTTTTATTAGACCAACTTAAATAGTTGGACATTTTTTTTCTATGTCCATAGACCAACACGGCTACAACCTACACCCCTAGGTGGAAAAGAAACTTCGTTGTGTACAGGGGAGGTTCATCTTCCATGTTTCAGGGATACATGTTACATGGAAACATGGATGATACCGTATTGAGCTGTTCGGAAACGTAAACTTCATTGCTAACCGAACAGAACAAATGTTTACCTCCCTGCCGGCACAGGACACCTCCAGGGAAGAAGCCTGCCTAGTCTACACATCACAGAGCAACTCTGGCACGAAAGGTGGCTGAGGTGCCCCAGGGAATCACCTCCCACCCTCTACCTGCTCTGGACAGCGTACAAGGGCCAAAGTCCTACAGCTGCGATTGATCCCGCGAACCTGGAAACACTGCCCGCCGGGGACCGCCGCGCGCCCCTCCCCCGGGACCGAGGCCCCGCCCCGCCGGGAGGCCCCGCCTTCACCGGAAGTTGCCGACGCCGGGACGGCTAGCTCGCCGCGGGCGGCACTTCCGGCTGCGGGATGGGGTGGTTGCAGTCTGAGTGGGGTAGGCGCTGCCCGCCACCGGGAGCTTCCGCCGCCACCACGTAACGCTGCCGCCTCGCCCAGGTGAGGTAAGGTGCGGCCCGCCCCGCCCCGCCCCGCCCCGCGTCTGCGCGAGGGGCACGGTCTCACTGTAGCCGGCTGGTGGGGCCGGGTCCCAGGTGCTGTCTCCCGCAGCTGGCGCCGGCCGTGCGGTGACCCGGGCTTTGGGGCAAGGTCCCGAGCCGCGCAGCGCTGCAGACGGGCCGCGGGACTGGCTGGCTGGGCCCCACGCTCCGCTGCTGGTGGCCGGTCGGCTTCATTTGATTGTGGGCTTGTGGGGGCTGCGGAGGCTTCTCTCCTCACCAGCCTCGGGAAGGAAAGTCTCTGTCTTGGGAGCTGCCAGAGGCAGTGTTCAAGGGCCGGCCAGAAAACTTCCCTTAAAGCAGCGGTTCTCAAACCAGGGGCCTGCAGTGTCCTGGGGTGCCACAAGGCCCTTTCAAGGGGGCCCCAGG
>NW_017728994.1:23598287-23632253 GCF_001723915.1 Gavialis gangeticus | reverse complement strand
CAAGGCCCTTTCAAGGGGGCCCCAGGGTGCCGCACGCAGTGAGCACTGCTCCCCGTGCAAACGATAAACATGGAGACTCAAGCAGGGATTCTGAGTGTTAAATCCATCCTGGCCTGTTGCGGGCTCCCAGTGCTGTGCCCCAGAGACACTGCTGCTCTTATTTTACCACACACAAAAAAGAGTGGAAAATAAGACTTAGTATTTCCAAGAAGCGGGTCTCTAGTCTAATGAGGGGTGTGTTGAGCCTAGAAAGGTTGAGAACTGCTGCCTTAAGGTTTTGCTGGTTAAAGTGTTTTTTTCATTTTAGTTGATTTATCCAGAGTGCCTAACTGTTTTTCTTATTCCAGTCAGCAGTCTTCATAGCAGAACATTTCTGGTGGAAGCAGAAAGACACAAGAACACTAGCATATGTGGGGAGTACACAAGTAATGCTGTGTACAAGTTTGCTGTGCTTGAGCATGTTTATTTGGAGAATGTGGTATTTTGCTTTCTGCTTAAAATGGGATTGATAGTTGGTACGAATTGGGGCCCCCTGAAGGTCAGGTTTCTGAACTATTTAGCCTGAGGCTGGGAAGAAGCTTGTAGCTATGTTGCCTGTGCTGTTCAGGTTCTGTGATTGAATGAGTTGGGTTTCCAAAATGTAGCAGTTTTCTTGACTTTCTTACAGATCTGTTTATCTGGCTATAGGCTATGCATAAAGAAATGTTTTCAGTTGGCTTGAGCTTCCTCTTGCAAACATACTCTGATAGTTATTTTTTTCCAGCTTCGTAAATAAATGGGCAAAAAAGCTGATGACAGAGGAGGATTTAGTGTTTCTCGTCTCATTTTGTTGTTTTACAAATACAGTTCATCTGGCCTTGTGGCTTTCTGGGTTTCTATGTCCAGCTTTTAAAATCCAGGAATCTGGCAGGTTATGCTGTCAGCAAAATTATTCAACAAATAAGCTTGTGCTGGGTACGGTCCATTTCCACAGAACTCATTCATGCAACTGGATGGTGAGTGGCACAATCTCAACACGGAGAGAGAGGGTACTCCATTTGAGGGTGGCAAGGACAAGGCAGGACTTAATCTGGAATTGCTTCTTGTATTTAGGAGTGATTGCAATAGTGCCTGGCACCAGATGCCAGAGAGAAGAGATTCCTATGCTCTTATGCCTGTTCTGGTAGTATCAGTGTGGGAGAGAAGAAAGTGCACAGAGTTAAATGCAGAAGCATAAGCAACAGAGAAAGGAGGTGGGGAAGAAGGGACCCTGTTAGGAGAGAGAATAAGTGTTGGGGTGAGAGAGGGGGGAAAGGGAAGGAGTAGATAACACATGGAAAAGACAGGAATTATGAAGGGAGGTGGATTAAGAGCTTTGGATTCAGGCCTGAAATTGTGGATGCTGTTGGAGGGCTTGTGCAGAAGACAGGCTTACAGATACACAATTCTTTTAGAATGTGAATTAGAAGCCAAGATTCCCAAGTTGTTGTCTGGCTGTGAAACACTTGTAAAATCTCTCATGGTCCACATGGAGGGTAGCTGGAGAAAGTTACGCTGTTGGCTCAAAGAGTATGGGTCTGTATCTAAATCTAGATACAGACTGCAACCATCCCTTCTAATAAGCCATATGGGGATCAGTATGGTTCCTTATGATGATAACTTGTTTGGCGTTTTTTTTTTTAAAGTTGTATAAAATTGTATAAAAAACCTGCTAAGCTTTAATCTGGAAGGCAGTCTGTAGATATAGTGAATGTGTATCTGACTTAAAGGCAGCCTGTTAAAATCTGTTTCCTAGAAATGGAATTAAAACTTACCCGGTCATGTTCATTCATTAACTGCAGGTAGATCTTTTATTTATACTTAGTCAACATGTAATTCCATAGCTTTTTTAATTAGCAAGTGGTGGGAATGAAAGGTAAAAGTTACCAGCACTATGAGTAGGTCTTCATTTTTCATTCTTTCTCAGGTCCCCTAGTATATCTGCTTATTTTCCTATCTGAACTTTTTTTTTCCCTCCCTACCTTTCAGCCCATCTTTTGTATCTGCATGGAACAGCCTCTGAAAAAAGTTTAGTTTCCATTTTTACATGACAAGATTTGTATTTATAATCATTCATGTCAATGCTTCTCTCCATTTCTAGTTCTAACTCACTTCAGCAGTGTTGTTTATTTAATTCATGTAGCACCTCTCTGAGGGCAGAGCTGGAGTCTGATTCTGAAATCAGTTTGTAGGGCTAGGTCTTGACTTCTGCACCGAGAGCTGCTCAGCTGAACCTTGTTTATGCAGAGATCTGAAGTCAGTAGATGATCTGATATACTGTAGGGTTCAAGGTTGCTGGAATTACTTGACATACAAAGTGATACCATATTCTCTAAGGCAAAGTTTGCTATCTGCTTTGAGTAATAGGATACAGCATCTTCAGGTAGGAAGTAAAGAATACTGAAACTTCAGGGGAGACTAAGCACCTCTGCTCTTGCAAAAAGCTCTCTATGATCATTAACTACTATGAGTGAGGATCACTTTTTTATTTGAAGGTGTCACCTTTTAAACAATGGGCACATCTACATGTCCACTTTAATATGCATTAGCCTATTTTAATGTGCATTAAACGATTACAAAAAACATTTTGTTTAGCTAATGCGCATTAAAATAGGCTAATGTGTCTTTTTCTAGTACTGTGTAATGGAGGTAGTAGCTTGAATGCGCATGACCTAAACTGCATTAATTGAACACGTAGACATACCCAGTGTGACTATGTAACTAAATATGATGCTGATGCAGTTTCATCATTCTGTGTAGAACAGTTAGCTAGAGTAGAGCACTAATTTACAGCCAATTCATAATTAAATTTGCTTTTTGGATGCCAATATTGACAGTGAAAGCAATATTTTTTTGCTAGCATGGAACAGTTCCAAAGTTACAGATTCCCTGTGCTCAGTATAGTCTAAGCAGTTTGGATGTTGTCGGCATTGTTTTGCCTAGTTAATTATCTGGACATCTAATCTCTCTGAACAAAATACAATTATTATCTATAAAGTTAAACTAAGTGTTGTTTCTTTTCTTTGAAGAATTTGTTACAACCCAGAGAAAATGATGAAAAATTATTTAGTAATTTAATGTAAACTGTTGGATCATTCTTTCTTAGTGTTATCTGAAAAACAGCAGGGGTGAGAGAGAACATTTTATTTTAGTTAAATGCAAGTTTTCTTTATCTTACTCTGTAGCTACTTACAGTTTTTTGCTTCTCTGCATTGGCCGAACCTCACCCAGACACTTTCCCACAAAAGTTGCTGAGTGAGACTTCATGCAAATGCAGAGGTTACTTACTTACATGAATCACTGCACAGAGTCGCTTCCTAAGGTTTTCTCTTGAAATTAAGCTGTAGCATATCACAAAGTTATCCTATCGCTTTCTCATTCATTAACATAGAATATGAACAAGATTGTGACATTTGAAGTATAAATGTTATTAGTTTATTGTAGCAGTCAAATTTTTAAAATGTAAACTCTTCTAGGTGGAGGTAGATGCTAATGTATTTGCTTGTGATAGACTTGTTGACCTCAAAGGGTGGTGCATATAAATCTTTGCAAAACTGGGGGCTGCAAGTGTGTCTTTGTAAACTTGGATATCTATTGGAACTCGATGGGATGACTTTGGTATGTGAATCTTACAGAATTGGGATCACAATGTGTAAATTATTTGAAACCAGGGATTATATAAATCAGGATGCCAAACATAGGGCCACAAGCAAGATGTGGCCCACAGGGCTGGGTCATCAAGCCCAGAGACTTTTGCCTTGACTCGGGTTATGATGTGGGATCTATCTGCCCCAGCAGGCAAGCTCTTAGGTGAGACGTGTGGCACTGGAGCCCCAGCAGCACCGTGGCCTTTCTGTTCTCATGGTGGCTGCCAAGTGCCCATGTGAGAGGGAAGGCCTTGGAGTCCCAGCAGCACCATGGTGCAAACCCAGTACCATGGCTTGTTCTTTCAGCAGCAGCAGCAGCAGAGTGCCTGCAGTGTTAGTTATCTTTCCAAAGTGCTGTTGTGCCCAGACAAGAGCAGCAGCATGGGAGCCCAATGGAAGCTGCCACATGAACACGCCTCAGTGCTGGTGCAGCTCCAGCCCTATAGCTCTTGCCTGGGTGCTTGACTGCTACTATGAGAAAAAGCTGCAGTGCTTCTGCAGTTTTCATTTGGGTACTTGGCTGCAGCCATGAGAACATACCATGGTGCTACTGAGGCTCCAGCGCTGCAGCTCACGCCCAGGTGCTTGGCTGCTGCCGTGAGAAGAAGCCATGGTGCTGTTGAAGTTCTGGTGCTACAGCTCTCGAGTTTGACTGCCAGGCATCCAATGCAAGAGCAGTGGTGCTGGAGCCTCAACAGCACTGTGGGAAGAAGTCCAGCCCCATGGTTTGTTTCTTCAACAGCAACCAACCACTTGGGATGCCGGGCCTCTTCCTGATTGTCTTGAAGCAGGCACTGCATGTACTAGATCTGGCATGAGCAGTAGAGTCTGTGACACCAGTCTGGCCCACTGAGCCAGCCCTACACCATTCACCTGCCCCATAGACCAATCCTGTGCCACTTATCCAGCTCACAAGGCAAGGTGAGTTTGATGCCCCTGGTGATAAATGATAGCTTAACTCAGCAACCAAAAATAAAGTTTTATATAAAAAATTGACATTATGATGATATAGTGTGACCGAAGCATTGCATGCATATGCATTTTTAGAAGGTAAGTGGGAGATCATATAAGTAGGCTGAGTAAGCCCTTTGCCTGTATAGAACAACTGAAATGAGTGGGAGCTGTGCATGAATTCAGGTATAGGTCTATGCAAATTAGCTTGCAGTTCTGAGGTTGAAGTTATTTCATCCACAATGGCAAGAAACTTAGGGGAAACTCAGTGTATTTATTAGATGTAGATGTGAAATTAAAAGACTATTTAATATCATACTAGCGTGAGGGAATGATTCTGTAAACCTGTAAAGATCAAACTTTTTATAACAGCCTCTTGTTAGTTGTTAAGTGGCTAAGAGAGTCAGAATGAAAGTTTTCTGATTTTCCTGTTATAATTCTGAAATGCAGGTCTGTTTTTGTACAACCAAGTACAACAGTTCTTCAGCCTGGTTGTGGCGTGCAGAATAATGTTTAACCATTAGGGTACATTCAGGGGATCCCTTTCTTTCCTTTTATTTTAATATGATAAATATTTAAAATGGGAAAAAGCCCACGGCTCACCAAACTAGAAAGATCAAGTTTTGCATAATAAGAATTTGAAGGAGTAAGGGAGGGAATGAATAAAATAACCTTTTACTTGAGAGGCTCCACTGTTGCTAACAAGCAGAATACAGATAATTTTTCCCTTTCCTTTGTCTCCCCTTATTTTGCTCATGGTAGAGAAGGACATAAAGTCTACTTTGTATATTGTAAGAACAGAAAGACTCAGAACTGAAGTAGCAAAACCAATCCTGCCCTGTTTGCATATGTTATCTTGAAGTAGGAAAAAAATAATTAGTGCCTAAATAGTTCTTGTCAGAGTGATATACAAGTATTAATAGAGCAATACAGTAGGATTTTAACAACTGCAATAATGCTCTGATACAGTAAGTGTAGTGCTTGATTAGTTGACTTTAAAGTCAGTACCATGAGTGAGGATGAAAGATGTTTTGTTGGTTAGGTTAGAGGTTGAGCTTTCAGTGTTTGTGGGAGCACCGTATCACCTGTTTGGATTAACAAGGTGTAAAGATAAAGTACCAGTTAGTGTATGGTTCAGCTTACTGCAAAACATAATCATGTTTTTACTGATTCTGAAGCCAATTTACATGTGAGTAATTTCCTACTGTTTGCTTGCAGTAGGGATATGCAGATAATCTAAACAAAAAGTCTTTCTAAACATAAGGAATTTGATATGTAGATTAGCAGAATAAATGATAAAATAGTTTAACAGTTCAGATCTATTGAGGGCACTTTTTTCTTTTCACTTCAAAATCTAGAACAAAAGATTAGTTACAATACTAGATACAAGTTTGCTTATCTTTTCTTTATAATTATGGCTGACAGTGCTGTGTGCTGTCTGAATGGCATTTGTGGTAATGATAGCAGCAAAATACTCGTAAGAGAGAGTGTGCGTGACTTGACACTTGAAATGAGTTGGTCTTTAAGGTGGCACCCTGATCTACTTTTTATGTAAGAATGGGTGTCAAAGAATCATTTTTCTTTTCTTCCCTTTCTAATTTAAAGTAACCAATATACTACCGTTGATTATACTTTTATTTACAATGTCACATATAGCTATAACAATTTAGTTGTGTGTTACATTGATTGTGCAAGAATAGACTTCTAGATTTTACAAGATGTGTGGTTTCATTTTAAGAGTTGGGCTAAGGATCAGCTCCCTACATTAGTGAGCATCCTCCAAAAAGAAGGAAACTGTTATTACAGGCTCACTAACCTTGTAGGGAAGGCTTCAAACCAGGTTCACCAGGGGATGGAGGCAAAAGCCGAGATAAGTAAAGAGCCAAAGGACATACATAAAAATCGAGTAGAGGGAATAGCAGGAGCCCAGTGTTCTCAGGGAGGAAAGAGTTAGTCAGTCAGTTACCTGAAATGTTTATATACTAATGTGAGAAGTGTGTGGAATAAACAGGAAGAATTAGAGGTCCTAGTACAATTGTGGAATTGGGATTAGAGATAGTCATGTGACTGGAGTACTGTTATGTATAGGTATAACTTGATCACGAAGGATAGGCAGGGGGGAAAAGGGGAGGAATTTGTGTGTATATATAAAGGCGATTTATGTGTATTCTGAAGTGCAGTACTAAGTGGAAAGCTGGTCTGTTGAGAGCCTGTTGGAAAGGTCTGGGTGCATCAAGGAAGATCTCCAGTAAACGACCAAAGCAGGAGATGTACAAGGACTTCTTTAAACAACTAACAGAACTTTCCAAATCACAGGACCTGGTTCTCATGGTGGACTTCAATAACTGTAACATCTGCTAGGAGGAGAACACAGAAGTCCTCCAGCAGTCCAGCAAATTCTTAGTGTGTGCTGGTGATAACTTTTTGGTGCAAGTGACAAAAAGTCCAGCTATGCAGGGGAGCTCTTCTCAATTGGCTGCTCACAAATAGGGAGGAATTTGTTGTGAAAGTGAGGGTGGAAAATGACTTGGGTGACAGTGACTATGAAATGATGGAGTTCAAGATACTAAGGCAGGGGTGGGCAAAATGGCAGATCTGGCCAGTGGCTGGACTTCATTTCCCGGAACCCCTCTCTGGAGTGCTGCAGCGGGTTTTCATAGAGACCTTGGCAGTGGTGGGGCCATGACAGTGCGGGACCAGGGTTTCCATGGAGACCAGCCCCAGCAGCTGCTCTGGGGCTGGGGCTGGGATCTTGCAGCGGTGACAGAATGGTCGGAGCCAGGAAAAAGCCATGACCTGCTGCCTGCATGGGCAGCAGATGGCAGTTCTGCCCCACCTCCGTCACTGCCACAAGATCCTAACCCTGAAGCGGCTCCCCGCCCAGCTGCACATCCTGCCAGTGCTGCTGGGGCCAGTCTCCATGGAACCCTGGCCCTGCACTGTCATAACACTGCTGCTGCTGGGGTCTCCATGGAAACTGGTAGCAGCAATGGTGGGCAGAGGCTGCTGGGAAATGGAGTCCACCGCAGGCCCGATCTGGCCCTGCAGGACTTTGCCTGCCCCTGCCCTAAAGGCAGGAAAGAAAGAGAACAGTAGAATAAAGATACTGGACTTCAGAAAAGTCTTTCACGAACTCAGGGAGTTGGTATCCAGGATTCCTTGGCAAACAAGTCTGATGGGGAGGAAAGAGCCCAGGGGAGAGGGCTGTGCTTTTAGGAGCTGGCAGTAAGGGTAAAGGAGCAAACTATCCTGATGTGATAAAAGAATGGGAAGTGCAATAGGAGGTCAGCCTTGCTAAACAGAGATTTCAGTGAGTTGAAATGCAACAGAGAACCCTACAAGAAATGTAAAATTGGTCACATTACCAGGAAGGAATATAAAAGGATTACATACACATGCAGGAAGAAAATCAGGAAGACCAAGCCACAATTTGTGATGCAACTGGCAGGGGCTTAAAAGGCTGCTACAAGTATGTCAGAAGTAAGCGGAAGACCAAAGCAAATGTAGGACCTTTACTGAATGCAGAAGGCAATCTGGTTACAGATTATGGAGAGAAGCTTGAAATATTTAATACCTTTTTTGACTTCAGTCTTCCCAAATACAGTTAGTTACCAGAAGATGAGCTCAGTTGGTAGCAAAGATATGGAAGAAGTGGTAATTAACTCTGCCACTGCTCCCCCACTGCCAACCCCTGGCCCACAGAGCCATGCCCTTTCAGCCCACAGGTGTTCCTCAGAGGTTTGGAAATTTGGCAGTGGGGGAGCAGTGGCAGAGTTAATTACTACTGCTAGCTGTTCCTGTTCACTTTGTTTTCCTCTAGGTCAGGGGTACGCAAAGTCCAGCCTGTGGGTTGGATCGGGTCTGTGGTGGACTCCATTTCCCAGTAGCCCCTGCCCATGTCACTGTGGCCAGTTTCACTGGAGACCCCAGGAGTGGTGGAGCCAGGGTCTCCATGGATTCTGGCCCAAGCAGCACTGGCAGGGCCTGCAACTGGGTGGGTTGCTGTTCTGGGGCTGGGATCTTGTGGTGGTGACAGCACAGGCTGGAGCCAGGGCAGAGCTGTGATCCACTGCCCGCATGTTGCAGGCAGGGATAAGAGGGCAGCAGATCTCAGCTCTGCCTTGTCTCTGGACCATGCTGTCACCACCACAAAATCCTGGCCCCGGCTCCAGCCCCAGCCCCAGCCCCAGAACAGCTCCCTGCTCAGCTATGTGTCCTGCCAGGACAGCTGGGGCTGGTCTCCATAAAAGCCCTGGCTTCATACTCTTACAGCCCCTGGGTCTCCATGGAAACCGGCCACAGCAATGTGGTCAGGGGCTGCTGGGAAATGGAGTCCGGCTGCCAGCGGAATCCGCCATTTTGCCCACCTTTGCTCTGGGGGATTCACAATTGACTTCTTAAGGACCTGTTCCATAATCTTTCCAGGTATCTGACTGGTCTGTAATTTGCCAGATCTTTCATCTTCCCTTTTTTAAAGATAGGCACCGTGAAACAAGCAATCAAGGAATCTATTGTGAATCCCCTAGGGGAAAACAAGGTGATCAGGAACAATCAGTATGGATTCACCAAGAGCAAGATGCCTGATCAACTTGATTTTTTTCTTTGGTAAGGCCACAGGCTCCATGGATATGGGGAGAACAGTACATTTGATATACCTTGACTTTAGCAAGGTACCTTTACCTTGACTTTGCCTGCTATATTTGAAGTCTTTGGGAACACTGGCATAGATGAGTCTGTTGCAGGGAATTCTTGCACACAGATGTCTTAACAAATCGGTATAGCTGGGATAACCTTTTCCAGGATTGAAGTAGGGGGGCAGAGGGAGCAAGCTTTTATAATGGAATTTTAAGATGATTTCCTTCTTTATTGCTTCAAATAGACACACATTCAGTTTCTGATAGGCTGAAATGTTGAAGACTATCTGAAACTCAAGCCTTAGTAATATTAAGTGTTTAAAGCAGTATGAGACTTGCTTTCTGAAAACTAAAATTCCTTTGAAGGCATTTTCCCCAAAGATATCTAAATAAAATTTACAGTTGCATTTCTACTGGCTATACATTAGTTTTACTCAATGAAAATGCCCTGAAAAAGTCTTCCAGTGACTTTCATACTTTAGCATATAATAAAATCCTTTCTGATAGTGAACAAAAAGCTTATTTTTATGTGAAATTATTCTATCACAGAACTGTTACGGTGTGATTATACTGTGGGTCAGTTCTCACAGTCTAGAAGAATAATTTTAGTTTAGCTAGTATTGTTTTTAAAACACAAAGTCTAACTTTTTTAAAAAAGCACTTAATATGACTTATAATTCTTTAGGAAATGCACTTATCAGTAGAACTAGCACTCTGATTACATCAGTACTGTTTCGCAGGCGAATTCACCAACCATGCAAGATGCTAACCATAGTTCTTAAAAATTCATATACCTTTTTTCTGTAAAATCATAACAGCATAAATCCCATGTGTATGCCAATCACCAGTTATATGCAATGTAACAACTTCATAAAAAATATAGCCACTTTAACAAAGCAGTATAATGATGTATAAGGGAATGGGTTTTCAGTAGATGCAGAAATACATGGTAGATGGACAATTTTGCTGTCAGGAGGAGGAGAACTGAAGTCTGACTCAAAGTGTTTTTTGGAAGTGGAAGGCTGTCTGTCACTATTTAGCATTTAAAAGGCATGAAAACAAGTTTTCGTAAAGTGGGAGTTGATCTTTATGGAATACAATCTTAAATCGGAAATGGGAACAAACCTGATAAAAAGGTTTTATAGGGCAGCAGAAACAGGATATAAGTGCAGTGCAGAACAACACCACCCACCTGCTGGAGTGCATAGTGCACACGTGTCACAGTCACTAAATCGCAGTAAGAATTCTGGAATCTTGAAGGTTTTGATGAACTTTGAAAAAACATTGTTAGGCTCCTAACTGATGTCTGTTAATGGAGAAGATGTTCCTGGCTGAAGACAGGATAATGTTGGCATGGATTAAGGCTATACAGGAAAATAACAGCTTAAATGCAGAGGATATCAGTGTCACTAGAGCAGACCTCGTTAGGTAAAGGATTGAAGATTATAGAATCATGGTGACTTCCAGGAGAAGAACAGAGCCTTCTCCCAAAACACCTCCTCAGAGTCTTAAATATTAGGCAGACTCTTCTTAGCAGCATACCTGAACAAAGGATGCAGAGTTGGCATCCTCCCAAAGAGGAGTCTGAAAGGGATCTTCTTACTAGAGGAAAAACCCACTGAGACGCAAAGGAACAAGGCATAAAAGCATTCCAAGAATTATGAGGAAAACCACTGAGAAGAAGTCATATGCTAGAGGAACCTTTGGTGTTAGACTTGATGTCTGTCCCCAGCCCAAATCAATTAATATATTCCACTGGTAGTTGATCTATACTGAAAACTGGCTGAAGAAAGAGGTGTTAAATACACTGGAAATAATGTTCTTCTTAAGCATGCAAGAACAACTTAAAGGGATGACTGACATTGATGTTCATGATGATAAATGGTGAGATGTGAATGTGATAAGCAGTTTACTGAAATTCTTCTTTAGAAAACTTCCAGAGCCTTTCTTGACTAATGACAAGTGTGTGGATTTCATAGATGCTAAGAGAAAGGAACATCCTATGCATTGCAGTGGCTGAAAATGCTAAAATGGCTGATTCACAACTTAAATGTAGTGTTTCATAAAGACATTCAGGTTCTCCCTGCGCATCTGAAGACACTAGCAGAAAACTCAACCCCTCGCCCCTTCTCCACCCCCCAAACCCCCCCCAACAACAACCAGGGCTGTCCCGGGGGGTGAATCGGAGCGACCACCCTGGGCCCCACGCTTTGGGGGTCTCCACGGAGCCAGGCAGAGTGGCTGTGCGACTTTGCGCTGCTGCTGCCAGTTTTGCATCGGGCCACTCCCCCCACTCCCTCCCCCCGGCCACTGGCACTGCTGCCAATGGCAGCAGCTTCTTCACATCCAGGATGCATGGGATTGGGGTGGGGGCAGGGCTCCACACAAGCTGATTTGCCTTGGGCCCTGCACCGTGCTTGGGTCAGCTCTGACAACAACAAAAACCACCAAGAAGGACCCAAGAAACCTGGCAGTAGTATTTGGTCCAGCTTTTGTGTGGTCATTGCACAATAGTGCACATAGTTAGGCAACATGCTACAGCAGTACCAAATTTTAGAAATACTTATCCAAAAAAAGACTTGTTTTTCCCAGAAGACCATGCTGAAATCCCTCCTACAGCAATTCAGGGGGAAAACTCTATAGAATCTCAGCCAGTGCTAAGCAGATAATTTAATTACCAACATTGGAAGAGCAGAAGTATCTCCTGGAGATGTATCAGATTCAACTACTAGTGACTTACCTAAATCTAAAGGTGCTGGGGGATCTGGCAAGAATCAGAATAGTAAGGAATTGCTCGTGTTTTCCGTCTTGGCAGTAGCCAGTTGCAATAAAAAGAAAACAAGCGAAGCCACCACCACACAGCGCAGAAGATGAAATCGGATGTGTTTCTCAAGAAGGAACACTGTCCTTTCACAGTGTTGTGAAATGATACAAAGAGGACACAACTAAAGGAGAATGTAGAAACAGGAAGAGATGTGTGAGGGAGAAAACAGAACAACAGTGGAAAAAAGATAAATGCTGAGAAGGACCAAAAGAAGTCAGGAAAGAATGTCGCATTAGAGGCATCTTCAGCACCTTGTCACCAAAAGCACACAGTTGCCTAATCTCAGCTGTCAGGTAACCATACAAAAAGATTGCTGCAAAATACCTGTTTCACAAGCTACTTCCCAGGTTGAGAAGACAGTCCTTGACTGACACTTCCTCCCAGGCTTCCTGGCACTGGTTCTCCTATAAAACAGTAGCCAGCCCTGAAGCAGTGAGTTTTTAGCACAGTTCTGGCATCTCGGGTTACTCAAGTACTTGCTGCCCTGCATACGTGGGTTCTAACATGCTGAGCCTTGAAGTGCAGTTGGTGACAGAAGGCAAGGGAGGACCAGGCTGATGATGAACAAAGTGAGACAGTGAAAATGGTCTGCCTGTCTTTGCTCCAAGTTCTGCTGCTGAAAGGCTTTTGAGGGGAAGAATAAAAAAGGGGTAGAGACAAGTTTGAAGATCTCTGAACAAAGCGAAGTAAGTTGTACTGATGGACTATATTTCCCACAGTCACATTAAATGCGATAAGCATTCCCATTCTATGCATCTCCCTAGAACAAACTAGATAACAACAAATTCAGGACATGCTGGGAATGAAGGTAAGTTGCCCACTATGACCAAAATGTTTGACACAATGAAAAAAGGAAGATCGACTAGCAGTTTAACTACATCAACTAGAAGTGAAACTAGTAAATAAGAGCCTACGTTGAGACTTAAAGGCTGTTTGGATGTTCTTTAGTTAAGAATGCTAAGGCATATGCATCTTAAGTCATTCCCTTTAAGGTGGGAAGGCGAACAACTAGAATTTTTTTCTTTTTCTCAAGGAAGGAGGAAATTAGTTTAGAACTGAAGTATAGGTGATACAGCAATAAATACAATAAGCAAATTATGTGAACAATTATATTTAATATTAATCTTTATTATGATATGGTAGCTTGTAGTAACCATGAAAACATTTTTTTCTTTACACGTATTGGAGCATACAGTCATGACTGGACCATTTCTAAGATCTTCTATACTCTGTAAATAGTCTGGTCCATTGAATGTAAAGATTCTGTCAGAAAAGTAGGAATCTGGCCATAATAGGCAGATGCTCAGAATACTTAAGAGTATTGTCTTGGTTAAAAATCTTACTTTTAACATAGCCATATGTGTATTGAATGCAGAAATTGAAGTTCTTTGGGTTAAAACTGCTTTAGTTTAGGCACCTCAAAACAAGGTGACATTATTACTGATTAGCTAAACCGTGACTAAAACTCATGTTGTCGTACAGGAAATGGGGACCATGTAGTCTCATTATTTCTAGGTGGACCCTTGTTTAAAATGCTTGATTTTTGTGTCCTGTTTAATAAATGACATTATTTTCATAACACTGCTGCATCATTTTTAACAAGCATGTAGTACAGTGTATAGTTTAAATACATTTCCAGGTAATGTAGTCATGTTGTACAGAAGCTTACATAATTAAAACATCCATTAGTTTCTTCATAAGCAACATTAATTTTATAGCACAAATGATAAATATTATAAAAGTCAATTTTAGTGGAGTTTGTTTGGTGATTTGAGGGAAAACAGTGTTTTCTATACCAATGGGGAAGAGATTTCTACTTCATCTACTAGGCAACTTTTTAAATCTTGAATATTGAACAAGCACAGAATGTATGTAAAGTAGTCCAACTTTACACAGTGCAATGATCCCACATTTAGACCTTCTATCACGTGTAGGAAACATGGTGTTTTCTTTTGAGGAGCTGTGCCTGAGGAAACTGCCAGGAATTTAAAATATTTTAACCCACTGTGCTTAATAGGCTTAAGGTATGAATGTACCTTTTTTAAGGGGTAGAACATCCCCACCTGCCATCCAGTTTCTTCTTACTGCCCATGGCAATAGGAACAACTTCATTGTCTTCCCGAGTATGGTATTCTCTCTACTGTTAAACAGTTTTTGGTGTAGTTAGCATGTAGGGCTGTGCGAAGCTTCGGTAGCCAATTTGATTTGAAGGAGATTCGGCAGCCGAATCTCCGAAACAAATTGGGAGACCCGTTAAAAGGGCTGGATGGAATCGGAAGCATCCAAATTGATCTGGAGATTCAGAAGGCTGGCTTGCAGGAAACAGAAACTGGGAAGAGGGGGGAGGGAAACTGCTCTGATATTGACATCTGTAGCTGGCCAGTGACTGTGATCTTTCTCTGAGTTCCCTTCCAATCACAGTGCTCTGGGGGAGGGACATGGAAAGAACATATAAAGCTGTGTGTGAAGTGATCTGTTTCTGTGTCTTTTGTGAGCTGTCTGTCTTGAAAGGTTCTGGCTTGGTAGCACTTCATCAACCTCCTGGATACAAAAGCTCATGGACTCAATATAGACATTGGATTTATGACACACTATAATGTGTCTGACATCTGACTCCCCAAATACCTCTCCACTTTTACCTATACGAAGACTGTATACTGCCAAATGTATGATTTGAAATCTTTCTCAAAATATAATCTAAAATGAGTTCACATTTCTTTTTCTAAAGAAGAAATGGAGAAATTTATAAGAGGAGTGTCAGACTGATGAAGTTCTCTGGGTTCTGTTTTGCACTAGGTATCAATAAAGCAATGCTTAAATCTCATATGAAGGCACAATCTGTCAGAATTTAAGCAACCTTGGTGGCATGTTTGAGTCCCTACACCCAAGATTAGCAAAGCATCTATGTTAAACTGTGGCTGTTCGCCTTAAACAACGACTACTCTTTGATACCAGTCTACAGCTCGGACACTTCACCTCTTCATTGAGCATTGCTACAATCCTTGTTTTAGGTAAGTTCCTAGTTCCCATCTCTTAAAGAGAAAAGCTATATGCTGTTTAACCAAGAATGATGTACAGCATGTGCAAATACATTAAGTGATCATTCCTCATTCTTTGAGTATTTTCTTGCCTAGAGGATGTCCAAAAATCAAATAGACACCTTGTTTCTGAGAAGGCAGAATGAAGAAAAAAAGGTTTTTCCAACAAATTTGCCGGAGGACTGGGAACTTCAAGACTCCCAAAAAAGAGAGATTGTTAACACTTGTGAATTGAAGAACAATGAACTATTGACCCTGTAGCCTGAAAAGAAAGTTTTGCTGATGCTACTGGGCTGTGGCTTTGGGGGCAGGAATCTAAGTGGAGTGCTTCTGTTCTGGGCAGAAAAATCAGCTTCTTTGCTTGACACCCCAACTGAGGGGAGGGCAGCTGATTTTTGGAGAAAAAGTACATATAGCGTGCAAGAAAATACAGTATGTTAGTGTGTCTTTGGAGATGTTCTCTGCATATAAATTCACTAAAACACACACTGTCCCTAAATCTTGAACATTTTTTATCAGGGTATTGAAGGATCCGAATGGCAATTGGGGATAGTCCATTCTTTTGTATCATCAGGGTAAAAGGGGAGGTGACTTCATGTAGAGTTGTATGTGTGGGCACTACGTGTTATATGGGGCACATATCCATCAAGATATCTACATCAAAGAACACCAGGGGCTGTAAAGGTGTAAGTACTCATTCTTTGATAAATTACAGAACTAAAATCTGATGCTGCCCAACCAAAATAATTTTGTATTTGAACTTTTGTTTCCCCAATAGATTAGCGGTGGGCAATTATTTAGGGCAGAGGGCCACTTACTGGGTTATGGCAAGCCGTTGAGGGCTACATGACAGGCAGCCCAGGGCAGATTAACAATAATTTTCTAAATTTTTTAGGGGCCCTGTGGGCCAGATAGAATGGCCTGGCGAGCTGCATCCAGTCCCCAGGCGGCATTATGCCCACCCCTGCGATAGACATAGTGTAAGGGGAATAATAAAGTTAAGAATCTTATGTGGATTTATAGATCTATCTTAGTTTTTTTTCTACAGGAGATATTTTAAATAACAGCATAATTGAATTAGTGTAGACCAGGGGTGGGCAATTATTTTGGGTGGAGGGCCACTTACTGAATTTTGGTAAGCCATCAAGGGCCACATGACAGGCAGCTGGGACAGAGAGATATTAACTTTCTAAATTTTTTAGGGGCCCCGCGGGCTGGATAGAATGGCCTGGTGGGCCATATCCGGCCTGTGGTCTGCATTTTGCCCACCCCTGGGTTAGACTGAGACTTACCTGATTAGATGAGTGAGACTTTTAAAGTACTAGTAAATTGTAGCCTTTGAAAATTTAAGTTTTGTCTCTGTTTAAAGAGGCATTTTAAATATTTCTTTTTGAAACTATAAGTAAAGTAAGAATGTGTCAGATAGCATATGTAGTTAGTGATTTTCAAGGAAGCTGAATTACTGCATTGTATATCCATTTGTTTGTCAGTTTGACAGATCTTAATGGTTTGAAATAAGTGCAGTGTTTCTGAAAACCACAGCTTTTAGTCAGGAGGAGAAATGATTTCTGAAAAAAGGATCTATTCCTTGAATGCCAAAGAGATGAAAAAACAACACAGACTGGAGGAAAATACTAGTTTAATTCAAGTGAAAGTCTGATGACTAATTTATGGCATTGTTAAAAATTGGGATATGTTTGGCCATGAAATGCAATATATATTCTTTAATGCTAACATGTTTGTTGCATTATGGGTAGTAAAATTCAGACTTAATGGGGGAACTCTGGGGTTACAGGTTATTCTTTTGGTATGTAATCTTTATTTGTCAGGGGAAAAGTTACAATTTAAGGTCTTTTTCAAGTGTGTGCACACAAAATGTAGGGTAGTTGCATATGCTTTTTATATAAGCTTAAATGAAGTAAATGGATGCTATACAGTTTAAGAGGAAAGAATGTTAGGACATGGTATCCATTAGCTTTGATTTCATGGAATTTTTTATTTTTTTGGTTCCATTTCTGCAGGCAAAGGATGCATAATTTAGATATGAAAACTGATGTTTTATTTAGTGGATTGTAAAATCCTTCCCTAATTTCATGAATACCAGTGACAGACACTTTGGAATTAATCAAAATGTATATGCTGCATATTATAAAAGGTTAGCTTTCTAACTTGTCTGTCCTTCAGCATCATCATTAGTCCTCCAGTGTTTTTGATTTACACAGAGACCTGTAGAGAAGGAAACTGAATCAGTGTCTCCTTATCCTAGTTTTTACTCTAACCATTGTTTCATTCTTTCTTTTATCCCAAATTCTTTTAAAGGTGTGGCCATAATTTCTCCTTTGTCCTTTATTAAGTGTCCTTGCTAGTGAGACCCGTATCTATAAAGTGGTTATTAAAAAAAAATTCTTTGAATTGGGCTAAGGGCCTTGGAAAATCCATCTAATTCTTTGCTTTCATTTGCTACTAGTACTTTGTCAAAGTAGCTGTAAGTAATGTGTAGCTTCTGCCTTTGTCTTCATTACTCTGTATCTTCCCTGGACCCACAAGTTTCTCTTAAGTCAGGGGTTTTCAACCTTTTTAATAAGTGTACCCCTGGCAGCCAGACATGGAGTGGGGGTGGGGGTGCACAGTGGCAGCATGGAATGGTGGGTGGTGGTGGTGGCCGCTGTGCGTGAGCTTGAGCTTCCCCCCCTCCCCTTGCATCCAGCCAGCCAGGCAGCACCTGTGTGGCCCGCAGAGGGGTGCCCTGTCCTGGCCCCTTCCTCCCTGGCCCTGCTCCTGGGAGGCGGCAGCGTGGGGTGGTGGTGCTCTGTTCCCATCTGCCCGCCCATGCGTACCCCCTAGGGCCTTCCCAGGTTCCCCCCGGGGGTACATATGTCACTGGTTGACAACCCTTGTCTTAAGTCATGTGAGGTCAGAGGTATGTCATCTACTTCAGATCATTCCCTTTACATAAGAGTTGCAGGCAAGATTTGTAGAACTCTTCAGTCTGATTTGCAAAGCATTATTGATTGTATTTGGTAGATCATCGATCAATTTGGCTTATCTTTGTAATGGGATTGGAGGGGTAAAAAGCTATTTCTGACTTTCCTGGGTATTATGTTTTAACCCATTCCCCCTCTGTAGCAAGTGATTGCTTCTTGTGAAGAGCATGCTGTTTGAGAAGCATCTTATCCTTCCTACTCAAGAAAGGTTCTGCTATCTGTTGTAGTAAGTTATGTTTCTTAGGAGATAGCTATCCCTCTAATAATTTACAGTTATCACAAGTTTTACTGTATGTAGATATCCACTGATGCTTTGGTACTTTTTATTCTCCAGGAAAGGAAATAATTTCTGATTTATTTATTTTTTTTAATTTTTAATTTTTATTTTTTTTTAACCTTGGATGAAAAGAAAGTCTTGTAAAAACTTGTTCCTAGAATGCAGTTAAAATAGTTTCAAAATATTTCAACTTTTTAAAGTGAATGAAGAGGGTGGGAGGTAATTGTAATCGGCAACTGAAATGATCCATTGTACAATAATGTTTAGAAATTACCCAAATATGTAGATGTTTGAAAAAATTAGATGTATAATTCACTGGTTGTAGCTGGATCTGTTAATGAGAAGATTGTAGGTTTAAGGCAGCTCCATAATGGATTTGCTACAATTAAATTTGATTCTTAAGAGAGTAACAATTATTTAAATTTTGGTTACACAGATCAGCCTCATAACCCCCCGAAGTCAATATGGTCTAATAGTCACACTGAGCACAAATTAATTGTTTTTTGCTTTTGGACACAGAGTAAGAATTGTGTGACTAAAAACCCCTGGAGAGAGGTAGTTAACCATGTTTGCCTGAAGTCAGGCAGAGCAGCGTGATACCTCATAGACTAAATTTCATAGACTTTAGGGCTGGAAGGGACCTCATAAGATCATGAGGTCCAGCCTCCTGCCCAAGGGACAGGAAGTCAGCTAGGGTCAAAAGATCCCAGCAAGATAAAAGTTCAAAAGTTTCTTGAATGTTTCTTGCTTGCACCACCTCTGGGGGGAGTTTGTTCCAGGTCTTGGGGGCTCAGACAGTAAAGAAGTTTTTCCTTATGTCCAGCCTGAAATAGTCTTGCAGGAGTTTGCGACTGTTGGACCTTGCAATCCCCTGGGATGCTCTGGTGAACAGGTTTCCCCAGATCCTGATGCACACCCATTATGCACTGATACGAAAGGGTTCCATGACCTCAGGAAGTTTGAAAATCAGTGGGTTTTTTTTTTTTTTAAAGACTTGCTGATGTCATGGAACCCTTTCATATCAGTTCCCTGCCCATCTCTTGAAGACTGATGTGGAGCCATGTGACCCAGCCCTGTTGTAGAGTGCCAGGTTTTCTGCAGAACACAGTTTGAAAACCACAGGACTAAATAACTCAGAGAGGCATAAGCATTCATAAACAATAGTTTACCATGTCAGACCATTCATAGTATCTAATCAGGTAAGCTGTTGCTTATGAAAACTTATTCCTCTCTGAATTAGTCCATAATCACTGTGCTATAACATCTCTATCACAGCCATAGAGATACACTGATTAGAAACTCCCAGTTATGGATTTTGGATACCATGTCATTGGAATCAGTGTGGTTGTTCAGTCACATTTTTCTGTTCTTAAAAAATGTTTCTCTGCCCTGCTTCTGTGCAAGACCTACACTCAAGGGAAACTGTGTGAACACGTTAGAAACTGTTACATGCAGTAAGTTACAGGCTGGAAAAAATCTTGGTGACCTTTCATGCTGCTTGTTGCAATAATAGGTTTTTGGAAAATGTACAAGTGAGATGAAACCAATCATTTCATAAGGATCATTTTATGCAAAAAATACAAAACTGCTGCACCCTCAAAAGTTATGTGAAAATGAGGCTGTGTCTACTTTGCAGAACATAGTGCTGCCCAGAGAAAAACATGCGAATTAGTTCGGGAACTGGAAGGAGTATTGCGGCATTAGTGTGGTACTCCTTCTGGGCTAATTTACTTTGAAAAGGAAGGTAAGTTACTTTGGGTGGAACTCCATGCCTACTCAACTGGACTGTTTCTGGTACTCAGTCTATAAGGTGCTGCATAGTGCGTTGTAGATATACCTGCAGATCTTATCTATACTATAGTGGCCACTCAGGCTGGACTTTACCAGACTCAGCGCCTGCTTTGGGATGCATACTGTGTGCAGTGCATTCCCAGATATGGCTGGGGTGGATGCCAGGTGCAGCTTGGCCAGACTGTCTTACACATGGTGCCCATTCTGGCCACTACAGGATCCACATCACACAGCACAGGTCCCAGACTAGGTGAAGCAGCTTCCAGATCGGGTATGCTGGGGGAAGGGAGGGACCTGATCTGGCCTGCTGACCACCCCTGGGCCACTCATGTGCACCACAGGGCCAAATGAGTTTGGGACTCCTGCTACAGAGCCTCCGCTGCTATGGCTACTTCAGCAGATCTCCTAGTGCTGGTGTTACCAAGCGGTAGTACACTTTAGGGTTGCGCGGAACTTTGGCAGCTGTTTCATTTTGAAGGTTTTTCAGCCCATTTCGGTGCCCAAAACACTGAATCCGAAACTAAACGGAAGGCTCTGAAACAAAACCTTCCAAAATGCTTCAGAAAACTTAAGAGTTTTGGAGCCGGGCTTGCAGGGAAACAAACTAAGAAGAGGGAGGGGCAAGGGGGGGAAGGACTGTTCTGATATTGACATCTCTAGCTGGCCAATGTCTGTGATCTGTCCCTGAGGTCCCTTCCAATCCCAGTGCTCTGGGGGAGGGACGGGAGCCTGCTGTCATCCTGTGTGCAGATCTGGGTGCCTGTACCTCCCAGGAAAAGTCTGGCACAACCCCACAGCCCTCCTAGGGGGTGCAGATCTGCAGATCTGTGCGCAGGAAGAAAGCATGCTGCTAGCTGGGGTCGGGGCTAGTGCCAGCACCCGAGTCTGCTTGGTGCGGCCCATGCTGAGTGCCAGAAAGAACCCAGTGCAGGCATTGGCCCCAGCCAGCAGTGGCAGCCTGCTGTCATCCTGTGTACAGATCTGGGGGCCCACACACCGCAGCCCTTGGATTTGCATGTGGGATAACAGCATGCTGCTGACAAGTAAAAAAAAGTTTTGCTTTGAACAGTTTGAGGTGCAGTGTCACAGGAACTCCGGCACCTATCTCTTTGAAACTTGGCAGATCTAATGCCTTTAGAAGGGGCTACCATCCCTGCAATTTACATCCAAATCGCGCAAGAAATGACAAAGTTATAGGCATTTTAGTGATTCCACATGATGGCCTATGACCAAATCACAGAAACAGCGTAGAAATTCCGAAACGCATTCGTCTGAATTGAAACAGAACAGTGATCCAAAACACTGAAATGAATCACTGTCCCTCCAAAACAGCCAGATCCGAAACCAAATCAAAACACAGCCCTTTCGCATAGCCCTTGTACATATACCCCTGGGAGTACACAAAACATCTCTGGGGGATACGTGGGAGAAATTGTGTAATAGCGGATTTAACTTTCATTATAATTATAGTTGGCATTTAAGGGGTTAAAATATAAAACGTATGCTGATAGGGTATGTAGGCAGCTGGTAAATCTGGAAAGGGGTATGCAATAAGAAAAAGCTTGGGAACCTCTGCCCTAGTGTAAATGCAGAATATGGCAGTGAAGTTCCTCTGCCTACCATAGCTATGCAACCTTCCTGAACAGCATAAGCCAAGCTGACAAAAATGCTCTTCAGACACTCTTCTGGGAGTGTAACTGTGCCCAGAACAGGGGTTCTGGCAGCATTGCTTTTTTAAGTAGGGATGTTGTTTTTCCAGAGAGCTAGCTGATAAAGCAATATTTTGTGGTACATTAGTGTTGATGTGCATTTCCCTTCTCCCATTGACTGTGGGAGGAAAAAGCTGAACCATGAATTTAGCAGATTAGTGTTCTGTTTCAGTAACAATGAAACTGTTTAAATTGTTGCTTTTTTCTTGTTGAAAATAACATATTTAATGATCTAGTACTTCACTAATGTGTTAGATGAATAGATAAGTATATTGCCAGTATTTTTCTTCTTTTGCTTCAGTTTGTCACGATTTTTATAATTAACCAACTTATAGCTCTTGTTTATGTACGTAACAAGTGAGGAATGACTAGACAATTAGGGCATGTCCACACATGCAGGCACGTGTGCTTGCAGCAGCTCAAATGAGAGTGACACAAATTTGAGCCGTGGATTTTTCCCTCTGCGCACGTGCCCAGACATGCACTTCGGTGTGGGGCAAGTTGTGCCACTTGGGACAAAATAATCCTGCCCAGTTCCTTTAGGATCTGCAGCCAAGGGGAGGTAGAGCCTGAGTGATTTACCACAGGCAGCACTGGGTGCCAGGTAGCCAGGGCTGAGCTGCGCTGGCTTGTGCTGTGTTGTGGGGGGTCTTTGCTTGGAGGGCCCCCAGTGCCCTTATTGGTTGCTGCTGTGGGTGGGGGTTGTGGGCTGTGTGGGGGGCAGGCGGGTGACCCACCCTTCCCCCACACCCTTCAGCCCCCTGCGCCAGCCTCCCCCACCCCCAGTTCCTTACCTTTACTTACCTGGGACAGAGCCAGAGTCCATGCAGGGAGCACCACTCCAGGCTGCCTGTGGAGGCAGTGTGCTTCAGCAGTGGGGCAAGGGGCAGCCATAGAGATGCTCTGGCTAACTACCAGAACATCTCTTCGGACGACCTGAGCCTCTGGTTGCCTCAGGGCACAGTCCTGGACTGTGTTCTGCCCCGGGTTTTTCCCCTGTGTTTTATTTTGATACCTCGATAACTGCTTTGAGATACGGCAAGAGGCATGTGCAGACTCATCTGGACACGCTTGTACTATGTATAAGAGAGATCAGGACAGAAATAATGGTGCAGTATAGGTCAGGGCTGAGGGTTAAGTGGTGATGTTGTGTTAGGTAAGTGCGTAGTGACAGGGTTTTGCTTTTTCTTTTAGTTTTACATAGCTTTGAAATTGCATCCTGCAGAAAAGTGCCATGTTGAAATCAGGATGTAAACAACTCTTCTGTTAAGCCCAACAGAAAACAAGTCCAATTTACCCATTCTAAAGCCTCTTTTGAGAGAATGTTATGGCTCTTTGTGAAAACAAAGAGTGGAGTAAGGAATAATTATTTTGTTTCAGAATAGGATTCAAGTAAATTAAATTAAAACTACTTTAATTTTAGGTAAGGGTCTTCCACATGGGTTTAATTTTATATGCATTTACAGTCGATTTAAATTTTTAGTTGATTTGGATTACCTTTACCAAGCGTGCTTGTGTAGATAAGACAGGTTCACTGGAAGAACAATGTTTTTAATATGTTCATATGAAGCACTTAAGAACATTCAGTGCAGAGAACAAGTATGCACAAATTAATTCTTCAAGAATATTTTTGACACTAATCTCTCTTTTCAGTGTATAACTTATGTATTTTATTGGCAGGTGGAGAGTAAGACAATGGCAGGCAACAATCAGCTTTGCATTAGACGTTGGACTACCAAGAATGTAGCCAAATGGCTGAGGGAAGAAGGCTTCTGCGAGTATGTGGACATCTTGTGCAATAGGCACAGATTGGATGGAATTACATTATTAACTCTGACTGAATATGATTTACGATCACCTCCTTTGGAAATCAAAGTCTTAGGAGATATCAAAAGGCTCATGTTATCTATACGCAAATTGCAAAAACAACATTTTGATGTTTTAGAAGAGTTGGGTTACAGTAGTGATAGTCACATTGGAACAATTTCTCCTACTGTTGGCTCCCTTTCGGGTACGGATTGGTTCTGTAATGGTGAAGTACCACGGGATTGTGATGAACCAGTTACTGACTTAAATGATGATCAGTATCAATACACAAATGGAAAAAGCAAACAGCAAACCCGGAGACTGGACCCAGAATACTGGAAGACTATTTTAAGTTGTGTTTATGTTTTCATAGTGTTTGGCTTTACATCATTTGTCATGGTTATAGTACATGAACGAGTACCTGACATGCAAACATATCCACCACTACCAGACATATTTCTAGACAGGTAAGTTATTTAAACTACTTGGTGGGATTAAAACAAATGCTTATACATTTGATTAGAATAACAGATTTTCAGTATTTTTTCCATTTTATAAGGTACTGTGTTTCTGAATGTAAAATGGCCTGTTTTTGTAATGTGCTGCGGTGCCCGAGAAGTTTAAAATAAAGTTGGGAAAAGAAATTGAATGGTTGATGACTGCTGCTGTCACTACTACACAATTGATATTTTAAAAGGAGGCTGTAGGGATCAGTTCCGTGACCTTAGATAACCATTTATTTATAAAGTATATAGTACAAGATTTGACTCATCTTTCTCAGGCTGCAAATAACTTGAATAGTAACTTCCTTCTTGTAGGTGACACAAGCAGTGTGTCTAAGCAAAGACAAAGTAGTAGCAGAAAGAACTTCCATTAACTTGAGGTCCAGAATCTCTTTCCACCCCTTACACTGATTTAGAGGTCATGTTTTAAAGAACTAAACCTACTGTGCTGCTCTTCCCTATGTTGCTACACTTCCCCTTTTGCTCCATGCCAGGAAATTGAATTGAATTCTTGCTGGTACTTCACAAATGAGGACTGCAAATTGTCACAGAGTCCTGCCAAGGAGGCACATGGTCTCAGAGAGCAGCCCTGAACCCAGCCCAGGTATGGCTTTTGGAGTAAGGGTGGAAGTCTTTGCTCCTTCACACTCAGAGGCCCTAACCTTTGTTCCTTGCCCTCTAGTTTTCCATAGCCCTGACTTGAGCCAGCATCCAGTTCTACCCCTGAGAGAGAGACTTGTCTTCTTCTTGGGAAGAACAAGTGCACTCAAAGTTCCAAGCAGCAAATGCATAGCTGTGCCTCAAAGCTGTTTATAGGGAGAAAGGCCACCCAGCTGGAGATCCTGTGACCCTCCCTCCATCCAAAGGCCAAGCAGTTCCTGTCTTTTATTATAGTTTACATGGTCAGAGCACCTTCAAAGACTGCACTACTTTTGAGCCCCAGAGCTGTTGTACTGTTTCCTGTGTTACTTCAGACTCTCCCTGCTGGGAACTGACACCTTCCTTGTCCAGCAGACTCTCTTATTATCATGTTTATGTCTCTCTCTCTTGAACACTGCTTGGGTATTACCTGTGATCTTCACCTTTTGTCAACAAAACTAACCAAGTCTCTGTAGAAAGATGTGTTTTCTTTCTCTAACCTGTGCTTTCCCCAGGTAGTAGCTTCCTAGGTAAACTGGACATCAGGAGGGTTGATTTTAATGAGTTAAGGAGATTAGTCCAGGAGGCACTGAGGTACCGGAGGGTAGGGGGAGTTGGGAGTCCAAGACGAGTGGTCGTTCCTTAAGGAGATGATCCTCTGAGCCCAAAAGGTGACAGTCTCAACGCAAATCAAAGGCAGCAAGAGTGCCCAAAAGTCCCCATTGCTCACCAAAGGCATTCAGGAATGTCTAAAAGCTAAAAAGGAGGTGTACACCCAATGGAAGGGAGGGGCCATCACCAAGGAGGATTATACCTCCGTTGCTCGAGACTGTGGTGGGGGGGCTGTTAGGAAGGCTAGGCTGAGACAGAACTAGGACTAGCAACAAGGATCAAGGACAACAAAAAGTCATTTTTTAAATAGGTAGGGAGTAAAAAGATGGCACTGGGTAACATGGGGCCCCTGCAGGACACACTTGGCAATCTGGTGGTTGCACCAGATGATAAAGCTGACCTCTTTAACAAATTCTTTGCCTCCCACTGGGATTCAGGACAGACTCAGGAGAGGCACAGCCAGGCCTAGGGTCAGAGAGGACCTAGTTAGGGAACTTCTGGTGGAGCTGGATGTGTTCAGGTCATCAGGTCCAGATGATCTCCACCCCAGAGTGCTGAGGGAATTGACAGAGGTCATTGCGGCACCCATGACATGGCTTTACGAGCGCTCATAGTGCTCTGGCCAGAGGACTGGAAAAGGGCCAATGTGGTCCCCATTTTCAAAAAAGGGAGGAAGGAGGACCCAGGAAACTATAGGCCTGTTAGTCTTACCTCAGTCTTGGGGAAGCTCTTTGAGAAAATTATCCAGGAGCACACCTTCAAGGGACCAGCAGGAGAGATTATGCTTGGGGGCAACCAATATGGATTCATTAGAGGCAGGTCCTGTCAGACCAACCTGGTGGCCTTCTATGACCAGGTCACAAAATCCTTGGACACAGGTGTCGCGGTGGACGTAGTCTTTCTGGACTTTAGGGAGGTCTTCAACATGGTCTCTAGCTCCATTCTCACTAAAAAATTAGGCGACAGTGCCTTCGATGCCTACACAGTCAGATGGGTCGCAAATTGGCTGGAGGGCCACACCCAGAGAGTGGCGGTGGACGTGTCATTTTTGACCTGGAGGGATGTGGGCAGTGGGGCCCCGCTCAGGGCTCGGTTGTTGGGCCTGCACAGTTTAACATCTTCATCAGCGACTTGGATGAAGGGGTGAAAAGCACCTTGTTGAAATTCGCGGATGACACTAAGATGTGGGGAGAAGTGCGCATGATAGAAGGGAGGGACAGGCTGCAATGGGATCTGGACAAGTTACAGGGGTGGGCAGGTGAGAACAGGATGAGTTTCAATACTGACAAGTGCAAGGTGCTGCACCTAGGGAGGAAGAACCAGCAGCATACCAATAGGCTGGGGAGCTCCCTTCTCAATAGCCCAGAGGATCTTGGAGTCACTTGATTCCAAGACGAACATGGGCTGTCAATGTGAGGACGTAGTCAGTAAGGCTAAGCACACCTTGTCATGCATCCACACATGCATCATGAGCAGGTCCAAGGAGGTGGTCCTTCCCCTCTATGCGACACTAGTCAGGCCGCAGTTGGAGTACTGCATCCAGTTCTGGGTGCTGCAGTTCAGGAGGGATGGGGACAGCATTGAGAGGGTCCAGAGGAGGGCCACTCGCATGGTCAGGGAGCAGCAGGGCAGACCCTACGAGGAGAGGCTATGGTACCTGAACCTGTTCAGCCTCCACAAAAGAAGGCTGAGAGGAGATCTGGTGGCTGTCTATAAACTTACCATGGGGGACCAGTGGGGAATGGGAGAGTCCCTGTTCCCCCGAGCACCACCAGGAATAACTAGGAATAACGGCCACAAGTTGACTGAGAGTAGGTTCAGGCTAGACATCAGGAAGAATTACTTCACAGTTAGGGTGGCCAGGGTCTGGAACCAGCTTTCAAGGAAAGTGGTGCTCACTCTTACCCTGGGGGTCTTCAAAAGGATTCTAGGGAATCACCTTGTTGGTTTGTTTTGACCCCAGCATTCTTTCCTGCCCATGGCAGGGGGTCAGAATTGATGATCTGCTCATATCCCTTCCAACCCTACCAACCAACCAACCATGATCCCTGAGAGAGAGGATTTGTGTTGTTTTCAATGCATAGATATGCACAATTGACCTATTCTGATTTGCTTTGTGGGAAGAGCGATATACCCCGAGCAGTGAAATAAAGTATGGCAATAGGGCCATACCTTGAAATAGGTCATATCTTGAACTACCAATATATCATATCCAAAAATCTGGTGGGCATCAGCTTTACTTTCTCACTTCCTGAATTTGACCTGTGGTTTGCTAAGGTAAATTTGATTTCTAGGATTGGTGGCTGTCTGCTCAATCTATATGATGAGCACTTTGGGTCCACTGGTGCAAGAATTTGTATGATGCTATTGCAATGATTAACAGTCTTGCAATTTCCTCTTTGACCAAGAGGTCTCTCTGCTGCATACCAAGATATTGCTGCATCTCATAAATGCCTGTGATTAAGCTGGCATACACGAGCAACCCCGTGCTTGTCTTAAACATAGATACAGTGGCGATGTCCCATTTGATTGCGATGGGAAGATTGTTTATCTCTCGGTATCCTGTATTGCCCTTGGATTTCATGGATGGCTGACCTAGACTAGATACATGCTGGTTGTTGTATTTCAATATATGAAGTAGTTGGTGAACAGTCTCAGTAAGCAAGCCATTAATTTCAGAGAAGTGACACTGATATTGCAATCATGTTCTAGTTTCTCCCTATTAGCTCATCTTTTAGAGATTGTTTAAAAGTTCTCTAAACTAAATTGGAACATCAGTTATTCTTCTAGTCACTCCCTGTATATGTACTTAAAGTGACCTTAATATCACTCCACTCATGTCACAAGAAATGAAACACCTTTTTTTGCTGTACCAGCAAAAAAATTCAGCGTAATTTACGTGGTTGATTAGAGGCAGGTAATCTGCACATACTGTGTTATAATCATGTTCTATAGTACCAATAAAACACTCCCTGTTGACAATGGGTTTCAGTAGCATAGCCTTTACTCCTGTAAACATTCATGAGCAGTCTGGGTGAAGTCATTAGGACTAATCATGTGAAAGAGGGTTGCAAAATCTGACATTTTAAGATATTACTCAGCAAGTGGTGACAGTATGTTCCAGATGGGAGGGGGAAAGGAGGATAAGAGTAAGTGACAATACTGAATACTGGATTGTGTTTGTAGAACAAGAACCATAGTCACAGAATTGGGAGAAGGTACAGGGCAGTGAATGCTAGGGACAAGTAGCAGCAAAACAATGCGAAAGGATTACAACAGTCGACGTCTGAGCCACTATGTTTTGTTTTTCACTGTTTTTGTACCAAAGGGGACAGACACTTCCACTGAGAGCTCTAGCAATTTCTGGTCTGAGGAAATTTGAGTGTGCAAATTACTGCAGTAATCATTCCAGTGGGAGAAGTTAGGAAATGTTTTGACCAACAAGGCTATAAAGGCTCATATGCAATGATCCTTTAGTTGAAATCTAATTTAAAAATAAGCTCTTAGGAAAATTCAAAGAGGAAGAAGCTGGGGAATGACTGCCCTAAATGCTGTTGATCCTCTTTTAAGAGGAGGATAGGAGAGAGGGGCAGCAAAGCAGAAGCATTGATGATGGGTTGAGGATATGAGGGACTATGAAGAAAAATCAAGGGACTGTATCTTAAAGGAGTAGTGGGGAACTGAGGGAGCCGGTACTGCAAGCAGAGAGGAAAGAAGAAAACAGAAGGGGTGGAGGAGGGAGAAGGAGAAGAAAATTTTGATAATGCATAGGGGGAATTGGTTGTAGCCGTGATGGTCTAATGACATAGGCAGACCAGGTTCTTTGGGTAAATTGATATCTTTTATTAGACCAACTGAATGTTTGGAAAAATTGTTGTTTACAAGCTTACTGGCATAAGCACCCTTCTTCAGGCATAAGGAGAGTCTCAACATGAAGAGTTAGATAAAAGAAAACTAAAATCTAGCATAAAGATTATTTTCATTCTCTGGAATTTTTCAATGTTATAACTTTTGCCAGCTTCAGAAGGAAAGCAAGGGTTTAGTAATCCAAGAATTAGTAGTCCAAACATGCTAACATGGTGAGTGCATTCTGACACACATGTTGAGGCCATAGATTTTCACCCAGCTACTCCTGCACTTAGTCTTATTACTTGTTTGACAAAGACCTGTCTTCCAGAAACATTCTGAATATTGGAGACTTAAAAGAAATGGAGAATTCATAGTTTTGGTAATTTGTTCAACAGGTACTGAGATGTGCAGTTGGAGCTGCATGTGTTCATGCTGCAGCTGGAGCTGTATGTGTTCAACATATTTTGAAAAATAGACTTGATGTTAGGTACCTAATCAGTGGTATCAGCTTTGAGCTTGTAAGTTTTTGTTATTTAGGTTTTTTGTTTTTTCTTTAGTGTTCCTAGGATACCATGGGCCTTTGCCATGACTGAAGTATGTGGTGTGATTCTCTGCTATATCTGGCTTCTGGTTCTTCTTCTTCACAAACACAGGTACAGTAACTCAAATAACCTTTAAGACAAATATCTGGTGACCTAATTCAGAGAGAGAACCTACTAGAATCCAGATAACGGCTGTGTTAGACTTGTATTTTCAACTTAATTCTGTTTCCCTATTGAGATGGTCCATGATGAGCAGCTCCCCCCGGCCCTCCTTCCTTACCTCTGAGGTAGGCTTTCTCCTGTAGTACTCTGAGGGTAGTCCTTTTTGTCTTTCTGTCTGACTGAAAGTGTTGCAACAGTCTACCTAGAAAAATTGTGGAATCTCCATCCCTGGAAATTTTCAAGAGTAGGTTGGGGAGAGATTTGGCTGGGGATGGTTTTTGTCAAGAATGAGCCTGCCTTGAGAAGGGACTGGATGAAATGACCTTGTGAGGTCCCTTTCAGCCCTACTTTCCTGTGCTCCTAAAATTTCTGCTTCCATTTTATTCAGTGTAGATTGAATTTGGCTACATCAGAACCTGTCTTCTCTTCCCCAGGATCAACCATTTTTTCATAACTAGCCTCTTTATAAGTCTTGGACATAGGTAGCTAAGTAATGCCCAGAACGCTGGCCTGGCAGTTGAATGACAGTTTGGGCATGGCTGGCTCTACCTTCTGAGAGAGGATTGCAAGCACTTTTCTAATTCCATAGTCCCTGGGTTTGCTCTTGGCATGGGAGCCTCTCATTCATTGAGTTCTTACAGCAGGTGCTTGTAAGAAGAAAGCGGGCTTCTGAAGAATATTTACTTCATCTTCCTTGCTTTATTTTCTCTATAGTCCGGGGCGTTTCCCTGCAATGTTGTTTTCAGGAGCTTCAACAGTTTCCAAGGAGTGTCTAGCGGTTGCCTGGCTGACAGTAGACTTGCCCCTCCCATTTAATTTAGACTGAGCCCAGACATCACAATTGCCTAATCTGCAGTGCGTCTGTTAGCCAACCTCAAAATGCAGCTCAGGCATGACATGGACTTTCCCTTGCTTATTGCAGTGTATGAAAAACTAGTGCTGTTTTAAATATCTAAATGTATGTTGTTTAGACAGGCAAGAAAAATATTGCTTGCTTTGAATAAGAAATGAATACATTGGTAATGTTGTTTAGCTAGATTATTTGAGATGTTCTTATTCTTGCTTTTAGAGAAGCAAAAGGTGTAAGGCAGACCAAATAAACCTGCACTTAAATGGAACAAAAATCTATGACTAATTTGTTCCTTGGACATTTTATGGTTGAAGGATATCATCCATTGACTTGTAATTAGTGTTCAAAAGGAACTCGTTCTTGTAATGAGGGTCTGCATCAAGTAGTTTCACTGAGTGAAAAATAGCTGAGTGTATTTGTTGTCTAAGGGAAAATCTTAAGTGCATAGCAAGCATGAGTCGCTTTTTACTTCTGGAGCATATTTAACTTTGATTTAGGGTATATTTAACATGGGAAGTAAATACAGTTCAATCATAAAATTGCATGAAAATTTTTGGAAAAAGTACTTCATGGGAAGAGTTTGCAAAAACTCTTTAAAAACACCTTTTCTCCTTATTTTCATTATGCAACATTATTTGTATTCTTCTCTTTTTCTTTCCTATTTTTCCCCCCAGGTCTATACTTCTGCGAAGATTATGCAGCCTGATGGGGACAGTGTTTTTGTTACGCTGTATCACAATGTTTGTTACCTCACTGTCTGTGCCAGGCCAGCATCTTCAGTGTTCTGGCAAGGTAAAAACACTGTTCTTCAATCTTCTGGAAGGATTTGACTTAAACTCAGATTAAAACTAGGCAAACAAAGACAAGAGTGGTCTTTTTAGAGTATACTTTCTAAGTATGCAGAAAAGTCTCTAATACAGGGATATCAAATTCACCCTGCCCTGTAGGCCAGATCCAGTCCATGTGAAGGTCCTTGCAGACAGTGGCTGGGGAGAGGTGGTGAGGGTTTACACATCCATTGCTTGCTTGCGTCCCACTGGCAGCATACATCTCTAGTGGGACTTTGCCCAGGATTTTGCCAGCAGGCCCTACCCCTGCTTGCCTCAGCCCCTTTAAAAGCCCTGTTGGCCGTAAGTTTGACACCCCTCCTCTGTTAGGTTGAGATCTCATAAGTGTCATGGAGTCAGTGGTATAACAAATGCTCAAAGACCAGGACTTCAGTCCCAGGCAGCCAGAGGGCACAAGAACAGCAGCTGCTGCTGGTGCCACAGCCACTGCTACCTGAGTTGCAGACTCTTGTTGTTGCATCTCTGCATGGAGTTGTACATTACTTAGGTCAATGGTTCTCAGTCTTTATTGTACCAGGACCGATTTGTAAGCATTGATGGCCAGTCCTGACTCAGTAAATAGTTTAAGTAGAAAACAGCCTCCTGGCTGTGCTAGCATCCTACACTCCCAACTTGCTGTCCCAGCGCCCTAGTGTGCAGTGGAGGGATGTATTTCCTCAGATTTGCGCACCCATAGCAGGCATAGAGCTATAGCCTGGCTGGATTGGTACGGGTAAGAGCCGCCTCTGCAGCCCAGCAAGTGGGACTCAGCATGGGAGGGCAGAGTGGGGTGGCAAGACTCACTGCTGCTGGAACCCCATCACCAGCCATACTGCCAGCAGCGAGAGAAATAATGGATGGTGAGGAGGAGGGCCACGCTGTCTTCACCGTTACCTGCTGCCAGGGAGTTTGGCAGAGCTGGGGGCATTTCCCTGTCGGGATGGTGTGTGGGGCCTGGGGCTTGGTGTCTCGGTGGGAGTAGATGTAGACTGGCAGCTGCTGGCTCAGGGCTCCCAACCCTGTTACCCTCCTCACAGGGCCACTGCGGCCCAGCAGGTGGGACCCAACATGGTAGGGCAGAATGGGGTGGGGCGGGTAGGCTCAATGCTGCTGCTGGGAGCCCCTCACCGTCATGGCGAGGCACCCCCTGCCAACCTGGCAGCAGTGGGGGTGACAGTGGTGTGAGGCTTCTGGCAACGGCACCGAGCCTCCCTGTCCTGCTCTGCCCTGCTGTGCCAGGTCCCACCCACTGGGCTGTGGAGGCCCTTCGGGGGAGGGCAGCAAGGTGGGGAAGCCCGAGTCTGCAGTCGCCAGTCTGCATCTGCTCCCCCCTCTTCCCCCTAGGGGCTCTGTGCTTTGCTTTGCTGTAGCAGCCACTACCTTCCATGGGTGGCAGCCATGGCTTCGGCACTGCTGGGGGGCAGGGGGCTGTGGAGCCAAGTCCCTGGACTCATAACCCTGGGCTGGGGGGGCGGTGGGCTGTGGGTGGGTAGTGAGGGGCAGTAGCATGGGCAGGGTACTGGCATATCAGGGCTGATCAGCATCACAAAACAGTGTCTTGGGAGTAGGGGGCAGTCACAGCTGGACCTCACATCCTGATGAGTGAAGGGAGCAGGGGGAGCTCTGTTTTTTCCTATGATAAAAAAAACAAACAAACCCAAAGTCAAACGCCAACACTTACAGGTATTGAGAATTTATTTTATTATAGTGACTGAGGCACTGGTAGGCTTCCAAATTTTGCTTTAAAACCATACATATGTCAATAAAACATTGTGTTCAACTGACACACATACAAAAAGTGGAATTTCCTTTTAATTGTGGAAAAAACACAGATTTTGGTGTTTTTAATTAGAGAATTTCTGGGGTATTTTATCAGAGAATTTACAATTTTTAAATAGAAAACCAGGATCCCTTTTAATTGCCCTTTTCCTGCTCCCCCAACCCAGCTCCAAGCAGCCCCTTGCAGGCTGGAACTCTGCCATCCTGTAAAGGGAAACCTGTGGGTTCCCATGTTTTCCTCCTTTAAAGGAGGATCCATTTTTTAATATTTGTTTGTGGCCCTTTCATATATTCTTGCAACCCACTTTTCATAGATTTCATAGACATTTGGGCTGGAAGGGACCCCAGAAGATCGTCGAGCCCAGCCGCCCACCCCAGGGGCAGGAAGTCAGCAGGGGTCATAGGATTCCAGTAAGATAAGCATCCAATGTGTCTTGAAGGCACTCAAAGTGGGTGCTTGAACTGCCTCAGGTGGCAGTCTGTTCCAAAACTTGGGGGCTCAGACAGTGAAGAAGTTCTTTCTT
>NW_017728994.1:23582606-23597272 GCF_001723915.1 Gavialis gangeticus | reverse complement strand
GAGGTCAGCTTCAGTGGAGGGCAAGGAATCTCCCACACCCAGGCCTCCCTGACCCATAGTGGGCAGGGCCATCCCATGGGGCTGATGGAAAACTGACACAAAGTACCCATTTAGCAAGTTTCCTTTTCCTGGGCGTCAGTTGCCCCATCTGGTTTAGCAGGGGTCCAATGTTGCCCTTGCTTTTCCTCCGGCTCCCCACATATCTAAAAAAGGACTTTTTATTTTCCTTGATATTTGTAGCTAGCTGGAGTCCCTTCGCAGCCTTGGCTTTCCTGATTTGCTCTCTGTAAGTCCGGACTAATGCAGAGTATTCTTCCTTGGTGGCGGTTCCAGTCCTCCATCCTTTATAGGTCCTCCTTTTTAAGACGCAGGAGGTCCACCAGTTCCCTGGAGAGCCAAGGGGGCTGCTGTGCCCTCCTGCTGCCTTTCCTCCAAGACGGGATGGACTTTGCTTGCGCATCCAGGATTGCTCCCTTGAGGCATCCACGTGTCCTGAACTCCTCTCTCCATTGGGTTGTGGCCTTTTAGGACCTCTCTGACAAGCTTCCTTAGCTTGTCAAAGTCAGCTTTCCTGAAGTCGAGGACTTCTGTACAACTGACTGACTTGCCAGCTTTACGGCAGATGGTGAAGGTGATCAGTTCATGATCACTGTCACCCAGCTTCCTTTCGATTGCTAGGTTGCCAATTAGGCCATCCCCAGTTGTCAGTACGAGGTCGAGCAGTGCTTTACCCCTTGGCGGCTTGTAGACTTCCTGCGTTAGAGGTCGTCCACACGAGAGAGAGCTTTGCGACTGCTTGGATTTGGCCGAGCACTCCTCCCATGAGAGATCTGGGTAGTTAGTCTCCCATGACAACCATACGCCGGGATTGTGCAGCCTCAGCCAATTCCCTGGTGAACTCCTGGTTGAGGTCTTAACTCTGGGTAGGGGGTCTGTAGTAGACCCCCACCGTAGTATCTCCTGTGCCATGTTCCCCGTGGATTTTAACCCAGAGTCATCCATTATGGGTGCCAGTGTCAGCTTGCAGGGATGCATAGCTTTCCTTGAGAGCCCCTGCCCCTTTTGTCCACTCGATCCCTCCTGTACAGGGTATTAGCCGTTGATACCTGTGGTCCAGTCATGGGCGGAGTCCCACCAGGTCTCTGTTATCCTGGTGATATTGTAGTTATTTGCATTTAGGAGGAGAAGAAGTTCTTCCTGCTTATTCCCCAGGCTCCTGGCATTTGTATATAGACACGCAAGTGTCCCCTTAGGGGCTCTTGCCTTGCCTACATTTTGTTCCAGGGCTGGGGCTGCGGTGGGATCCCTTATGTGCCTTGGCCTGCTGGCTTTGCAAGGACCACTCGGTGGGCCAGCAGCAGCAGTAGTTCCCCCATCCCCTGGCGGGCTTAGTTTAAAGCCTGGTGGAACAGGTCAGCCAGTCAGACCCTGAGGGGACCCTTGGGATGTGGCATGTGCCCATCCGTGTCATGCTGCTGGTGGGCTGTCTACAGCTGGGACTGCTTACTCTGGGGGGCTCACAGGCAGGGCCTCGGGCCCTCCTGTTCGCCCTCCTGTGCAAACTCCTGTGCTAACTCATGCGCCGGGCTCAGGAGCGTGCCTGTTTGCATGGCCTGTTCGCATGGCTCCCTGGGGGGCTGGGCGAAGTAGGAGCCCGGGGGGGGGCATGACCCTCCTCAGTCCACTTAACCCATTCCCAGCTGGCTAGATCCCTCCCTCCACGGGATCCTGCTTAGCTGCCGGCAGGCCAGTGCTTGTCAGGGGTCCCTAGGCTCACGGGGGCGCAGTGGGCTTACACCCACGCATCTTGCACCAGAGCCGGGATGCTAATGAGGCTTATGCCATTGCTGGGCCCTTTTTAAACTGTGCGCATGCGCAGAAGGGTCGGCTGGCGCCTCAGTGCTTTTGGGAGGTTCAGGGGGGTCCCTCCCCTCCACCGAGGGAAGGAACAGGTGGGTGACTTCCCCCTAACCTGGTATGCACACCTGCAAGGGGGTCGTGTGGCTCCCTGGTGGGCTGGGCCAAGTAGGAGGTGGGGGGGGGGGCGTGACCCTCAGTCCATTTAGCCCGTTCCCAGCTGGCTAGATCCCTCCCTCCACGGGCCCGTGCTTAGCTGCCGGCAGGCCGGGGCTTGTCAGGGGTCCTGGGGTCACTGCTGGGGTCCCTGGGCTCATGGAGGTACAGTGGGCTTACACCCACGCGTCTCGCACCAGAGCCGGGACGCTAATTTTGCATCGTGTCCCACAGGTTAAGAAACACTGATTTTGTTAAACATTTGCATACTGTGTTCATTTAGGGCCTTTCAAAATGCTGTAATGTAAACCATAGAAAATTAGTTAGGGGAGCATGCATTGAAGTGACTGAAGACAAGAATTTGAGAGAGAAGAGTGAAAATCATGACACCAAGAAGTATGGAAAGAAGTATTGAAAGATGGAAAGGCTGAGGCGAGACAAGTATTCTGTAGGGCCTAGTACAGGGGTGGGCAATTATTTCGGGCAGAGGGCCACTTACTGAGTTTTGGCAAGCTATTGAGGGCTGCATGACAGGCAGCCAGGGGCAGATAAATATACATTTTCTAAATTTTTTTAGGGGCCCCGCAGGCCGCATCTGGCCCACGGGCTGCAGTTTGACCAACCCTGGCCTAGTACTACAAGTAAAGGAGAAGAGATGAAAAGTATTTCAGCAAATTATCAGGAACATTTTCTTGACTACTTCATTTAGCTGGGAATAAATTCTCATGAGAAATTGTAGAAGCCCCATTGTTCATGTACTTTTTGGGTTAAAATGTACTTTCTTTACATTCTAGGCTCCATCAGAGATACTTTTGTGTTTGTGGTTAGCAGTGTAACTAGTTATGCAAAATAAGACAGTTTTGACCACTTTGTTTCAAAAAGTAAAAAGTACCATGAGATAGTAAACACGATGCTAGTTTATTAAATATTCTACCTCTGTAGTGATAGACAATTGACTTATCTGTTAAGTGGTAGAGTTATACTAAAAATATTCTTGTTGTAGACTTTTAAATACCGATATACCACTTTTCATTTTAGTTGTATGGAAACATGTGGGCAAAACTTCAGCGAGCATTTGCAATTTGGAGCGGGTTTGGAATGACACTAACTGGAGTACATACGTGCGGGGATTATATGTTCAGTGGCCATACTGTTGTTCTGACTATGCTGAACTTCTTTGTCACAGAATGTAAGTACACGATGTCAGTGCTTTAAACATCCTAGTTTATTTTGAAACTGTAATAGCAATGGTAGTTAAAGCTGCAGGAGGCATACTCCCTTAATATGTTATACTCCACCTGTTTGGGCTGAAAGCTTTTATAAGCGTTAAGCCGGAGAAAGAAGTTGTTTACAAAAAGTCCCTGAGCAGTTGGACCTAATGTGCCATCTAAGTGCCAGAAAGACTATTGTGAAATGTATTTTGGAGATTTTATTTAATGTTTTTTTTCTTTATAAGAACAACTAAAATCCTTAACAAGGGTACAATATAATCACTTATCCTTCACCCTTACCACACAAATGGAGCAGAGAGTAACTTGGAAACTAGAGAGTAGAGGCATTGAGAAAGCAGATACATTTTCTATGGCTGTACAAAATTTCGCTGGCAGTTTCATTTCAACTCATTTTGAGCTCGAAACAGCAAAATCAAAACAAAACAGAGAGCTTTAAAACAGCCTCAAACGAAAACAAGGCAAGTCAAAATGTTTCGAAAATTTCGAAACATTTTGATTTTCGAAACTCAAGCTGGGCTTGCCTGCAGGGAAACAGAAACTAAAGTAAGGAGAGGGAGGGGAAACTGGGGGGGGGGGAGGAGTGCTCTCATTACTGACTGTGTAGCTGGCCAGTGACTGTCATCCTTCCCTGAGGACTCTTCCAATCCCAGTGCTCTGCGTGAGGGATGGAAAAACTACAGAAAAGGCAGCATTGTTTGAACTGCCCTGCTTTCTGCCATGGTGTCAGTTGAGTGAGTGCATACCGCCCCCCCCCGCCCCATGTCACGAGTTTTGCCTGTTAGCAGCCAGAGGTGCAGGGCCCCAGAAGCCCCTGTACCCATCTCCTTGACAGCTGCCAGGCTTTGTGGCCACAGCAGGGGCTAGCAAGCCTCCAGTTTTCACCCTGCTGCAGCTTAACACACACAGTGTCACCCATGTCACGAGTTTTGCTTGTCCGCAGCTTGAGGTGCAGTTTCCCTGAAACCCCTACACCTATCTCCTTGAAACTTGGCAGGCTTCATGTCCTTAGAAGGGGCTATCATACCTGCAAGTTTCATCCAAATCAGACGAGGAATGACAAAGTTATAGGCTGTTTCGAGCTTCCTCTTTATAGCCTACGGGCAAAACAATTAAACCATTTCAACGAAATGAAACGGAACAGCAGGTTCAAATCTAAACAAAATTTGAAACGAAAAGCTGTTCCATTGAAACGCAAGTCAAAACAGAATGGTGGTGTTTCAAACATCCCTAATAGCTATGCTGTTACTTTTTGTATACAATTGGGAGTTCTATTCAATGTTACCAGAAAGACTAGAGCCAGTTTACACTTAGGACTTCTGTTGCAAGCTTCGATGTGGAATGAAGGTATAGTTACAATTTCCTTAATAATCACTACTCAGGTCAGAAAAGAGGCAAGAAAACAATCTATAGCCTGACTTAATTTTATCTGATCCCAAAAGCACAAGAGCAAACACATATTCTAATACTGACGACAACAACAACAATGCAGATTTTCACATACGCCATTATTAGGGAAGAGTCAGGAGGGTGAGACTTGCAGCAGGTTGTCTTGATCATCTACTCTTTCTCTCCAGGCTATAACCTGTATTTTCTACATTTAAATTTATTTAAATTTTTTTGGTTCAGTGAAACTTTTGGAATGAAACTGAACCAGTTATTTATGACCTTTTGCTAGTGTTTAGTTTGATTTGGTTTAGCTGGACATACTGTGTTCTTGCCTGATCAAGCTAATTTCTACATCTGCAAAGGCTCACTTTGCAGTTACTCAAACAGGCTATTCTTCTTTCCTGTATTATGGCTTACTGATATGCTGAGCATGTCAGTCTGCTGTGACCTTAAGTACACACTATGTGATTTAGGCTTATACTAGGTCCAGTCTGCACTTGTTGTGGTGGTGTTTGTTATTGACCACATATGCAGCCTACCGCAGAACAATACCTGTTGGCATATATTTACTGTACTGTACTGAAAAGTATTGTATGTATGTGAAAAATTCTGTTAAAAGTAGCACAACTTATAGTCAAAAGATTTGGTATTGCTGGATTCTAATGATGAAGTTACGTTGAAGAGAAAGTCATATTTCTATGGAAAAAGCTACAACTCCAATGTGACACAGGTTTTGAGAGGAGACTGTTTATATCTGTTAATATGAAAAAGAATCTTTTTATATCCACAAGCCAGCAGCAGTATTTTTCATCCTAAAATGGAGTATTCTTCATTAGAACAGATGTATAAGCCAGGAAGACAAGACTGTTCACTTGAAATAAACCACAACTTTCAATATGCTGTGGAAAACAGTTAATTTTAGGAGGTATGATCCTTTAAGAAGAAATAACACTTGGTAGTATTGCTACTGGAGGATGTTTTCACAGCAGTGGAAAGGGCATAATAAATTTAGTCTTTTATTCTCCTTTTGAAGAATTGAGTTATGACGACACTGCCTTGCGCTGTTAGAATCTTTTTCTCCAACTCACTTTTTCCCATATTAAATCCTTGAATTTACACAGAATATGTACACTAATTAGGACTGACATATGTAAAGTGTCCAATGAGCATCAAAAACAGGAAATAAATAACTATTTTGGAATGTCAGTATCTTGGTCGGTGGAAGGAGCCTAGAACATGCTGTTTGTTCAGTGGAGAACAAGGGTGTGGGCAGGGATTAAATTGCAGTACAGGAAATTTGCACTGCCACGAAAACATTCCAAGAAAGGGTGGATGCAAGTATTCCAACCCCTTGGCTGCAGAGCTACCAAGCTGCCTCAGTAGTCTGCTTTCCAGTCAGGAGGGATAGTGGGCTTCTCGTTGGTTCTACCTGCTCCAGATCATTGAAAGCCTACTCTCTTCTCACCTGCCATGCCTGGCAGTGCTGCTTCCAGAGATCCAGCTCTTGTAGTGGCAGGGGAAAATCCCTAGCCCAAACCTTAATCCTGTCCCTTGCCAAACCATTCTACTGAAAAACAGAGCAGTCGGGTGGAGGATTTAAGGTTAGGTTGAAGAAATTTCTGCTGCCCTTTTGAACGCCACTGGGAAGACTTGTCACTGTTTGAACAGTGCCAGAGGGTCCTGGTGCTGTTCAAAGTGTGGGTAGCTGTGATGCTGCGTGCACAGTTCTGGGGAGATATGGGTTTGTGCAAGGGGTGGAGGGGGTACGTGTACTGTTGTGTGAATAGCTGAGACTCCCTTAGTCTTTTGTCAGGTAGCGGTGGGATTCAACACCACAACTCAAACAGTCCCAGTGCTGTTCAAGTATACTCCCTGACAGCTTGTTGCCGGAGTAGGTCCTCAGGGAGCCAGAGCTCTATCTTCCCCTTGGAGCAGGGGAGGAAGAACAGAGTACTGTGAAATACTTCAGGTCCCAGGGAGCCTGAGATAAGCACAGAGGTGTTACAGATGGTGCTTGAAAACTCTCTGGAAGAGCTGCTAGTTAAAACAGCTAACGATTTTTGTAGAATGCCTGTTTTTATTCTCCAAAAACCCCTTGAACGCCTGCACACTAGCTATTTGTGCTGAGAAAAGGGCATATTTCTCAGCACAGACACAATGCCTGTCTGTGGCCTGAGTCGTAATGTTTTAAAGCATGCATTACTAGCTGCTGCTTACTCAGAGGTTTTGGTAGTGGGTACAATAGAACATAGTTTCTCTGACACAGTTGGATAAATGATGACAGGAATAATTTGTGATACAAGATTTATTTTGGTAGATATATGTTCCCTAGCTCCCTTCATCAAATGGCTGTAAATTCTTCTAGTTAGTCATTTGACATCATGCTTTGGGTTTATTTTGGGGTTTTTCATTTTTTCTGAGAAAAGAACAATAATGCCCACTGAAATTAGTAGGTGACAAATGTAAAAATAATGAGAGAAAGTACTCTTTTAAGCAACATGTAGTTTACTTGATTACTTGATTGCCACAAAGTGGTAGAGGCAGATGGCATAGCCAGGTTTAAAAAGAGAGTGGATGAGTTCATGAATGATAGATTATAATGGTTGGAGACTATTGAACTATGATGCTAATGACTATGATCTCATAGGGATAATGGAGACCTGGTGGGACTCCACCTATGACTGGATCACAGGTATGGATGGCTATACCTTGTACAGCAGAGATCATGTTGAAAGAAAGTGTGGGGGGTGTAGGAAAGTGTACTGCTCCTTCACAGAGAGCTACAAGTGGAGATGGGTGCCCAAGGAGGGTGACTTGATACCCTCTGACCAATGACCAATCTCATGTCCTTCTATGACCAGATGACACATCACCTGGTCAAAGGAGAAGTGGTTGATATCTTATATTTGGACTTTAAAAAAATCTTTGACCTGGTGTCCCATGATGCCCTCATGTCAAAATTGGGGAACTGCGGCCTTGGCAACCCTATGGTCCAGTGGCTGGGGAACTGACTCCAAGGTCAGACCCAGAGAGTGGTAGTTGACAGAACCGAATCAGTATGGCATGTGGTGACCACTGGTGTCCCCCAAGGCTCCATTCTTGGCCCCATACTCTTCAGTGTCTTTATAAGTGATCTGGACTCTGGTGTCAGAAGCGGACTGGCTAAGTTCACTGGCGACACCAAACTGTGGGGAAGAGTGTCCACACTTGAGGATAGGCTGGTGATCCTGCCTGACCTTGACAGGCTCGCAAGGTGGGCGGATGAAAACCTGATAGCATTCAATATGGAGAAATGCAAGGTGCCTCATCTCAGGAGAAAAAATCCGCATCACACTTATAGGCTTGGCAGGGCTATGCTCGCTGGCACCACAACTGAAAGAGACTTCGGGTCATGACTGACCACAAGATGAACATGAGCCACCAGTGTGATACCACAGCTAGCAAAGCAAACAAAACTCTGGCTTGCATTTACTGATGCATCTCAGGCAAGACCCAGGAAGTCATCCTCGCGCTGTACTCAGCCTTGGTGAGGCCGCAGCTGGAGCAGGTGAGACTGCATCCAATTCTGGACCCGCAATTCAGAAAGGATGTAGAGAAGCTTGAGAGAGTCCAGAGGAAACCATGCGTATGATCAGAGGGTACGAGAGCAGACCTTATGAAGAGAGGCTGAGAGCCATGGGACTGTTCAGTCTGGAGAACCGTAGGCCCAGGGGTGTCTGTTCACCAGGGGACCCCTAGGGAAGATAAGGCCCAACAGTCACAGACTCCTGGACGACCATTTTAGGCTGGACATAAGGAAAAACTTGTTTACTGTCAGAGTCCCCAAGACCTGGAATAAACTCCCCTTCCCCCCTCTCCGAGGTGGTGGAAGCACCTACTCTGGACACCTTCAAGAAACATTTGGATGCCTGTCTTCCTGGGATCCTTTGACCCTAGCTGACTTCCTGCCCTTTGGGCAGGTGGCTGGACCTGATGATCTTGCGAGGTCCCTTCCAGCCCTAATGTCTATGAAATCTAGTAACATAATGGTTGCAAAAGATCCCTCTGGCATCTCTAAACCAATAATGGTGGATGCTAGGGAGGGTATTGAATAGGAGATAGATAGATCACTCTAAGATAGCAAGTTTAGCATTCTCCCTCTATAACATCCGCTCCTACAAGTCAGAGACAGTATGCTGGGCTAGATGGACCATTTGTCTGACTCAGCATGGCACTTATGTTCTTAACACAACATTTAGCATTTGCCTCCTTGCTGCTTAACATTTTCTACTAAATAAAGGGTAGTTAGGCAGTGGACCTACCAATAAATTTCTTAAGTATGCACAAACATTTTAGTCTCAGTAAAGGGGAGAGAAGAACATGCATCACTTATTGTACTAACTGTTAGATACGAATTAGTATTAGCAATACAAGTTAGCTGAACTGCTCTAATTCTGACCCAGGGTGAAACCAGGGTTAAAGTCAAAGCAGTTCTTCTGTAGTTGTATTGCTACAGAATAATGCAGGGGTAACAGTTGCAGTTTTAACAGCTTCTATCAGTATCCTTTCATAAGGATACACTTGTAACATCTGTCTATACAGGTAGGCTAAAAATAGGTCCTGGCCAATAGAGTGAATCAGATGTGCCAGTATGACCCCCAAATAGTTGATCTGCTTCACTGAGCAAAACACAGTTTGTTGTCCCGCAGGATTAACTGACAGGGACAACAGGCAGTGTGTTCTTGGGTTTTTCGGGAATTTCTGTCTAGGCTTGGGCCTGTGAACGTCATGTGCCTCCTGCGGCTTGAAGGGCATGACAACCACCCGCAGGTGGTGTTGGCCGCAGCAGTGGTGGAGGTGTGGTGGCGGCAAGCAGGCAGCTACAGCGGTGTCTGTGGCGGACGGTTGTGGTGAGCGCCAACCGGCGATTGGAGACCACCTGCAGACGCCATCAGCAGCATCAGCGGTGGCCAGCAGCAATTGGTAACTGCCCACGGATGCTGCCGGTGGCAAGGGGGGCGGCAGTGGACAATCTCAGGGCGTGCACTGCCAACCTCAAGGGAGCATGTAGACCCCCTACGCGTTGCCAGTGTTTGGGCCCCTCAAACACTGGGAGCACCTCTTGGACATTCCCTGCTGACAGAAACGCACCCTTGGGAACCTCTAAGAGCATCTCAGAAAGTAAGAAGCTTAAGAGGTGTGCCCTCAGGATCTTCAGGGCACATCTCAGTAAGTGGAAAAAGGAGGATTTCCCTGCTTAAGAGATGTGCCCGAAGGATCTGAGGTACATCTCAATAAGCATGGAAAATTGGACAGGAGCTTGAGGGTTCCAGTCCTGTACAGGAATTCCTAGGGTGTGCAGAATTGTGCCCCTGTAGCACCTGCCCAGGGCAGCAGAAGACTATGGGAAGCTCTGGTTTCTCTGCACTTTTGTGCCATGAAGTAAGCAAACATCCACTGCTAAGTAGCAGCATAAAATTGTACCACTTTTATCACAGCTATAAATTTTAGGCCTGTGTGTTATGACAAGTATTTTTATCATGGCACAAAGGCGACATCTGTTTCGTCCTTTAGAGTACTCGAGTGAATCTTCTACTGCGATACAAAGCCTTTGATTGTTTTTCCATTGTATTTGACAGTGTCCTTAATTATTGATCATTTGACCCTTCAAATACATGCACAAATACCTTTAAGACACGAATGTTATGCCACAGTAGACTTAAGTTATACATAATTGACCATGTTAAACCAAACTGATTTAGTTATCTGAATAATTTGCATCCTGTAAAGGAGTTAAAATATGATACCGTGTTCTCTTTTCCCTTTTGTTTCCCAAGGCAGGGTGGCATTTTAGAGACCAATGAATGTGCTTTTGGCTTTCAACAAGTATAAAGTATGGCCTGCCATCTTTTACAGTGCACATCTAAATTAAGTTTGTTTTTTAGTTAAGATTGCAGGTAATGAAGTTTTAAGTTTTGATGCTCCTATATTTGAATTCCTTTGAATGCAAATCAGAGTGTTTCAATAGATTTAAAAAGACAACGTAAAAAAAGATCCATGTATAACTGAACAGTATACATAACTGTAAACGAATGTATTTAAAGTCACAGCAATATTTTGTGATTGAGTGGTTTTTATGTATTAAATAGCAAATGATGATAATTAATTTGTCAGAAGCATAAATTAATAACTTTAAAATCAACTTAACGGATACTTACTTCTAGACAAGTCTGCAATGCCCATCTCTTAAGATGGCTTCAGCTGGATAAGGTGTTGTTCGTCATGACCATAAGGTACTCTTCAGTATATCTGCTATCTTAAAAAGATGCTATCCTTACATTTGTGCTGTAGGTTGTTCTTCAGTGATGAGTAAACTGATTAATATTCAGAATTCTTTCTTTGTGCATTGCTGTTGAATTTGATGGATATGAGTAATGCCTGTTAGATCAAGTAGGTAGTTTCCTAGTCCTCTGGATGCTCTGTAAATGTCATGTTTGATGGGTGTGGGTTTGGTAAATTGCCAGGAAACTTGCGAAACATAGATGAATTCTTTAACGGGGATACCCTGTTCTTTCCTAGATACACCAAGAAGCTGGAACTTCTTGCATACTTTATCCTGGGTCCTGAATCTGTTTGGAATCTTCTTCATTTTGGCTGCACATGAACATTACTCTATAGATGTCTTCATTGCCTTCTACATCACCACAAGACTCTTTTTGTACTACCACACATTGGCTAATACCAGAGCATATCATCAGAGTAGGAGAGCAAGGATTTGGTTCCCCATGTTTTCCTTTTTTGAATGCAATGTTAATGGCACAGTTCCAAATGAGTATTGCTGGCCCTTTTCAAAACCTGCCATAATGAAAAGGCTAATTGGATAAAGACCATCTCCCTGATGTAGCCCAAATATGCACAAAGTATTCATGCTTACATGACTACGGAACTGACTTGAAAAATAGGAAAATAACTACTTCTTGTTTTCATCCCTGAGGTCTCCTAATAATCTTGCTGCTTAGCTTCTCATAATCAAGTTTCTTTTAGTAGAAAGCAAGATTAGGGTAAATAGCAGCTGCCAGTTAATAATTAGGTATCTGAAGCAGAAGTCCTAGTTACAGTCTTTAGAAAGGTTCTAGGTAAAGTAAAACTTACACTTCTGATGTATGCTTGTATTGAATTTAGTTTGTTGCTTGGAGGTCCAAATACTTTCTGGTCCTTGGAATGTCTGCCTGTACAGATAATGTCAAGTAGTAATTCGTTTGCCAGTGACTTGCTTTTAAAAATATTAATTATAAATATAATATTTAAATTGAACTGTTTACACTTATACAGTGAGTTTCTGAAGAGTATTTTGTCATATTGTGGAAAATAGTAGAGCTCCTTACTAAAAAGGGGTCTCAAAGCTTAAATAAGAGGTCTGAAAAATCATAGTGGACACTGCGTGATCTATATACAAGATGCCAAAAAATGAAACCATCTGCCTTTTGAATATGCACTGATGATTTATGGATAGGGCTTTTGTGAACTGTTTATTCTGTTATCCTACCGTGTGGAGGTTTCCTTTTCACTCCTGCATGAGTGGGTAAAAACTAAGACTGTTTTGTTGAAAATAAAGTTGACTTAATGTTAGTGCCACAGAATAACACTGTTCTGTGTGATCCAAACATTTAATTCTCCAGGCTTGCACATGCTTTATGAGCAATTATTTAACCACTGGAAGAATAAAACAGTTAAGCTTCAAGTATTTTAATGTTCCATAAATGGATGGGAATGTGCATGTAGTGATTCAGGAATAGCTTAATAGTGAATTTTAGGAATAGTGCTAACATTGATACTCCTGTTTTAAATTCTTATCCTAATCCATTTGATATCAGCAGAATGTTGAATATCTTTGGATAAAGGTTTTTGACAAATGGGGTATATATAGTAAATGACTGAATTATATTAGTCTTTTCTGGCAGTTTTGAAATTAGATTGGTTCTTAAGCTGCTTGTTTATTACATTAAGAATTAAAATACCATAGGTGATTTACCTTCCATAATATGGATCACTTTTTGTGAACGAGCTCTGTCTGTGCTTATGAAGGGAATAGTAAATAGAACTGGGGATAGAAGTACTGTATGCAAGATGGTTCTGACTTCAGTTATTTAAATTCAATGTTAAGCTTATGCTTAATATAAAATGGTAGTTTTTAATTTGAGAGTTGCAAACTGCAACAAATATTTGTGATTAGCACTCGAATCTCCTATGTCAATTTCAAGTTCAGCGAGTGTGTGTGAAGAGGTAATGAGCCAGTCTTGCAAAGTTTCTGTGAAATTTTGCCAGTCTACCACAAGTTATTGAATCTCAGCTTAAAGCGACTAAAGCATGCTTGCCAGTCGGGTAGGCTTCTATAAGACTTAGTAACATATCTGAAGCTTTGTAATCTGCTTTGATCTCCCTACACCTACGTCTCTCTAACAATCCAACTTTGAACTTGGAATTACAAGCGTCGTTTATCTAGATCATATTTTCTAAACTTACTAATATTTTTAAAAAATTGCAACTTAATTCCTTGGAGGAATTTCAGATACTTATGTATCTGTACCAAAAGTATTAGAGATGCATATTAGAAGTTCTGATAACCTGCAGACACAGGTATTTATAACATTCCATTTTTTAACAGATTGCAGATTTTATATCACTCAAAACCCTGTCAGATGCTCTTGACATCCAAACTGCAGAAGTACAGATGCTTCACCAAAAAAAAAAAAAAAAGACAAGAAAAGAAAAACCCTTTTTCTTTATCACACTTACATTTGCTCTCTTTTTATTGGGTTGTTGTTTTGAACAAGAAATAACTCAAATGTGTTTTTTAGGTTAGGCAGATTTGTATTTGTATTTTGCTATATTCAGGAAACTAGTCAAATTAGCAAGATTGCTGACTGAGTTAACTACGTCTGAATTATAGAATTATTTGAGAATCTTTTATTTTGTTGTATCTAGTAAAGCAAAAGTTTTTTTTTTTTTTTAAATAATTTATCAACCCAACAAAGGCAGTTTATGTAAGGTAAAATACTACTACTTTTCATTTTTTGAAGCTCAAATATTTTGACTTCCGCCTGAGTAAATGTAACGCATTAAAGGCAGTAGTGGTGTATCTTTTTGAGTATTTTTAGAAGATATTTGTCTACACAATTGCTTTGCCTATTAATGCATTGATTCTCTTACTGCTAAGAATCTGTGTACAATATTTGTAATATGCAGAAATTGGTTTCCTGAGAACTGGGAAGTTGTTAAATCAGTTGTTTGGAGATGAACCTGTGGAAGTTAGCCACATCTGCCAATAAACACAAAGTGAATTGTGAAGATTTCAAAGAAAAATCTCACATGTTCTTACTCACAGTTTCCTAAATAACTTGAGTTAGCCTGTAAAGGAATACTGTTGGCTTCATTTTTGTTTAACTTCAATTTTAGAAACAAAAAGGAGGTACAAATTTATCTTTAAATGGAGGTACAGAATTTGTTTTAGAACTTTCACAGTGTTTTATAAGGGCCTTTTCTGTTCATCAGCAGACATTAACACGTACACTTCTTAATATTCTCACTAGAGCATGGGTGAGCTAGGAGGGACTGTTAAATATGGTTGGGTTTGCCTTTCCTTAAGACATCTGTTGGTTGCTTTTGATATCGGCTTTACCTCTGGTGTTTCTACCAGATCACTTGCTCAGCCTGGGAAGAAGCCTACCTCTGAGTTCCTCGTTAGAAGTAGTGTGTGTTTGAGCTATCATTAACTTGGCGCTTTACACAGCAAATGCAAATGAGTGACAAAACTATGAGTAAAAATTACTCTCAAAAACACAAATTAAACTGATCCGAGTAAGGACTTGAGGCTTTGAGAGATCTGTGATTGAATACTTTAGACAAATGTATAAAATTGGGATTACCTTATTTGCATATGTATATTAAAAATGACAGGTAAAGGAAAAATGGTGCATTTGGGCAAGGCTGAATAGTCTTCAAGACTTCTTTATTTAAAATTTCATTCTTCATTTCCTCCCCCCCCCCCCCCCCCCC
>NW_017728994.1:23576233-23582437 GCF_001723915.1 Gavialis gangeticus | reverse complement strand
GGTAATTATGACACTCTCAGAGATGAAGGGTATTTTTTAATAAGGCCCAATTAGACTTTTAAATTAATTTAGAATGCTGACAGACACAGGAAAACCCTCGTTTTAGTCTAGATGTCACCGCTGCTTCAGCCGTTTTGAGGAGCCCTCCAGCAAAAATAGGTCAAGCTGATAATTTTGGCTTTTCTGAGAGAAAAAAAGTGGCAGCATTTTTACAGGTCCACAGTTCTTGAACTTTCAGGACTAATTTTAAAAGGTCCTGCAAGATCATTACTTTGATGCAACAAAGGCTGCTTACCTGGGAGCATAATGAAGCATGCGTACACTGTAAGTTTACTGCCTGAGGTATGTAGTGCATGAAAAGCAGGGAGACATTTAGAGCATACCACACTCTGGTATTGGTATATTCCTGGTGTGGACGTATCCAAGTAATCCTGTAATAACTGCTGGATTCAGGCTAGTATACCGTGTACTTGATAGATTCAAGCCTTCAGTCCATAAATGGGACAAAATGTTTCCTTTCAAGTTGTATTTCAGATTTCCATGTACCATACAGAAAAATATATTCTAGTAGTAGTTTCTAGCATGATTGCATGTCAGAGTAAAGACCATTTTATAATAATTGCATCCAAAGCAGGTCTGAGTATCCCAACTCTTGGTGCTCATATGTTACACAAGAATTTGTTTCACAAGCGACAGAACCCACCAACTTGACTCTTGTATACATGTGCAGCTTTACATTCCAATGACCATTCTTGCAATGTTTTCTTATTTAGCTGACTTCATGTATTTCACCTGGTGCCAACACAAATGAGGACACTTTGGGGGTGGAATTCACAGTGTAGTGTTGAACAAAAAAACTTTGTAAAACTGTTTGTTAAAGTCCTCATAATTTTTTCTGATTGAACAGTAGCAGGAAATATACATATTCATTAGTGGTAGACATGTTTACTAATTATTTCTCTTGCACTGATTCTTAGGCTTAAGTTCACATTGCTGTTTAAGCACCTACACACCTTTGCAGTTGAACCTTAGTCATGTGAAGTTTTGCATTTGTAAGGGAGTGTCTATATAACAAGATTAATTTAGCTGTTTGATTTTTTTTTTTTTTTGGACTTCCAATATCACATTATAGTAACAGCAATAGATGATGAGCTGTCCTTCCTACATGTGTTTTTGTTTGAGGAGGGGAAGCGTTTCTCTTAGAATATGGAGAAAAACAGACGAGGATAGTTTCCTTGAATAATTTTAGTATTCATTTTAAAGAAAGTTGTCTTGATAATCATAAAGGCAACAAAGACCTTGTAGGTGTGGCAGTTTTGCTGGCAGACAGCCCATGAGCTCTGAGTTGCCTTGTGTTCACAGAGCTACTCGGATCAAGGACTAATTAACAGTCCCCTAAAAAGATGTGCATTGGTTATTTCTGTTATCCATTGAGATTGTCCTTCTGATTTTTTTTTTACACTAATTGCTTACTGAAACAGTGTTTATGGGCAAAACTTGAAATATGAAATGAACCTACAAAAATATTTTTCACCGTAAATGTCTTTTAAGGCTAAAGTTACGGGACTATGTTAAACCTCATTTCAGTCTCCATATTCCAACTCTTGATGATGCTTGTAATTCAAGACTTGAGAATGTTGCAGTGAGTGAAGTGTTGTACATAATTCAAGTTTACATATACATTTTCAAAATACACTTGTGATAGTTATGTAAGAGTTTAGAACAAGCTGTTGATTGTAGAGCATATTGACTTAACCTGTTAGCCAGTGATGAAGTAGCAAGTTCATTTTTACAATGTACTATAGTTTTGCTGTCCTCATTTTTTTCAAGGGAATTACAGACTACTTTAATGTGTACAGCATGTAGGCTGGCAAGGATACAAAAACAAGACTTTGACTTTTATGGAAAAAAGTCTTTTCCTACTAAATACATTTTAAAGTGTTTTTTGTTCCTGTCCCTGTCATTCCCCTCTCCTCTCCCCCACTTCCCACAAGAAAAGAGTATTAACACTTCAAAAGTTCCTGTGGCAGTCAGGTTTGAAGCACAGTAATGTAAATAAATAAATATTGTTTTGACTTTTAAAACTAAACCCAGATTTAATTAATATATTGTTTTATATCTTTGTTGTATTAAAGCAAATATTTAAAAGAATTAAAAATAAAATTGTTGAAAGCTGTGCTGGAGGCTTTTTTTTTTTTTTTTGTAATTTAAATTGATGGTCAGATATCTTGTCAAGAATTGATCAAAATTGGTTCAGTTTTTAAGCTGTCTCCTACAACAGAGACACCATGTTCGTTTGGGGTTTCTGCAATATTTATTACAAGGACTTCAGAGATGGACTCAAGCTTCTTTCTAAATCAGGTGTGGGCAGAATATGGCCCATGGGCCAGATCCAGCTTGCCAAGGCATTTTGTCTGGCCCATAGTAGGTCCCTTGTCCTTGCTTAGCCCCAGGCACAGAGTGCAGCCTGTGCAAGGTCCCACCACCCCGGGCACCCAGCGAGGCTGGGGTAGCGTGGCAGCCAGAGTGGACAGACTCAGTTTCCCAGCAGCCCCTGTGGTGGCTTCTTCCAGCTGCCACTGCTGGACCAGCCCTCATCTGTCTGCCTTGCACCCACTGCTGGGATAGGGCTGTGTGCAGGTGGGGACCTGTGTCCAGGAGTGTGACAGGCAGGCAGACTGGTGACTAGGATCAGGATCATGGGGCAGTGACAACGCAGGACTGGGACCCAAAGCAAGCTGCACTCCACTGCCTACCCATGCCTGTGATGGGCACAGGTTCTGTGGGCAGAGGTGTGCAGAGAGCTGATCACAGCTCTGCCTCTGGCCCCAGCCCCAGCGTCGCAGTCCCATGATCCTGATTCCAATCCTGGCCCCATTTGTCCCATTCCTGGGTGTTGCTTTCCACCCATATGCGATCCCATCCCAGCCACCCAGCTGCACGTGGGGGCCACTTAGGGAGTTTTGGTGAGCTCTGGTGGGGGAGGGGGAGAGGATGCTGACCCATTGTGTGACAGCTCACTAAAACTCCCCAAGTAGCCCTCCAGCCAAAATAATTGCGCACCCTTGCTCTAAATAATTAGCTATACTGAAAGCCTGTTATTCTGGTTCTGAAAAAGAGAAGTTTCATTCTAATTAATTCTATCTGAGGAAACACAGCTACCACACTGTCCCTGTGAGAATCATTTCCAATTGTTTCTCTTAAAAGAAGAACTAGGTGTTAAAAGGAAGCATCACCTGACACTGCTGCAACAGTGATGGGTATAAACCCTCACTTCCCCAGTGGGACAAATGTGATTCCAAAGATTCATTTGATTTTAAAAATATATATACAATATAAAAAAAAAAATGGAAATGTTGAATACATAGATGTACAACTAGGTGCTGTTTTTCAGTTCCTGTAGATGAAGCCTTGACGGACTAGAACTATAGAAGACTGAGTAGGACAGTCCTGCCATGAGAGAATCTACACAATGTGTGATCATGTCACATTGGTCTCTCTTACTTCATAGACGTTGCCTGCTCTGGCCAATTGATCTGAGCCAGGGGCGGGCGATTGTTTTGGGCCGAGGGCTGCTTACCAAATTGTGACAAGCTGTCAAGGGCTGCATGGTTAGCCCCGCCCCTTGACAGGTGCCCTGGTTGCTGTCTTGTGACCAGATGTCCCACCCCCTAGCCCCTGACCTTTGCCACCAGAAGTCCCTCCCCTTGCCCCCCAGAAGTACTCCTTTCAGCAAGGGGTTTTGCCATCTCAGAACCAGAAAAATATCAAATTATATTCTAAAAAGTGATCATCTACAACCTTCATTAATTTAATTAAAAAAAATATTTTTGTCCTGGTTTACATGTGTTTGTGTAGTGTACACAGAGGTGACTGCACAATAGCTTAAAGTGAAGTCTTGTTTTTGTATGTTCTGAGGGGGGGTACAGGTTTGTGGGGCCAGTGGGTGCATGGGTATGTGGGGTATGGGGGGAGGGTGCCTGGGGTTTGTGTATGGCAGTGCAAGGGGAGGCGTAGGTGCATGTGTATGAAGGGATCCGCGTGTGGGACCCACCCTATGAACACACATACACATACACACTCTGCCCCTCTGCCTGCATGCATGCATGTGCATGTGCACACACACCCCCCCCTACCAGTGCAGTCCCCTCCCGGGATGCAGAAGCCACCTGGTGCTGGAACAGGTTGGGGCAGGAAAGCAGGGAACTGGCTGGGGATGGGTGGGGCTGGGCTGCTCAAGCCTGCTGAGGGCTCCCTCTGGGTCCTGCTGCCCCTGGTTCCAACCAGCTTTGACAGGGACCCAGGGCAAATAAATATTAATTTACTAAATTTTTTAGGGGTGCCGCAGGCCAGATATAATGGCCTGGCAGGTGGATGTGGCCTGCAGGCCACATTTTGCCCACCCCTAGTCTAAGCTAACTATTCTCAGAATCCCTTGTAGTCAACCTGCTTGAGCCTAGAAGGCATCCTACATACTAATTATAAAAACAAATATTAGAAGAATATTTGAATTGGAAATGCCAAGGCAACTTTGATTATTCCCCTTTGTGCATATGCATGATGGTAGGATGCAGGTATTTAATTAAAGGCTATTTTTTCCACAAGATGCTTCTTATTCACTTAGTGGGAAGTTATACGTTTCTTTATCTTACCATAATTTGATCTACATGAAAGACCAATTATTTCCCTATGGGTGTTTCTACAGTGGTGTTATCAGAGCATCTCACTGATTCACAAATTTCAATTCTCCCTGAGAACTACTTAAGTTTGGTGGGGGTGAGGAATACAGGATGTTCAAAAAAGAACATAACTAAGGACAAGACTTTATGTGCATAGTTTCTGATGCTGGCGAGAAGTAACATTAGAAAACCAATAGCAGAGACGGTGCATGCTATACAGTTTTAACATTTCCCATGAAATCAGACAAAGATCCTCCATTTAGCAGATATTCTGTGCTTGGATTTAGAGAGCTAGTACTTTCATAGTTACATCCTAATATTGTTTTATTGAGTTTGTTGATATGGTTATGGCCTTTCTGATGCAGACACCCAACCACCCCAAACAGGAATGAAACTATCAAGTCTGTATCTCTTACCAGTTATCAAATGCTAACTGCTTTTAATCACCAGTACTGGATGTGAGCTACAACTATTCAATAGAAAGTTTTTCTTAACCTCTGCTTATGTAAAATATTCACACGCCAATCATATATTTATGTATTGTAAAAGAAGAGGCACCTGAAATTCATGTTGCTAGAGACAGAATTTTACAAGCTTTTACAGGATGTTGCCTATTACAGGATATATTATAGGACATAAAAATCCCTCAACTAATCTGAAATGCATTATTTTGCCCCCAGAAAAAAACTCATTAAAAATTATCTTAAAAATATCAAAAGAGTAATAAAATGTTGCCATGCCTTGCTTGATACCTTGTTCAATGGAATGGGAGCTGACCTTTCAAGCCCAGTTGTTAGTATCACATAAACAAAATTTACATTTGTGTTGGGAACCAAAGTTAGATGTTAGAGCAGGGACTGGCAAAATACTGCCCACAGGCTGGAGACAGCTTTTTGGCATTTTCTGAGGTATTAGACCCCTTTTGAAGAGCCTTGAATCAGGCACTCAAAATCATGAGTCATGGCTGAAAATATAGCCTCTCTCTGCTATATTTAGTATTTCACCCTGACATTTAAGTTTGTGTTTTTGGGTTTTTTTACTACTACTGCAAGCAAGTTGGCTGGGTAATACAGCTGATAGACTGAGGTTTGATATTCCCCAGACCTCTTCCTTACTGATGAATTTCTGGTGATTAAGCACAAAAGATTCTGTATGTTCCTAAAATTTCTCTTAGTCATTTTAATGTCCGTTTCCAGATGGAGTACAGTAAGTCTCACGTGATCAGTTTTTTAGACTTTCAAAGATTCTTAGATATTTGCATGGTCATTTTATGAGTCAACTTCCCTAAAGTGGATTATAGTTATTTCTATGTACCTGCTTGGATTGTTTTATTCTTTTACTTAGCTGAGGTTACTGATTAGCTCTTTAAATCAAGACCCTTAGACATGATAGTGAAGTGCATAACTATGTAAATATCCACAGAGCAGTTACAAAGAGCTGCGTTTCAGTATGCTATTTGGGACAGAGATACAGGAATGATGGGCCAGACCATATCCTCTATCCATAATATAACTCTATTGAAATA
>NW_017728994.1:23566762-23576081 GCF_001723915.1 Gavialis gangeticus | reverse complement strand
CCATAATATAACTCTATTGAAATAATAATGGTTATGTTGATTTATACTCCTGCCTGCCCCCTTGGCTTTCACAGTGCTTGTCTGACAACAGTGAAATCTGCCTATTTCAGTGGTGAAACATTGTAGTTTTTTATCAGTGCACAGTAACACAATAATTCTGGACAGGAAATATAGTATTCCTATTGAAACTGCAGACGGAGTACAGGTTGGGTCTGCACATTTGAAGTGTGTACAGCTTTCTGGACTAAATCACCCTATTGTTCCAACTGTGCCGGAGTTGTTGAAGAACACAAGTTATCCGACTCTTGGCTTGGTATCTCTTGAGAAGGCTGCCACCTCCTGGAACACAGGGGCTTATGCAAGGCTGCAGTGTTTTGTTCTGTTCTCTGCAGGAGCTTATGCGACTTACAGTAAAGGTACATGTTACACTGAGACCAGTGGTGCTCAATCTTTTGGTCCCTTGGGCCAAATTGGACCTCGCGCCCCACGATTGAGCCAGCACAGCTGGATCTAGACCGTGCTGCCCCTGTCTGGCCCCATGTGCTAGGATTGGGGATCCAGAAAGCCTTACCACCTCCAACCCAGTCCTGCATGTTGGGATCAGGCCCCTGGGGCCTCATACTGCCCCCATCTGGCCCCTTGTACAGGGATCAGGGCCCCAGGACTCTGGGCTGCATCCATCAACCTCAGGGATCATGGGGTGGCATGCTGCTTCTGCATTGGGGGCCACCTCTGCCATCCTCCATGTGCTAGGAGCAGGCCCTGTGTGTTGGCATTAGATCTAGTATGTAGGGCAACAGCCTGTGGGGTTCCCCATGGGCCAGATTCCGAAGCTCTTGGGGCCAGATCTGACCCATGGACAGGGGATTGAGCACCCCTGACTTAAACTATACTAAGGGCACTTAAAACCCACGTGTACTCACATTAAGGCTCATTAACTTGTGCTAAGTGCCCTCTGAGTGCCTTAAAGTTATGCCACTTCGGGTGAGGTTTAACTCTGGGCCATGTTGCCTAGTTTCTGATAGGCTCCATAGATATAAAATGAGCAATTTGCAGTCTTCCAGCCTCCCAGAATGTACTACTTCAGGACTCCTTCTTCCCCTGCACCCAGAACAAGGATAAAGCCCAGGGATCTTGGCTTTTAGCCATGCCCCTGCTCTCCAGCTGTCTAGTGGCAAGTCAGACCTATGCGGGCAAAAAACTGTATTAACCCTTAACGTGCAGTTGCTCACAGCATGTTCTAACTTTAACACTGCTTTACATGCCACAGATTTAGTATGGTTTAAGTGTTATGTGTAACTTCACCCATAAACTACCATACTATCTGAGGCTAAAAACATGTCAGACTTCTCCTGGGACCAAACCTGTTTGTAGCATGTTGCTTCTCCTGTAGCCTGACCCAGGAGCCAGTTTTCTCATAAAGCCCAGTCAGCTGTAGTTCTAGTTTGCTTATTTTATAGGGGAAACATTTGTCCCCACAACAAACAAGGCAGACAACATAAGCAACAGGCAAATAACAAACAAACACTAAACCTCTGGTCTTTCTTCAGACCTTGAGAGAGGCAGCCCAGGCCCAATGCCTGTCCCTCAGCAAACCAGCTTCTTCACCCCACCTTAGCTGCTCTACCTGCAGAACCAGCCTTAGGGGGAGGTGACATGGGTGATCTCGCTCAGGGTGTCATGGTCAGGTGGTGCCATACGTGCGCTTACACACACACACGCACGCACGCACACGCGCACGTGAACAGCCTGTGATCACAGCAGTGCTTTACCCTGCCCTGGTTGATCCCTGCCCCAGTCAGGAGAAGCAGCACCCCAACCTCTAGCTGCTGCTGAGGAAGAGCCAGGTCAGACAGCATGGATGGCAGCAGCAGTGCCTGCCTGCCCACCTGCATGGCGCACCATGCCACTCCACCTCCCTGCCAGACCGTACTGCACTGCACCACACCGCACCGCACCCCTGCCTCTGCCTACAGCAACACCTTGAGGGGAGGGATTTCCAGGGTGGGCACCAAAATACAGGTTTGGCCAAGGCACCAATTTCTCTAAGGCTAGCTGTGCCTCCCTGGGAGCTTTTAACTTCCCCTAGAGTCAGTCAATCATCCTAGTCATCTGACTCAGGGCTCCTCAGCAGGTAGGCTCCTCTCTTTAACCCCCTGCCCCCCTGCTTCAACCCCTTAGCCATGCACCTCATTACACCTTTAATCTGAGATCCTACAAATATACAAGCCCATTGTCCCACTTTAAGTGCCTGTGAAGTACCGAGATAACCCTTTTTTCCCCCAGGATAATTGGGGATAATTTGAGTTACTTGTCATTCAAGCTGCATGTGTAAAGGACTGTCCTGCAACTATTCTGATGCAAGTCAAAGCCCAGGAAAGTCAGATCTGGGATAAACCCAATTTCTGTTTTTAGCTTTCACACCCTTTTGGTAGTTCAGTAAAGTATAGGACTAACATCTGTCACATGGAGTGCATTCCCTTTCTCATCCTCACCCCAGCAAAGGGACAACTGAGTGTGCAGTGGAGTGTTCCTTTCTTTTTTCTTTTCTATATGAGTGCTTGCTTTTTTTGATTAGTGAGTGCCGTCTCTAAGGTACCTTGTAGACTGCTTTCTAGACAAGGCGAATCAAGATATATTCCTTGCACTTAAAGGAGCAGATGGAATCTAGGACACTTTTTATTGCAACTCTTGGCAGATGAGACCTTCAGCAGCTGTGAAATGGTTTCTTCTATAATATATAATATTATTATATAATATATCCGGCGCTGATCTGTGCTCCCTGTGGATCCAGGTTGTGTGGGAGGGCAGTGCTGGTCCTTGCCATATAACCTGGCTCTGCAGGGAACAGAGATCCACACCTGGGGTCTCCTTGCTGCTGCTGCCCATCCTGTGCAGCCCCAGATCTCTGCTCCCTGTGGAGCCAGGTTGTGCGGCAGGGACTAGCACTGCCCTGCCATGTGACCTGGCTCCACAGGGAGTAGAGATCTGCGCTGGGGTCCCCTTGCCACCGCTGCCTGCCCCACGCTGCCCTGGTGACATTCTTGCTGATGTTTACATACAGAATGCCCCAACTGCTCCATTGAGCAATAGCTTGCTTACAAAGCCCTCTTAAGATTTATTCCTCATCTGATGCCCACAAGTAGTGACCCTGTTTTTTGGAACACAGATATGGGTATTTAGGAATATTCTAGCTGTATGAACAACCCTCCAAAACCCAGTATGTTTGTAAAACACTGGATTACTGAGACATGGTAATTTACCGCTGAGATAACTTCACCTATAAGTTGGACCTCTCTCTACAAAGCCTCATCTATTTTTGCTTTTTTAATTTTGAATTTAAGGGCTTCAACACAGCCATCTAATTTATAGGTCAAGCAATTGTGGACATCACTGGAAACTAATATTACATGATTATAATGGTTTCATCAACTCGTATAAGGTTACCTTTGTATCAGCTCTATGTTGGGTACCATTCATACGTATGTTTTTCCTCTTAGTCACCTCTAGGTAGGAATGGTTTCTATTCAGCCTGATCTCTTTTCATAATCTTTCTCTTGCACAGTTTGAGCCTCCTAAGTCTTTGCGACCCATATTAACTAGCTGGAAGAGCCTGCCCTCCTGTGTCTGTGCTACTGATGGCACCAAGCAGGATTGACAGTGCAGTCTGACAAAAGTGCTGCAAATGGAGGGACTTGTTTTGGGAACAGTACCATATTCTGTGCAGGTGAGGGGAGACTTTTGTCACTGGAATGTGTGAAAATTGCTCCTCTCTCTTCAAACCACTTAACCCTGCTGGTCCAATTTCACCATTTATGCGGTCATTTGCACTTTCCTCACCATGGAAATGGACTAGAGCAGTCTGTTGCACATCTCTCTCACCTTCACTAGAAGCACAAACCTGGGGTGACAGAAGTATAAGCCAGATGCCCTACTGTTCCTAGTTGCTATGCCCAGATTTTTTCTAAGTAGAGAGGGAAGGAATCAATGCAGGGAATCATTTGGGGGAGTGCTTTGGAGGAACGCACAAAAAAACTTTGACAGCTAGGGTGGAGGAAGCCTATGCTCCTGAGTAGAAGGAAAAGGAAGGATGCCAGTGAAATTGGTATTGAATTGGGGTACAGTCTTTGAAAAGCTTATTATCAGATTCACTTGCCTAGCTACCTGGCAGTTGCTTTCATATGCAAGAGCTATAGGAACTGGTATAATACATACACACTGACTTTGTTATATATGTATAACACTGGACACAGGTACAAGATCTGAAACAAAGCCCCACAATAGAAAGAAAGCTGGATGCATACCTTGCTGGGGTTATTGGACCCCAGCAGTCTTTCCTGCCCAGAGCAGGGGGGCTGGACTTAATGATCTCATGAGGTCCCTTCCAGCCCTAAACTTCATGAATCTGTGTGAATCTGAGACACAGGATGATTCTCATCACATGGCCTGCCTTAAATAGCACCACAGTTACACTTAGAGAATGATACTTCTACCTTTTACCATCTGTCCCAAGTTAAGAAAGGAGAGAAAAAAGTTGACTTCATTTTTTTTATTTAAATAAAACTCCACTTGTTAACATGAGTGGCTTTACATTTCTATCATGAGGTCTTTGGGTTAGGAATCTTGTCTGTAACATCCACACCAAAATCTTTCTTTTTGGGTTTGTCAAAATGGACCCTGGACTCTCTACTTAGAAATCATGGTATCTCAGATTAGGGTAATTTCCTTGATAAAACAGCCTTGTTGGCATCAGTGTCATTGCACGTTGAGATTTTTAGGTATGTAGTAAATAAAGTAGTGCTGAAAGGTGCTTGATGTTGGCAGAGCTGCATAATTGCCTTTTGTTTACAGGAAAGATAGTAGCAAGATAGCACTAATATAGAACCAAGCCATAATTTAGTTTGGAGCATTTTTGAAGGTGAGTGGGGGCTTCCTCCTGTTCAGTTCTGGTTTCACTGGAGGGACTGCCCCCTAATGCATCTATTTTAATAGCCATTGCAATAATGATATCTGTTGTGTTTTGCCCTTAGCAGCTATGTGTCTCTGACAGTCTCCACTGTGTCCATGATCACCTCTGAACCACTTATTAGAGTAGGTTTCTAATACACACCCACATTCTCTCTGCATCAGAAAAGGACTTTTACCATTATTTCTTTACCGCTGTATTACTACAATCTGCGTGCCTGTACATGTGCGGTGAGGCTGCTCTGACACATTGCAATTACTCAGAGCACTCGATTAATCAAGTCTGCTGGAACATGGTAATTACAACACTCCAACCAGGCTCTGTGTCTCGTGTATCAGAATCCCCATGCTTCAAAATGGCAGTGGGGGCACATAAACTAAAGCCTGTCAAATACCCCTGCTGCCATTTAGAAGCATCCCCACCACCATTTGGAAGTGTGGGGACGCTGATACATGAGATACAGTGGCACTTTAATTAGAGAGGCTCTTGGAGCCACTCTGAAGTGCTTCCCCCTCCGCCCCCGGAGCATGTATAAAAGTGCTCTGAGTAGAGACCAAAGAACTGGAAACAGAGGCTGAAGAAAAGCTGTTCATATGTACACACCACAATACTTCAAGGTACCTTCTCTTGTTTCTTGTTGGAAGAACAAGCTGTTGTACACTTTTCTTAAGGTTTATGTCTTATCCATTGCCTAACTACTTCCTCATTCGGGGAAGATTTTCAGGTATAAACAGACATTCATTCCTCACCCAAAGCAGTTCTCCTGTCCCTTTGATACGGACTCAAGTTGCTGCAAGGAAAGTTTAGGTTAGACAGGAGGAAAAACTTCCTCACTGGGAAGTTAGTAAAGCACTGGAACAGGTACTCAGAGAGGTGGTGGAATCGCCATCCCTGGAGGTTTTTAAGACCCGGATAGACAAAGCCTGGGCTGGGATGATCTAGTTGGCAATGGTCCAGCTTTGAGCAGGGATTGGACTAGATGACCTTCCAAGGTCCCTTCCAATCTTAACTTTCTATGATTCTATGACTCCATATCCTTACAGCATAGATGCAGAAGTTGGGAGAGGGAGAAGGAACTCTCTTTCTCTTCTACTTCATATATGATCCCTGCAGTCTGCTCCATAGATTGCTTCTCACCCAGCCCTGGTTCTCTTCTCTCTGAGTATCCTCACAAAACTAACTCCTAAGCCTCCTTAATGTCACCTCCTCTCCCTTTCCCTCTATAGGCCCCAGTGTCTGCTTTCCCCTTCCCCAAGGCCTGCCCTTGAAGTGTGTGCTCCCTGGTTTACCTCCATACTCAGTCTCTAGGCTCCCCACTTCTCCCTGTGAACAGTCAATGTATTATCCAGATTGTGTGTATATGTTTTTTTCCTACCTGCCTGGCTCTGTTCCACCAAAACCAATTTCTTCACTGCAGTCAGGCATGGAGAATAAGGAAGTGAGCCTCGCTGACCTAGGGACCTGGGTGAAGGGGCTTCAGGGAGGCTTTGGGGCCAGGGGTAAGTTTATGAAAACATTATGGGATGTGGAGATGAAGAGGCTTGGAGGAGGAGATAGGAACTTTGGATGTATGAGGAGCCGCAGGCAGTAATGGGAGTTCAGAGGAAGTTTGGGATGATTTAGCTACTACTTCAACAAATCTCTATTAGCCACAAGTGAAAAGTCACTTGGTGTATTTGTCCTTGTAACTCAGCCAAATATAGATCGGAGCAACAAAAATGTCTCTGACCATAGGGAAATCCTCCCTTCTGTTAAATTTTAAGTCCCAATGCATGGAGACCATCCATCTCCTAAAATAAAGCACCGTATTTTTAATGGGCAATTACCATATTTCCCTCCCTAACTTTGTTCTTGTTCTGCTGAACAATTTCAGCTGAAACTCCTGAGAAAAAAATTAGCATGAGGCAGAACACCTGACCTGGAGATCATCATTCTGAACTGCTAAAGTTGGAGAAAGTGACACAGTTACAAGGAACAGAAGGCCAAATCTTGCAAGGGAAAGCATTAGGCAACTTCAGCTGTGGATGCTACTGTCTGCTCTGCTTATAATAAAACTGGCAGCAGTTCAGGCACTCAGGCCACTCATGCATACCTTTGTAGTTATCTGTCATGTGGCTGTCTCCACTGAGACAGACTAGATGATCCAGTAGGGCTTTTTTCCCCATTATAATTTATATTATCTCAAAGAAAACAAAGCCCTTAAAGGGGCAGGGAATGAGCTATAGCCAGCTGAGAATTTTCTAGCAGTACTTTTCCATTCAAAATTCTGATCTTGCTGGAGCAATGTTTTGACCTTCTTAAAATGAAATATTTTGATAAGGTAGAAATGAAACGCTTAGAATACTTCATATCATCACTCCTTTCTCTCCTTCTTACTCCCTCCTTCCCCCAAGTTTCTGATTCTTCCTCCTGATTTGGGACAAATATATGTTTCAGGATCTGAGAATTTCCTGCAGACTGGAAATTCCATTTTCCAACCAGTTGTAAAGTCAACCAACATGGGTAGATCCTTGGCTGCAACTGAAAGAATATCATATGTCTGGAATATGTAATCAGTAGTTCTGGACTTGAAAACTTGCCTGTCTGCGGCAGGGATATGAAGTTCTATATTCAAAGTTCTCCATAGATTCAGCAGTACATTTAGTGTGTAAAAGTAATCATTGCTCCAAAAGTACAGGGATTCACTGATCGTGACAGTCACAGAGGAGACACTGCTTCTGCAATCAGTTACCATACAGATCTAAGCCACTATATCCTTCCACCCATCCCAACTGTTCTCCCTTTCCCCAGTGTTTCTGAATTAGTTTTTTTTAGTGGGAGAAGGGATTTGGATTGGATTAAAAGGACTTCAGAATAAAGGAGCTGGGGGGGAGGAGAACATTTGGCTACCTGATTGCATAGCCAACAGCTTAAGCCATTGTAGGTGCCTTGGAGAGCCACCTCTAGCTCCACTGTCCCCAACAGTCCTTCAGCTTTGGGTCTCTTTTCCTTGGATACACTCTGGCACCTCCACTTTCAGCTCTGCCCTGTCAGACAAAGTACTGAGGGAATTATCCAGCAAGCTCCGGGTTGCTTGTGGTTGCCTGAGTGACAGGCTCACCCTCAGACTTTATGTTTTGACAACTTCTGCCTTTCTGAGAACCTTGCTCTGCTGCTGTGGGGTTAGAAAGGGATCAGGAACATGGCACATATGGTGCTGTACAATTCTTTTATTGAATATGCAAGAATAGGGTCTGGCAACCTTTTGCTCCTGCAGGCTGCTGCATGTGACCTGGAACCCTGCTACAGGCCACAAATCTCCACCCCCTGGAGCATCCAAGACACCTGAGCTTACCCTTGCCACCCAAGTGGCCAATGGTGATGGAGAGAGTATTAAATCTGATGACACCGTAGGAACAGAGAAGGGAAGATTGGGAGTCAGCAGATGCTGCAGAGGAAATAAATGGTATAGTAGGACCCTGGTGATGCCTAGGTCACTGTGCTACATTTCCTGAGTTGCAGCAAGCGAGTTTTAATATCTTCATGGGCTAGATCTGATCCTTGAACAAAAAGATTCTTTTGGAGCAGTGGTTGGCAACCTCTTAAGGCTGTGGGGCTGGAATGACCCAGTTCCAGTCAGAGGTGGGCCATTGCGTAGGTGGTGCTAGGACCCAGCTGCCACTGCTTTTCCTTGCAGCGGTAGGGAAAGAGTGCTCATCGCTGCCACTTTTCCCTGTGATGGCATATGTAAACTATAGGGGTGCGCGAAGCTTTGGTCACCAATTCAATTCAGAGAAGATTTGGCCCGATTCAGCAGCTGAATCATCAAATCCGAATCAAATCGGGAGACCCATTAAAAGCTCTGAAGTGATTAAAAGCATCCAAATCAATTCGGAAAAGATTCTGTGACTTGGAAAGCAGTCTTGCAGGGAAACAGAAACTTAAAAGAGGGAGGGGGAGGAAAGACTGCTCTGATATTGATATCTGTAGCTGGCCAATGACTGTGATCTTTCCCTGAGTTTCCTTCCAATCACAGGGCTCTGGAAGAAACAGCATATAAGGCCTTTCCCTTTTGTGAGCTGTCTGTCTGGCAGCAACAGTGTGTACTTGTTTCCTAGTCAGTCTCTTGCTAGTCTCCCTTCTTGGAAAGGACTGGCTACACCTTACTAATTACCTTTGCCTAGAATTCCTCTACTGATCCCTATCCAATCCATTCCTTGTAACTTATTTTTCCCCCAAAACCCTCTTGTTTTTTCGTGTTATTTTTCCCCCCCCACTTTTTAAAAAGAAAGCTGTGTTTTCCCTGACAGCGTGTCATCCATCACTGTGTAGGAAAGCGCGCGCGCGCGCACACACACACGCACACACACGCAC
>NW_017728994.1:23557333-23566640 GCF_001723915.1 Gavialis gangeticus | reverse complement strand
CACACACACACACACACACACACACACACACACACACACACACACTTTCCAGCACAGCAAATATTATGAAGCGTGCTAGAACGGCAGGTGCCAGGTCTTTTGGCAGGGAAGGGAGATGGACTGGAGCGGGTAGGGGGAGAGCTAGAGCTGCAAGTTTTCTTCCCCCACCCCCAACATATATGCATCCTCTTTCCTGCCAACAATGAGTATTCTGCTGCCAGTGGGAGCAAGGAGGTGGGAGCAGTACCTGTTCCTGCACCTGCACCACCTTCACTAACACCAGAAATAGCCATCAGCATGACAGTCTCCTTTACCACAATTTCAGCTCCCAGAGTGAGCCTCCCAGAGTGCCGAGGGGGGGGTGGGGCTGGATCTGGAAGCAGAGGACCTGAGTCCCATAGCTAAGGCAGTTCTGGTGAAAGAGGGGGAATCTGAGTTTATGCTCTACACTCTTCAAAGTTCCCATACAGGCAGGTCTCTTCTAGGCACTTCAGAGGAGGTTGTGGGGGCAAGTGGCTCAGCTTCCCCTGTTGCTGTGCCTCTGCTTTCTGAGGAGGGGGATAAAGCAGCATCCCCACCCTCAGCCCAGAGACAGGGGGGTAGTGTAGTGTGGGATCATTTTGAGTTGGCAGATGATCCCAGGTATGCTATCTATCAGCACTTTTGAAGGCAGATCAGCTGGGTCAAGGGGGTGAAACACTTCACCACCATGGTGATGCTGCTGCATTTCAGGAGGCAGCACCCCCTTGCCCTTCTTCCTCCTCAGCCTGGCACCAGAGGGAGCATGCCCAAAAAGAAGTCCTCTCACTCCAAAGCCCCTGTCCCCACAAAGCAGAAGCAGGCCACCCTGGAACAGTGGGAGAAAGCCACAGACAAAGTGGGGAGCATTGCAGGGTGAGCAAGGTCACCCAGGGCACTGGGGAGATGCTTGCTCTGGTTGGTCAGCCCTTCTCCATTGTTGAGCGTCCAGGGTTCAGGCAGCTTATGGCACTCATGGCCCCATCCTACTGTTTAGCAGGATGCTGGTGCCCTCCCTGTATGAGGCAGGCAAGGAGTACTTGAGAGAGGAGCTATGCAAGGTAGATCCGCAGGTTTCCTTGCACTTCACCTCGGACATCTGAAGCAGCCAGGGTGAAGATCATGCCTACCTCTCCCTCACAGTGTACGGGTGCGATCAGTCAGAGTGTTGGTGTGCTCTCCTTCAAGCAGAGGTGATAGATGAATCCCACACAGCAAGGGAGATCATGGTGGCCATGAACCGCATGGTACAGGGGTGGCTCGTTGAGCAGGGCAAGCTCACCCATGGGTTCATGGTCACCAACAATGGGGCCAATATGGTTAAGGCAGTCCAAGATGCCAACTTTGTTGGCATCCGCTGTGTGGCACACAAGTTCCACCTCATAGTCAGGGATGCCTTGGAGGGGGACAGGGTGACGGCACCATCACTACCACTACTGGCCAGTTCATTTCAAGATGCAGGAAGGTGGCAGGCTACTTCTGCCAGTGCATCAAGGGGGGCAAGATGCCATGGGACAAACAGGCAGAGCTGAGCATCCCGCAGCACAAAATCATCCAGAATGTGGAGACTTGGTGGAACTCCACATACCTGATGCTCGAAAGGCTGGTGGAGCAACAGAAGGCCATCCATGAGATGGCCTTGCTCAGGGAGATTGGGATCAGCTGCCCCCTTAACAAAACAGAGTGGGCTACTATCTGCCAGATCTTTGGGGTCCTCAAGCTGTTCCTCAAGGCCATTAAGAGCCTCAGTGCTTGCAATGCTCTCCTTAGCCAAGTGATTCCCCATAATGAAGGAGCTTAAGAACCAAATGGAGAAGTTCCAGGGGATCTATGTTCCTGGCTGGGGCAAGCCACTTTCACCAGAGGTGCTGGCACTGGTGAAGCGGCTGAAGGAAGGCATCAAAAAATGGTTGGATCCGTTCCAGTCCAGTATGGTCCACATGCTGGTGGGCATGTGCAACCCAAGTTCGAAGGGGAGCATCTGCAGCAGCAAAACCCTTGATCACTGGATGGAGGTGCTGGTGAACAGGGTCAGGGAGGCAGAAAGGCAGAGGCAGGGGGATGTGGAAGAGGGGGATCCATTTTCCTGTGCTGGCACTCCAAGTACCAGCCAATCTCCTTCACCACAGCCGCTGCCAATGTGGGCCAATATTGGGGTCCAGAGGAACCATAGCCCACCATCCGGCAGGTAGCGTGAAGGCCTCAGTGGTTACCTATCTCGCTGAGGATGTGGAGCCACTGCAGTGCGACCCCTTGGCTTATTGGGCAACTCACAGCCAGATGTGGCAGGATCTGGCCACAGTTGCCCAGAAACACCTGATCTATCCACCAACCAGTGTTCCAAGCGAGATGGTGTGCAGCATTGCTGGGGATCCACCACACCTCCTGAGATCCTGGTTTGGTGAAGCAGCTGGTGTTCCTGAAGGTGAACCTCTCGCTGCTGGGGTTTCCCAAGCTCCACATGTAGACAGAGTGAGTGCTACCATCCTCACCCTGCACCTATTTGCTTTTCTTATATTCTTTGACAACTATGTAATGCCCAACTCTCAGAGCTGGAGGGGGCAGTTTTTCACCAGCCAGCAGGGGAAGAACATCTCCCTGCTGAGCTCCCATGCCAGGACAAACTTGGCCAGGTATGGGCTGGGGCTATGGGGAAGGAGGATGCCTCAGGTCCTGGACATGACCTAAAACTGCATCCTGCCAGGGTTGGTAGGCCTGATGGGGTTGCCAATGGTGTGGCAGCCCCAAGAAATGCCAGGACTACAAACCTCCCTGGTGAAAGGTGGGTAGCGGGTGCTTGAAAACCGCCAGCCACCGTATGCACACACAGTCCTGGCTAGGGAAAGCCCAGACCTGTAAGATGTTTGAGAGGCCTGAGGCTCAGTGGAGTTGTAAGGCTCCAGGTGAGCTTACCTGCCTGGAATGCCATCTGCGATTCATGGGTCGCAGTGTAGGGGAGGTAAGGAGCTGCAGAACAGATGTCACCCCTAGACATCAGGGGCCTAAACGGGCAGCCCCCCCGCCTGGGCAACTTCTAAATCAGTTTTCCATCAGGGCATGGCAAGAGAAAGAGAGGCAGGCGGTTGGCCCAGAAACAGGTGAGCAGACCAAGATCTAACTGGGACCAGGAAGGTCCCCTGTTATAGGCTACCATCCCTGCTGTTTTCATCCCGCTCTGCCTACACACATACAAGTGACATGAGTTTTGCTTTTAAGAGTTTGAGGTGCAGTTTCACAGAAACCCATGCACCTATCTCCTTGAAACTTGGCAGGCTTTATGCCCTCAGAAGGGGCTAGCATCCCTGCTGTTTTCATCCATTTCCGCAAGAAAATGACAAAGTTATAGGTATTTTAGTGATTCCCCATTACAGTCTATGGCCAAATCACCAAATCACACCGAATCAGCACCAAATCTTTTGAATCCAATTTGGCTGAATTGATTTGGGACAGTGATCCAAATCATTGAATCAAATCACTGTCCCCCGAATTGGCCAAATCCAAATCCAAATCGAATACTGGCTGCTTCGCACATGCCTAGTTAACAACTGCTGGTAAAGTCTCCCACAGCCAAAAGCCACCAAAGCTCTGTGTCTACAGGCTGGATTGAAAGGCTTTGCAGCCAATCCCTATATAAAGGAACTGAAGCCACCAGTTAATATGGGACTCTCACCTACCCATGGTAGTTTCTGAGCCAGGAAACAGCAAGTCTGCAAGACAGTCCATTTTGTTAGATAAGCACAATAATGATAACATTTAGTGGCATTCATGCTCTTTATATTCAGCTTTAGAATATATAAAAACTATTCAGCAATTCAGGTGTCGCCATCCAAGTGATGACTACAGTAACTAAGTTGGGGGTGTCATCTTCACCATGCCATCATAGCCCGTCAAACTGTTCATAAATTGCTTGCCAATGTAATTACTAATTTTTGGAAATATCTGCATTGTTTAACAGAAATCATTTGCTGCTCTAATATGAGATTGTCCTTTTAAATTCAAAATGTACCACACAGAAACAAAAACACTCATCTGCTTTTATAATTGCCAGTATGTTTTGCTGCCAAAGGCTTATATAAAAAATGAAAGCAAGGCCCATTCATTAAACAAAACTGGTGGCTTAGTACTTTCTAGCAGTACTTTCTAGCAGTAGTGTAGCTAAGCGGGGCATGAGGGACTCCACTAATTGCTGTAACTATAGGTCATGTAGAAGACAGGATATAGTTGCATCTTATAGGCTAATGGAATGAGATGTATAAGCTTTTGAAAGCAAGGGCTTACTTTATGTAGACATGCTTGAGCTAGTTTTAAACCATCTAGCACAGATATTGGCAGCAGGGCAGCCACAGCAGCCCAGAACTGATCATGGCCATAAGTAGGTTGGGTATGTTCACATGATAGTAAGCCACAGCAGTGACTGTAAGGAAGGCTTATTTTCAATCAAAGCAGTTTCTGATTAGTGGTTAAAACATTCTTCTATGTAGGCTCCTATCTGTTTTTTAATGAATAAATGCTAAAGATTATTTTTAATAGCAAGTAGAAATGACTTGCATGCCAGGATGAAGCCATTGTCTCTTTATTGAAAAGCATTCAGGTACTTTTCAGAATGAATGAGAGCCTGTTACTGAAGGGATAAACTAGACTGTGGAGGCAGTAGGTGGTCCTGCTAATACATCACTTGATGTTTAGTTACTTAAAATAACAAAATAGGTGCAGTTTCACTGAAAATTATCTTTGTGGTTGCTAGGATACTTGTCAAATCCCCAAAGAAGCATTGGGGGATTTTTGGCCTTAATTATGGTGATTTCATACAATTTTCCCCTCCCCCCCACTCAATTTTTTTTTTCTTTACAAAAACAATTTCTACCATTTGGAGGTAGAAGATTTCCTGTAGAAAAAAATGGGAATGCCTGAAGCATTGTTTAATTTCATCTGTCTTTGGGCAGTCATGCGTTTCCAAAAACCCAAAGAATGTGCAGAGTTCTCATTGTTTTTTCAGTGGGATTTAATTTTTTAGACAAATATTTCAGTTAGCCAATTCATCTCATTAGAAGTTCATTTTATATGGCAAGTCTACAGATCCATTGCAATAGGTTCTATCTCTGCCTCCAGCTGCTTGGAAGCAGGCCCAGAGCTATCAGTGGAATGGGTAAGCACCACTGCATCTTGAGGGAGAGGGCCCTTTAAGGAGAGACCCACCTGTTTCTGATTTTCTCCATACCCCAACCCTGGGCTTTATGAAGTTCGAGTCAGGGAAAGTGGGTCACTTGTAGCCAGGTTAATGAAGGTGTAAGAGCTTCAGAGTCTAAAGGTCTGTACTAGGTAGTGTCCAGTAAAAGCAGTTGAGCGGTCTGGTGGAACTGATAGAAGACTGTCTGGGAGGGTCCTGAGACTTGTGAAGCACCCAGAGCTGTAAGCAAGAGAGGAAGACAGTGTTCCAAGGTGCAGTCATAGATGAAGGCTTTTGGGAGTGAGAGGGAGGGTGAGATATGAGGCAGGACAGGGTTTGGGGGAGTATTATAGGAGGAGCTGTGAGGAGAGTGCTACGGCCAGGAGCATGTGGCCAAACTTGCTTTTCTCACTGTGCTGTTCAAGAACAGAAATAAATTGGACTGGAAGCCATTTTTAAAAAGATGTTTATAGTAGTGGCTCCTGTGGCAGACCCCCTGCACAGCCCAAGATATGCAGCCAGAATGATGAGCTGTAACTTGGTGCAGTGATTCTCAACCTGGGTGCCATGAGATCCTTTCATGGTTGTTATGAGATGTTGGCAGAGATAGGTATGTGTCCTGGGGGAGAACGGGAGAAAGGACCCCAAACTATAAATGGGGACCCCCATGGATGAGAACTGCATGAGAAAAAGAAAGTAAACACAAAAATAACACAGAGAAAACACTTATCTGCAGCAGGACCAGTGGCGCAGCTGGAACAAGGGAAGAAACCCGCGCGGGTCATGAGCCACACCTTCACACAGCTGAAGCTGGCTGGTGACGTCATCGGCAATCAGCGGCTCGCGGGAATAAAATGAACCACCGGTGAAGGTGGAGGGGGAAGAGAGAGCAGAACCAGGGAAGGTACCAATACCGGGTGCCTCGCAGGAGTCCCTCTGGGGGAGAGAGCTGGCAGGAGCTCTCTGGTCTGGTGGAGGACAGCCCGCCGGAGGGAATGAGGAGCCAGAAGAGGCTCCTTATGCTGACAGCAGCGGTGGAGGGACCACAGACCCGGATGTGGTTCTCTATGCCATAGCAGGTGGGATTGTCGGGGGCATCTGGGGGGCGGAAGAGACTCTCCCTCTGGGAGGCACCAGGCGGGACAGCGAGAAGGGCTGCGAAGTGAGGCAACAAGAGGCGGGTGCTGACCCTGGATGGAAGAAGCAGCCAGGTGTCCACGGAGGTGCTGCGAAGCACCCACAGAGAGGCGCCCCTAATGGGAGAGAACAAGAGCGGGGTCACAATCTGCAGAGGGCCAAGTAAAGGGGGAGACGACCCGGGCAAGAGACCATGGACTACCCCAGCTACACTTAGGGTTAGTCCCTTGCAAGCTCTTAGGGAGTAAGGTGCCCAGTATCCTGGCGGAAGGACCAGGGAGGGGACCACACGGGTCCCTCGCAACATAGTAGTGTTTTGTTGTATGTGTTCCTTGTGGTTCCCTGTTTTTGGAGGGGTTGAGGGTTAGGACCAGGTGACACGGGCAAGATAGCTGCAACAGAGCTCTTTTGGGTTCCACCTTTGTTTGGGGGTGCAGGTCAGGCTTCGTGCCCTAAACGGAGTCGGTCTCAAGACCCAAGTTAGAGAGCGCAGGCAACACTAGGCTATCTAAATATCTCACTCTCTGGGAGCTAGTACTCCAGACAGGAGAGGGCTACCAAGGCTGCCGTAACCAGAAGTACAATGGTATCGGGAGTATGGCCAGTGATCCTCCGAGGCTTGGCGTGTAGTGGAGGTAAAGCCCCACAGATGACTGCTGGACGGACTCCGCGCTGCAGAGGGATCCCGAGTGGTCAACACCACCCCCCACTGATATAACATTCAAGTCATAGCAGGCAAGATTGGGGGAGGCCACTCCAGGAGTAAACACCTACTCAATGGCCTACAGGAGACAGTGGGGCAAACACCACCAGCCACTCAGGCCAAGGCCGCATGGCGGTCAGTGTGCAAACATGATTCAAAAGATAATTCTAGAGATTTTAAATAGAAACCCATCGTATTAAAACATTCTGTCTTGTTATGCTCTTTCTGAGTTATTTCCAATAGAAAAAAGGTGCTATATTATTTTTCCATAGTTTTCACTCATTTTCTGACTAAGTGCTGGCATCTTCTGAGGGGTACCTTGAGTCTAACAAGGTGTGCCTTGAGCTTACCAAGGTTAAAAACTACTGGCTTAATGTCACAACCCTTGGTAGCATCAAGAGAAAGCCAATATCCAAAGAAAAAGGCACTGACCTCTGCTAAATATACTGGCAGCAAGCTCTTAAGTGACACTATCTGTCACTTAACTGTTATAAAAACCTTTAGCAAAATATTGAGGAAGGTTTTCTTGGTATCCAGGAGCTCAAAAAGGAAATATTGAGTCACTTCCTGTGTGTCTGGTTTTAGTTTGAATACAGGAATGAATTTCAGCAGAGATCCAGATAGCTGACTGAAGATAACAAGAGACATAGGTATGAGAGACAGAGGGGATGCTACAGAAAATTTTCTGCATCCTGCTGAAACCACGGCTACAGGCCTACCCCATCTGTTGTTATCCAAATTAGAGCAATTTACAGGAAGATTCATAGTATGAGATCAAAATCATGTCAGATAGATGAGGCTTAGACAGACAAATCCATTGTGGGGTCATGACCTGGATTCAAATACAAACTCTGCATCCAAGATTATTGACATCTCCTGGTTCTTCTAAATTGTTGAAATACTGGAGCATGAATACTGCAATGTACCATGTGTTTCATGCTGGGGTAATTGATTTTCCAAGGAATAAGAAGATTTAAGAGCTATTAGAGCCCTGTTCCCTTGCACTTCAAAGGTAAAGGAAACTGTAAACTCCATTCTAGCAGCAATGTCCAAAGGTAATTTTTAAATTTATTGTCAGCTGATCTGAAGAACACCTGTTTACATAATATATGAAACTCTCATAGCAGATACCTTAACTTCATCTGCAAGTACTCACACGCTGCTTTAACAATCAGCATGCTTACCTCTCTGTCAGGGTTCTCCAAAATGTTTTCAGTTATTGCACCCTGCTCCATTTTTCTCGTGGGCTAGTGTATTGATTGAGGAAACTAATACATGCTTGGGTACATTTGGAATGTTTTTATTATAAAAGCCTGTTTCTTGGTTTTAAGAATATATATTTCTTTACATCAGTGATTCTGAACCAGCAGGCCACAGCAGGGCTACAAAGCAAGGACTTTAAAAAGTGCAGGAGCACGGGGAGCCAAGGGGCCTGCTCTGCAGTTCTACACATGCTGGACAAATGGCAAGCCCATTGGCACTTCACAGCCTGGCACTTTTAAATGCCTTGCTTTGCCACCCCATAAGTGGGACTGCAGAGCAAGTCAGGCAATGTGCTGGCATGGGGGAGATCATTTCCTACCCACCCCAGCCACTTGTGTGATTTTCATTAAGGAATTTCATGCCCAAGTACCAGAAAATATACATCCTGCCATGCACATCTGTTAAGGCATGTCATGCCGTTAGGATCAGGCATAAAATTCCTCAGATCCCAATCTTGCAGTTACATTAACATCTGCCAAGAGCCTTGGAGAACTTTTCTTTACAACTGAGGGCTACAAATAAATTTATTGTAGGGGTGTCAGCCATCAATTCCTGTTATGGTTTGTCAGTCTCTCAAGTCATATCAGAGAATGATTTTTTAAAATATTCTTGGTTCTATTTTCCAAGGACTTGGTTTATTGTGTCCCTTGACAAGTATCCTCTCTCTAGCATCAAGAAACATGTTAGTCTCACACTAGGCCAAAAAGTTAGCCTTTTTTAGACTTTTAGGCCACGTCGAGACAAGCTCGCATGTTCCTCTTGCAGCATCTCAAACTTCTTTGAGACGCTGCAAGAGGCACATGCAGGAATGAGAAAATGTTCCCCGCACTGCAAGTTTGCAGTGCAGGGCTGAAATTAGACCCCTGGATATCCAGGAGTCAAAAAAAAAACCCAGACAAAAAATGCAGGACAGGGCCCAGACCATGTCCTGAGGCAACCAGAGGCTGGGTCCTCCACAGAGACACTCTGACTGCCTTCGCCCCGGTGCTGAAGCACGCTGGCTGCCCGTGCAGGGGAGG
>NW_017728994.1:23556339-23556569 GCF_001723915.1 Gavialis gangeticus | reverse complement strand
AGGACCCAGGCAGAGAAGCCTGCTCAGAGCTGGCACCTTGGACCCAGCTGGAGGTGGCTGACCTCCTGGTCAACTGGGGGCAGGAGGACATGCTTTGAAAGTTCAAAACAGGCCACCACACTGGGGACTTCTTCCTGGCGATAGCTGCCCAAATGGCTGGGCAGGAGGCACACATGGCAGTAGTGCCACGCAGAGGCCAACCCTGCAGCCACAGCCCACTGGCAGCTGGC
>NW_017728994.1:23551019-23551339 GCF_001723915.1 Gavialis gangeticus | reverse complement strand
CCGCACTGCAAGTTTGCAGTGCAGGGCTGAAATTAGACCCCTGGATATCCAGGAGTCAAAAAAAAAACCCAGACAAAAAATGCAGGACAGGGCCCAGACCATGTCCTGAGGCAACCAGAGGCTGGGTCCTCCACAGAGACACTCTGACTGCCTTCGCCCCGGTGCTGAAGCACGCTGGCTGCCCGTGCAGGGGAGGCTTCAGTGCTGGTAAGTAGCGGTTTGTGGGGGCTGGAGGAGGGGAGAGGGGACCATGGGAGGCACCCCCACTGGCCCTGCCTGCTCCATGAGCCCCCCCCGATCCCTGCCCTGTCCAGCCCCAC
>NW_017728994.1:23530351-23550796 GCF_001723915.1 Gavialis gangeticus | reverse complement strand
ATAGTGTGCAGGGAACTCTCAGGGCTGCTTCAGAAGTCCAGCTGGCACAAGGGGTAGTGTCCCCAGGTACCAACTGGCTGGGACCCAGAAGCTCCTGGGAGTGAGTAGCCCTGAGCTACTTGCCAGGGCAGCTTTTTGTACTGCTGGGGCCAGGACAGGGCAGCTTGTCATACTACACAGGTGCTGGCCCTGGGCTCTAGCTCCCCCTGGCTGCAGATCTGGGAGGAGCCAAGCAGGGTTATTTTACCCCAAGTGGCACAATTTGCCCCACACCAAAGTGCATGTCTGGGCACACGTGCTGAGGCAAAAAGCCCTGGTTCAAATTTGCACCGCTTCTATTTGAGCTGCTGCAAGCGTATGTGATTGCATGTGTGGATGTGCCCTTAGAGTAGTTAGCCTCTGGGAATGCTGAAACATCAGTTCACCTATCTGTCAGGACTTGTTTTTTAAGCTTCCAGATTCTGGATTGTCTGATGTTTGTCTGTATTTCTTGTTTTCCCTTTTTGTTGCTGGGTAGTAGGGTGAGAGAGACAAAAAAGAAAACTTGACATTCACCCTAATGTGCACTGAACTATGCAAATATCAGTGTCTACACAGACTACTTTTTTCTAACAAAACTCCTTTAAGTTTTTGTATTTCAATATTAATAACAATTCCTACGGCCTTGCTTTAGAAAGCAAGTGCGATCTTCACATGGGGGACCAGTTCTTTACGGGAGGCATCTTATAAAATATATATCAGTTAATTATAATCGTTTAACCTGTTACAGCACTTTGACTGGAATTCTCAAGGGTCTGTAGCGCTCCATTCTTTAACAACTGCAAAATTAAGAGATTAAATTCTCCCTGGTCAGTATCGCTCACACTACCCAAAAGTTATTTCTACACAAGGGCCTTAAAAATACTTTAGTTCAGTAAATAGCCTTTCTAACTCTGAACAAGGTAATTGTTTAAAAATAAACTTAATAAAAAGCATTTAACAGAATTTCTCTATGCCTGTGAACTAGTGAATTTCCTTCCATAAAGGAACAAAATCTGTTCTGGAAATTTAAAACCACGTTAATAAAATTTCTGTAAACTAATCTGCTCTATATGGATTATTTAAATATAAATGTTTGTTTAAAGAAAATGTTTGGATTGCCTGTTCTGACACAATGTATTTTCTAAACTCTATTTACTTTAGATGTCTTATCAGTTTTAATTGCATAAGGTATGTGGAGTTTCTGAAAATGGTTTCTCTTAGAGCCTTGGAACTTTCCTCATGTGCTTGATGATACCCTTTTAAAGAGAGGTCTTTTTCATGACTTCAAGGAGGAAAAACAGAGGTAATATCCTTGTGAAGGAGTCTGGCATGACAGTTCCTTATGATTAACCAAGGTTTGTTTCTTTTAATGCAGGTTCCATGTCTTTAAGGGTAACATTTGATTTTCTGAATCAGTGGGTTGGCCAGGTTAATCAAACTATCAGTCTGTATCCTGAAGGGGATATCTAGTAAGTAAATTTGGTGTACAGGCTGTCCTCAACTTACAATGTTTCGAGATAGGTTTTGCGCTTACAATGTTTATAAACTGTGACACCGTTGCAACTTTCTGACATCAGTTTCGACTTTACAACGCTTGATCCGATGTGATGCCACACCAGCAAACATGTTCGCTGTGTCACCCATCTCCCTGGAGAACATCTGTCCAAACATCCTTGGACACTTTCTTTAAGAAAGCAGACAAGACTCCTGAGAAGACTCTAGCCAAGAACCCTTCAAAAAGTCCAACCAAGAGCCCTTCAAAGAGTCAAGCAAAGTCACCTCAAAGAAGTCTTTTCAAATCAATGTGGTTCCTATTTACAATATAAATACATTAATGTAGCTATGTTACTCATCTATAATTGACTGAGTACAAAATTCTGGGGTATTTTTGGTGAAAATAGGGTATCGGGCCTCGGTTCAGGAACCAATCCCCCATTTATAACATTGTTTCTTGTGAGAAAATTGGTTCTGAGTTACAATGTTTCGACTTAAGACAGGGTTTTCAGGGACCAATTGCACTGCAAGTCCAAGGATTGCCTGTATTTGAGTGGCTGGGAAAGGCAAATGAGGCTTTTCTTTTTTTAAAAAACAAACAAACAAACAAACAAACCTCTGTGAATCATTACTGCAATACTGTGTAACTTTTTTTCAAAATGTGTCTTTTATGAATTTTAACTAACAGAAAATAAATTACAGATTTCCACCAGTTGCACCAGTAAGTCAATCTGCACTGTTATCCACTACATATTTGTTGTTGCAGACTTTTCAAGCCTCAACTCAACAATTGATTTAGTAAGCTGTTATTAGCAATGCCTTTGTTTTATACAGCTGGCCAGTGCATGCAAAATGCCTGCAATAAAGTGAATATCAGTGTTAGTCTTTCAAACCACATGATTATGAATATGAAATCATTCATAGAATTCTCTATTTCTGTTTCTCTTGGAAATATGTGTATGCACAGACAGCAGACATAGGTTTAAAAGAGTATTTGATAACAGGGAGAACAACGTATAAAGAAGCTTATTGAAGTTTGTTTGTTTGTTGTAACCTGCCATGGGGATCCCAATCTGCAATGAGAATAAAACGGGCCTTTACGTTTTACAGGTGTTTGTGCAAAGATACAAGTTTGTTGTCGAAACTTGTTCACTAATGTAAATAAAGCTGGATTTTTCTGGATAATTAAGCAAAGCACATGTGGAGTACTGCTAAGTATTTAAAATGTCCTGGCATATTGTGTCATATTTGCTGTGTAAGTTTAATGTCATGCAACATACCTATGTGAGGTCCTCGCTGATATTCCAATGAAAACAAAGTTCCATTAAGAAGAAGAAATCTATGGTAAAAATGCTGAGACACAATTACAGGGTCCGAAGAACTGAGTTCTCCAGTGCTTTCTTATAAACACACAGGTTATCTGATTTAAATAAAGATGACAAAAAAAATTGCTAACTCAACTCATCTATACATGACTCAGTGTCCTAAACATAGCTCAGCTGTGAATTATGAAGAGTATATGGCAATGCAATTATTCTATAGTCTTTGGTTCTTCTCATACTGACGTTCGAATCATTAATGTCCTTCCAAAACTTGCCTTTTCATTTTTTTCCATAAAATAGATAGCATTAATGTTCTGTATATTGCACCTAGTACATGCACTCATCCAGCACAAATTATTTTATTCAAGCTCAATCTCTTTAAAGTGATGATCTGTGATTTTTCTAAATCTTGAATCCTTGAAGTCTGCTTATTCTGCTACCACATTTTTAAACAAAACTGTTCTCATATTCTACAATCCCCTCTTTCCAAAGGAAATGAATTCAGCACAACTAGAAGAAAAAACAACAATTCATAGAAACATAGAAAATGAGGGTTGGAAGGGACCTCAGGAGGTCATCTAGTCCAACCCTCTGCTCAGAGCAGGACCATCCCCAACTAGATCATCCCAGCCAAGGCTTTGTCTAGCCAGGTCTTAAATACCTCCAAGAATGGAGATTCTACAACCTCTCTGGGTAGCATGTTCCAGTACTTTACTACCCTCCTAGGGAGAAAGTTTTTCTTAATATCTAACCTAAACTCCCCTTGCTGCAACTTGAGGCCATTGCTTCTTATTCTATCATCTGCCACCACTGAGAACAATCTAGCCCCGTTCTCTTTGTAACCATCCTTCAGGTAGTTGAAGGCTGTTATTAAATCCCCACCTCAGTCTTCTCTTCTCCGAACTAAGTAACCAAGTAAGTAAAGTGATAGAGAAAAAATGTGTTTTTATTGAAATACTACTGTATCTAGGATCCACATTTAAATTGCGTGACAGCCACATGCAGATCATGAGCCATGGTTTGGCCACTCCTGATATATTAAGATCTCTTAAGGTCCCAGGAGCTGATGGTCCATTGCAACCAAACTGCGCTCTCTCAAACCATAGAAAATTGACGAGGTGAAATCTGCGGTCCTCTCTTCTGGACTGATTTGTCCTTTTGAGTTATTGTGTACAAACCCTTTTGCCCATCGCCCATCTTTTAACCCCTCCCTAATTCAAAAGCTCCAAAATTATTTCATGTCTTCTCACTACCCATCAATTACTGCTATCCTCCCCATCACCTTCTTGCTCTGCTGCCCAAGATTCCATACCTCCAATTCTCGCCATATTAAAATGCCCCCTGCAACTCACTCACATCTCAACACTCTACCAAAAAATTAGTTTCCCTAAAGCAAAGGTTGGTAGGAAATGCAACTGAGCAACATGGTCATTAGTATTAAGGCAGAGATTCTCAACTGTTTCTGAGCCAGGCCACACCCTCAATAACTTCTGAATGCGGTGGCACCTTTGGTTGAGAACCACTAAAGTATTCAACTTACCTAAGTGGGTCTCAACTAAGTGTTGCTGCTGCCACCAGCTAGAACTGCATTGTGCATCTTTTCCACAGCCAGACCAGGAAGGACTCTGGCATGTGTGCACAGTCCTTCTGCATTAGAAGCTTCTACAGTTTACTTCTGATGCTTTGATTTCTCTTTTGTTTCATTCAATTGTAAACTAATTCTATTGGCAATAATACACTGCTTACAGTTTAGTGGATGTTAGCTGTGTTGGCTCCTTTTTTGAGGGATACATCACGTGTATCTTTTTGGTTACTTTTTAGTAATTCTACAATGAAAGACAGCTCTAAGAAGCGTACATCTAGGACTTGGTGAACAACTGTTCACCAGGGCACCCTTGAGGAAACTAGGAGTAATGGTCACAAACTCCTGGAAGATGGTTTCCGGCTCATTTCAGGCTCAACATTAGGAAAAACTACTTCACAACTAGGGTGTCCAGACTGTGGAATAAGTTCCCTCCAGAGGTGGTGTGATCATCTACCCCGGAAATCTTCAAGAGGAGACTAGACAGTCACCTTGCTGGAGTCAGCTGACCCCCAGTTATCTTTCCTGCTTGATAGAGGGGGCTGGACCCGATGATCTTCCAAGGTCCCTTCCAGCTTCACAATCTATGAATCAGACAATATTGTCATAATATAAAGGTAGCATGGAGTTTTTCAATGTTCATTACTTGTTGCCAAAATACTTTGCCTTTTATACATATTGGATTTATTTATTGCGATGAACAACATCTCAGTCTCACAAAATATACACACTCTCAGGAATGGGAAGAATTTCATTTTTACTTTTAACATTGAGAGAAGGCGTATTTCCTCTGGTTTTTAACTATATAACACCTTTTGAAAACGTGTTACCTCTGGTATCATTGATCCAAAAGACATAATTTGTAAAGTCAGCATTTCTAAATAAACAATCACATTTAATGATGACATCTGAAATATTTAATATATTTAAAACAAAGAAAGTGCTAACAAATAGTTTCTTTCCAATCTGAACTGAATTGTACTATTCCATAATGAAGGAGTGTTTGTAAAGTAACTAATTTTAGATCTTGAGCTTGTTTTACAGAATAATATTTTTTTTAAGTGTTCATATTTTCTTTGGTCATTTTTCCATACGTATCAAGTCATATATTTTTTGAAAGTGCATAGAGGGCTCACAAAGTAGAAAGATTTGGCTATCCATTTTAAATACCAAAAACAACAGAATATTACCTGGCCTCTCTAGATTGCTTGCTCTTATTAATTTGAGTCAACTTCTTTCATTCTCTTCACAAATATAGCATTCTGTTTTGAAGTTTCAATAGAAACTGAGCACTCTGCACAACTAGGGCCAATATTCTTAAGATCTCTGTGTAAATCACAAGGGAGAAGGGAAAGGTTTATTATTAACACTAGGTATTAATGTTAAGGAAGCAGAAGATCTGTAAACAGTGTGTTTAGTTAAAGGATGGTAAAGACTAAAAATAATATCTAATTTTTACATAGTATTTTTTATCTTTAACTTATAAAGCAAGGAAATATTATCCCTTATTACTGCTGGGTAAATGGAAGGATAGGGTGTATATTTACACTGTGGTAGTACGGTATCCTAAGCACTTCCCTTTTACCTCCTGCTATCATTTCTCTATGTCTAGGGACAGACATTACACATAAACTGGTTTAAGTGATCAGAAACTGGTTTAAAACTGGTACAGAACAGATGGTTAGTGCATATAAACCAATTTAAAAATGGCTGGAACTGGTTTAAGATAAACCTGGTTGAATGTAGTATCAGATTTAACTGATTTGGGTCAAACCAGTTTATGCAATGTCTGTCCCAGACTCCTTCCCAGTTTAAGTTAAACCAGAGTCCCCCAGCATCCAAGATGCTTTACAGCCCTGCGCTGGGCTATGTTTTCTGCTTCAGAGAACAGGCTGGCCCCACCCCTCTCCTCCCTAGCCAGACCTCTGGGGGAGACTGCAGGCTGAGGAGGGTCTGCCTGGCTTCCTTCACCGCTTGCTGCTGAAGCAGGGATTCCCTGCTCTCTTCCATTTCCCCACCAAGGACTCCAGCCCCATGGACCCTAGGCATGTGGTATGCTAGCTAATGCTGAGAGGGTTCTCTGTGTGTGTGTGTGTGTGTGTGTGTGTGTCTCCAATTTCACTGGGACAGAAAGACAGGACAAAGGCAAACAGAACAGTGCCTGCTTACAGCTTTTTGGAGCTAACCAACAGGTCAGCTGATAATGTCCCTCTGTTCCTTTCTTGAAAAAAGCTGTTTAAGAGGGCTTGAACTAATGAGAGAGGCTTTTGTTTTGCTGATGAGCTGATAAACACTGGTTTTTATCAGCCCCCTGTTGGTTTGCAGCCCTATCAGGTTTGCAGCCAGGTTTGGAGATAGGGAGAGGGAGATTGAAAAGCTCAGTATCATCAACAGATGCATGCACTACACACCCCCGCTTTGCCTCAGAGTGCTATGCTGGAAGTGGGATCTGGCAACACTCCCGCCCCTTGAGCTGCAAGCAGGGGCAAAAGCCTAAGAAAGTGCAGGCCAGGGTGGGGGTTTAAATCCCTCCCTAATCAGAGCATCCTTCCTGCGCCTGGCCATGCCCCCCCCAGCTCAGCACTGTGGAAGTGAATGGGGAAGTTGCTTTAGCCTCTCCCCTCCCCTCCTCCCCCTAGCTTCTAGCCTGAGCTACTGCAGGCATGTGCCTGCATTTCTGGAATGAAAAGGCAATGTCTGTCTACCTTCAAATTGGTTCAGGCTTTGCAGACTAGACTAGCCTGCAAAGATTGAATGAATTCAGGCATTTTGAATGTCTGTCCATAGCCTATGGGTGCATCTAGATGTTGCCCTATGGCAATGTAGCAACATGCTATGGTGTGCTACAGTGACATAGTGATCACCAGCTGTGTTGCTGTAGCAGCACACTCCCCAGATACAGTGAACAGCTATGGCGACATAGCGGTGAAATCTACCTGTGCACCATGTGCACAGCATAGTTACCATCCACACTGTGCCGTGCGTTAGTACTTCCAAAAGGAAGTACTAAAGCGTGGTACTGTAGCAACATTGCTGTACAGCAATGTGGGTAGGCATACCCTATGTTCCTTATTTTCTTCACCCTGCCTAGCTCAAGTTCCTGCTTCTCCCATTTTTCATGTTTTTGCATTCAAGTCAGGTTGCTGTCCTCTCTCATGCAGGAAATCTGTAAGAGCACAGTGTGGCAAGGCACTGGTAGTGCCTGCCACTTTAAGGACTGGGCCAGGGAGGGGCAGGTACCTGATTAGGGCGGCCATTTTATGGCCCAGCTTCTTGAGCTGAGGGCACTTCATGACCAGCCAGCAGAGAAACACCTCTCTGCTGAGCTCTGCCAAAAACACTGCGGAGGACAGGGTGAGGCTATGGACAGAGGAGGCCCCGTTTGTCCTGGGTAAGACATGAAACTACACACTGCCTGGTGGGGCTTCTTGTGGCAGGGGAGTCCCCAAGAAATGCCAGGCCAATTGCCTTCTCGGTGAAAGGCAAGTGTGGGGAGCCTTATAACCTCACCCCCCACATCCCTAGTGGGTTCAAGCGGTATAGGGGGAAGCCAGGCTCATGGGAGTCCTGAGGCAGGGCCCAGGTTGGTGGAGGGTCCTGGAGCAGCGCCCAGGCTCTTTGTGAGTCCTGTGGCTGCAGGGACCCTGAGAGGGAGCCAGTCATCACTATGGCCACCTGAGTCTCACAGGGTGTAACACCCCAGGGCAGAGGGCCAGACAGGGCAATCGCCCACTAAGTTGGACAGGGTGGCAGACAGCAGCGAGCCCCAGTGTGGAGCCCCAGTGAGGAGAACTGAGGGCTTAGAGCCCAGTATGTGTCTGTTTGTGTGCATGTTTTATGAAAGACCAAGTGCAAACCACTGGTGGATGCCATCTGCAAGGCTTGGGCTGCAGTATAGGGGTGGAACAGAGCTGCAGATATCTCCCTAAACATCGGGGTTCAAAATGGGTAGCCTCCAGCCTGTTTAACATCCCAAAACTATTACAAGAAGGCATGGCAGGCGAGTGAGGTGGGTGGTTAGCCCATAGACAGGAGGCAGGCTGGTGCTTGCACCAGGTGTGAAAGCTTACCCCTGTCACACACAGGAGCAATAGTCTACCTGCTCTTGGTTCCATGTCCATTGTGACAAAAGGGAGGAGAATTGCCTAAGAAATCAAGCTCAGCCTCTGATGCTGGAGATAACAGTATAGAAGAGCTGGTGAAAAGAAGGAATCTTTGGGGAATTTAGCATCAAACCTAACAAGTTTCTAAAGAGAATGTAACTTCTTTCTTTTTGCCCCCTAATGCATACATTTCTCAAACTGGAGAGGACTCTGAGATAGCAAACAGCACATCCCTGATACCAGGGTGACCTTCGGGAACATTTTGAGATCCCTGCTTCAGAGAGTAGAGACACAAATTAAGCACTTTGAAATCACCAATGAAGTTTGCTCCACAGCAGGGCCATCAAGCTGCAAAGGGCAAAGTTTGCAAATGGTGTGGAAATACACACATGCCTAGATCCTGCCCAGCTTTTGGAGAAACTTCTTACAAATGCTCTGGAGTGAACCACTTTGCACAAATGTGCAAATCAAAGGGAGAGGCTCCAAAGTCTGCAAAAGGAGTCAGTACCCTATATATGGGTGCAATGTCTGCAAAGCAGCACTCATAAACCCTTGGTAACCAGAATACCTGGTATAGCACAGTGATGACTGCTGGCTTGCCAGTTTAAGTTAGATACTAGAGTGGAAGCAAACAATATTCCAGTATATGTAGCAAAGGCTTTGCAAGGAAAAGTATGCAAGACTCAAACTCATGTTATATTAGTTGCATTTGGTGGTGCATATATGAAACCAAAAAGTGCAATCCTTGCATGCTGCAAATCTGGTGCTAATGAATCTGATTGAACTTTTTACCTAACTGACAATAGTGACCCACCAATACTTGGTAGGGTGGCATGCACCACCTTAGACCTCATCAGAAGAGTCCATGGAATGACCCTGACAGTATGTGCAACCAAGGCTGACCTTCTCAAACTATACCTGGAAGTTTTTGAAGGCGTGGGCCAATTTCCCGGTACCCACAACATTTATGTTGACCTGACAGTACCACCAGTGGTGCATGGGTGTAGAAAAATTTCCTATGCAACCCCAGGCAAATTGAAGACCACCCTTGAAATGCCGGAAGCTATGAGAGTCATTATGAACATGACTAAGTCCACACACTGGATCAATAGCCTTGTAATCACACAAAAGAAGGATGGTTTGCTACAGCTTTGTTTAGACTCATGAGACCTCAACAAGGCAGTATTGAGGCAGCACTTTTCTATTCCCACTGTAGAGGATGTGCAAAAGAGCTTGTCAGGTAAAAAGTTGTTCAGCATTCTTGATTAAAAGGATGGCTACTGGCAAGTCAAATTGGACAAGAAATCGGCAGAGCTGTGTACCTTTAACACCCTATAGGGACAGTTCCACTTCAATTGCCTTCCCTTTGGTATTAAGTCAGCTAGTGAAGTATTCTAACAGAAGAATCATAAGTACTATGCTGACATTCCAGGAATCCACATAATCACAGATGACATGCTCATTTCAGCAGCTCCAAAGAGGAGCATGATAGTATCCTGAAACAAGTTCTGGAGAGAGCACATCTGAAAGGAGTAAAGTTTAATAAGGATAAAATACAGTTTTTAGTTGACAGCATTAGGTATATGGGCCATATTTTCTCAAAAGATGGCGTCAAACCAGACAATGACAAAGTGGAATCCATCAACAGGATGCCCCCTCTGACAGACAAAAACGGCCTTCAGAGACTCCTTGGAACCATTCAGTACTTGGTGCAATACATTCTGCATGAGTCCAGCTTGACGGCCCTGATGAGAGCACTTCTCAGGAATGACATTATCAAGCAATGGGGACCCAAGCATCAGGAAGCCCTGGATAAGCTCAAGCAAACCATCACAACAGCACCTGTGCTCAGGTACTTTAACCTAGCAGAGCAGCTGGAAATCCAAGCCAATGTGTCCAAAGATGGCCTAGGAGCATGTCTGTTTCAGCAGAAGCAGCCAACTGCATTTGCTTCGAGGGCTCTAGCACAATCTGAGAGAAATTATGCTCAGATTGAAAAACTTCTGGCAATTGTCTTTGCCATGACAGAGTTCCACCAATATGTATATGGGACCCAGGTAAGGGTCCACAAACCCCTGGAAGCGATTTTTGTGAAGCCCATAGGAAAGGCTCCAGCACAGCTACAGAGGATGCTGTTGCAGCTCCAAAAATATGACATCCAGATTCTCTATAACAAAGGCAAAGACACATTTTCTAGAGCCGCAACCCTCGCTCCTCCCCTGAACCTGATTTTTTCCACTCAGAAAAGGTAGTTCACAGCCTGACTGAAATGGAGCCACTCAGTGGCCAGTTACTTCAGCAGTTACAGGAGTACACGAAGGCAGACAGGGAACTACAAGCCCTTACAGCCCATTATCTTAATGGATGGCCAAGCAGGCAAAAACAAGTTAAACCTGAACTAAAGCCTTACTGGCCTCTCAGGAACCAAATCCAGATTCAGGATGATTTGCTTATGATTGGACTGAAAATAATCATTCCGAGGACCAAGTTGACATTGCTTCACTCTCCCCATCAAGGTATACAAAGGTCAAAAATGCGAGCTCGACAAATCATGTATTGGCCTCAGATTAATGCCCACTTCGAACAATGGATTGCAAATTGCATACCTTGTCAAGAGCTCCAACCCAGTACTCAGAGCCCATGATCTCACATGAGCTCTCAGACCTACCTTGGCTAAAACTGGTAGTGGACGTTTTTGATCTACAGGGCAGTCTTATTTGATAATAGTCGATTATTACTCCAAGTACCCTGAAGTTTTGCACCTGCCTGACATGACAGCTGGTATGGTAATAGCTAAACTGAAGTCTGTATTTGCTCCCCATGGCATACCTAAAGAAATTGTTTGTGATCATGTGCCATTTGCAAGTCACATGATGAAATAATTTGTGACTGACTGGGGCATAACCATCACCCATTCTAGTCCAGGTTATCCACAATCCAATGGTCAAGTTGAACGCATGGTTCAGTCCATCAAATCAATATTTGAAGACTTTGCAGGACAGCTCAGATCTATATCTGGCTTTACTCAATCTGAGGAACTTGCCCATTACCGGTCTTGAGTATGCTCCAGCGCACCTTCTGCTGGGGAGACTTTTGTGCAGTCCTCTCCCTGCTACAACGGTGGTACTAACTCCTAGACTACCGTTGAATGCTTCCCATAAGTTGTGGAACCTTCAAAGGCACCAAAAGATATGCTATGACTGCACAGTTGCATTCTTGCCACCTCTGCAAGGCGGGGAGAAGGTAGGGATGCAAACAAGTACAGATTGGATACCAGCATCCATTATGGCAAAAAGGGATGAACCATGTTCCTACGTGGTAACACCCCCCAGCAGTAAAGTCTACAGGAGAAACCAAAGACACTTAAGGAAAGATTACTCATCAGTGCCAGTAGAACAAGTTGATACACCTCAAGAGACAGTAGCAGAACAAGGATCAGAAGTAAAACCAGACCACCAAGAGCAAGAATTTCATTACATTTCAGAGGATCCACCAGTACCCACAGAGACACCTAATGACACCACGCAAACTCAGAGTGGATGTGTGGTGAAGTTGCCTGTGAAGTACAAGGACTATGTAATGGGATAGCAGTAAAGGCTAGACACCAACAGTGAGCCAAATGCTAGCAACCTCCAACTCCATGATCCTGAAATGTTCTGAGTTAAAGTAGCTATTGATGAAAATTCAGCTACTTAAGAGGGAGCTCCCAGAGTAAAGAAGGGGGATGTGGTACATGGAATGTACCTTTAAGGGGCCTGCAGTGGAACATCCAAGTCTTTCCCCAATGACCAGTAGGTGCGGTTTGTTGGGGGTTGTTGTTATTCTCCCCACAAGCTGTGAGTGTGTGTGTTTCTGAATCCCGTTCCTAATAAAGATAAAGCTGTTTACCATCCTACTGGTATCTGCTGAATGCTGACTTGAGGACAGAACACCAGGGGCATGGAGGTCTGAGTGAGTACCCCATGTGCTGCTGCTACTTCCGGGTTGGAGTGATTGGCCATGTGGGGGACCCCCCTCCCCCCAGTTGCTGACTGGCTGCTGGAGGGGGGGGCAAGTGCCCCCCGCCAACTCAGGAGGCACCAGTCGCCCATGCTCTTATCTACAAGTCTTTACCTTTAAATACCAAATGCAGTGCTGGATTTATAAATGCAGTATGACTACATAGGGTAGTCAAACAGATAGGTTTCCAAGTATGTAAACAGTCACTGTGTATTCCAGTCTTACAATTTCTCCTGAAGACTGTATGGACTAGATCCCCAGCAGCCATAAACTGACAGGTTTCAGATAGCTTCCAGCTTGAGCAGTAACATGCGTGAAGCAGGCATAGCATGTCCGAGACACATGCTCTATGTCACTATACTGGAGCAGTATGGACAGCCCACTTTGGAATAGTAGCATAAAAAACAAGTGCTCAGGCTTGTATTATGTCTGCTGAAGCAAGCTTGCATACAGTTGAGCAAAAGCAAAGCTGCCAGGCTCATGGGAGTCCTGAGGCAGGGCCCAGGTTATAAATAGATATATAGATATATCGTTATCCTCCAATGTGGCCTTGGTTATGTCAGCAAGTTGAGGCTTATTTGTATCTAATTGTTGTTATTGTTCTTGCCTGTTGATAGCTGTTTATCTGCCTAGCTATATTTACCTGTTGTTGTACATATTTACCAATACTATCTTATAAATCTGTAAGTATCTGTATCAGTTGTATATTAATAGCTATCTTTTTAAGATTCCCTGTAAACATTAATAAATTTGTATATAGTTAAGCTATTCCTGGTCCTGGCCTGACTCTATAGGGAATAGAGGGAACTGGCCAGTATTTTACAGATCCCTCACACAGAACTTCTGCCTAGCTACTTATCTCTTCTATTTGGAGGGGGGAAACACATAGTTGGGTGCGCCGGGGTTACATGAATGAAAGCCATAGCCCTCTTAAATCCGGCTGCTGGTGACTCCACCGAGAGACAGGTCACTTCTAACGCCATATAGTGTTTGCCCTTGGCCACTGTGTTCCTGGGATGGGGTACTCACTCAGACCTTCATGCCCCTGGGGTTCTGTCCTTGAGTCACCATTCAGCAGAGACTGGTGGGATGGTAAACAGCTTTATCTTTAATAGGAACAGGATTCAGCAACACACACACTCACAGCTTATGGGGAGAACAACAACCCACCCCCACTGGGCATCAGGAGAAAGACTGGAGCGTTCCACTGGAGCCCCCATCCAGGGACGTTCCACGTACCACGGCGTCCCAGCACGGTTCTCCTTGTTCTCCAGGCAGAATAGCATCACAGCTCCTGTTCTCTGCAACCCAGAAATATGCCCTACAGCATGGAAGGAAGGGGGGGGGTATCTACCCCAACCCTGTAAGCCAGGAGCCATGCTCCAGAGTGGTGAGGGATGAGTGGTTCCCTACATCCTGGCATCAGTTCTCTAGCATGTTGATGAGGCTTCCCTCAAGCTAGGTCAAACATGAGGGGCACTCTGTTACCTGAAAAACAGGCCCAGATCAGACTTGTGAGGTGGTTGGCAGAAAGACTGGCTAAGGAGCTGCATTCATCTGGGGGCAAAATTTTCCAGTTGGGGAATTTTCTGGCCACCCTTAATCTAAAATCATTGCAAAACATGTGAAGTGCATGTCTCCCTTGGAGCAAAATTTTAGAGAGCAGAGCATGCCTCTAACAGTGGGTGCTACCTTCCCCACAGCTGCTACTTCTCCTTGTTCAATGGCCGTCTTGCATCACATCACCAAAGCAATTGCCCCATTTGCTCACTCCTTCTAGGGGGCAAAGTAAATATTTAACTGGGTTGTCTCCCCAACCCTGTCTGGAATCAGTATTTTTCAAGCCCTATTCTAGGCTCTCAAGTTCAGCTTTTGGCTTCTTCACTGGTCCAAGTGTCCTTGCCAGGTCTGATTTCATAGTTTCATAGTTTCTAGGGTCAGAAGGGACCTGAGTAGATCATTTAGTCTGACCCCCTGCCATGGCAGGAAAGAGTACTGGGGTCAAACGACCCCAGCAAGGTGTTCATCTAACCTCCTCTTAAAGACCCCCAGGGTAGGAGCCAGCACCACTTCGCTTGGAAGTAGGTTCCAGATCCTAGCTGCCCTGACCATGAAGTAGCGCCTCCTGATATCTAGCCCAAATCTACCCTCTGCCAGCTTGTGACCGTTATTCCTGGTCACTCCTGGCAATGCTCCTGTTTATAAAAGGTGTTGACTTGATCCTCTCCAGATGTAGCTGGGAAGCAGAGAAAGCCAGGAATTGGAATTTCAGGATCCAATCCAGAGACACTAGGTTGTGGAGAAATTAAATATTTTCAGAAACTGTCAACCATCTGGGAAAGCCTGCCCTCCTGTGACGGTCCTACAGAAATGCAAGAAACAAGAGTTAAAAAAAACAACTGGTGGCAGAGATGTAGTTAGGCTGGGAATCGCGAGAAGCAACATAGAGGTAGAGACTCTGGAAATGAAATTGAGAATGCCTGCCTCACCTTTGCTGGGGAGACACAAATGGGCTTTGAAAGCTGAGCTGGACTGATGTGTATGGGTGACCCATTTCAAGTCACAGACAGCTGGTCATGGCTGTGATCTCCATGGATGCAGAACCAGCATTTCTAGACACGGCATGGGGAGAGGTGGCCACAAGGAGTCAGATGGGACACAACTCCACAGCTGCTCTCTGCCACAGAGAACTGGAAACTTGACTTTCATTCTCTTGACTTTAGCAGATGAGATGTCTGTCAGGCCTCCCTGTTCTTGGGAGCTGAGGTAACTAATGGGTAAGGTTTCCAAAGACCCATGCTACCCAAAAAGAAGAGAAAATTGCTTTCCAGGGGGAACACCATCCTTTCTGACTATCAACTGCTAAGGCCCATGGGATACTTGTTGCAGGATATCCTTGTTGTTAGGGTGTATGTGCTGACCAAATAGTTACCGCAAAGTGAATGGGAGTGGGGATTTTTTGCATATCAGCTTATCTGTGGTAACTGCCCACACACATCCTCTTATCCCATAGTAAGTACACTTAAACTGCAGTAGCTGAGCCTTCAGCAGAGGAGGGGTAATTACTATAGTTTAGCCTTTATTTCCTGTGAGGCAAGAGCATGTGTGTTCATGGGAACAGCAGAGCTGCTGATGTAGTCAATCGTTGTCCCCCTTTGTCTGATGATAAATGTTTTATGTGCATGTACCATTACTGTGGGGATTTTATGCAATTATCACAAGGAATATTTGCTTATTGCTGTGTGATTGGCTCATTATTCATGTAATTTGTCATTTTTGATTTCCCTTTTGTCTTTAGCCCCTGTCTTTTTATCATCTCACCCGTGCTAGGCATAAAATAATGCTTATTCTTATGTGTTGGTGCTGGATCGCCTGTATTAGTATATGTATCTAGCCACATGGTGGAGATACTGAGACCTCCAAGAATACAGGCTGCACTAAGTTAGGTAAATCTCAGAACTCTGAAGAGGCAGGAGGCTAAGACTTTCTCCTGTGATGGCAATCGGCATTGCCTCTCTCTCTAGAGAAATCCAGACTCGTGTAAATACAGAAACTTCCTTTGAGAACACTCCAGTACTCCAGTTTTGCTTTCTAGCTGAGCTCTTAACCCTACAGAAATGTGGCTAACCTTCAGCTCTTCCTGTCTAATTTTATCAATTTGTTCTGAGTGGGTTGATTGCATTTTCCTCACCGTTATGGAAAGCAGACTGGTCAGTTCCATGCTACCCATCACACGTTCAAGCCAGCATAATGGAGGCATATTTAGGGTGTCTGTGATTGCAAAAGTTCATTACAGATCAAGTAAAATATTGTAACATACATTCTGTTGGCATTAAATGTAGTTTTACAAGTTCTAAAGTCATAGCTCAAATCTTTGGTTTACATTACTTTGTGTTCCTCTCCTGGTTGGCTATGCCTCACCAATCAGCTGGAGAGACAGCTTATGGTAGGAAGCAAGGCTGGAACAAACCAGTGTGGAATATGCAGCTTTAAACTCAGCGGGAGGCAGAAAGCTGTTAGTATTGTACAGAAAAGACTAAAGGAGACAGCAGTTGAAGGGGGGTTTATTTGATTGACCAGAGAGAGAGTGCTTGGTCACTGGGAAGTTGGTGAAGCTCATGATGTGAAATATTAGCACTTGCTGATGACTTCAGAGAGAGGCTAAGGAGTGACTGGCCATGAAGTTTCATTAATTGTGATTCATAGATGTTACGGTTGGAAGGGACCTCAATAGATCATCGAGTCTGACCCCCTGCATAGCCAGGAAAGAGTGCTGGGTTCAGATGACCCCAGCCAGATGCCTATCTAACCTCCTCTTGAGGACCCCCAGGGAGAGCACCACCTCTCTTGGGAGCCCATTCCAGATTTTGGCCACTCTAACTGTGAAGAAGTTCTTCCTAACATCTAGTCTAAATCTGCTCTCTGCTAGCTTATGGCCATTATTTCTTGTGACCCACAGGGGCACCTTGGTGAGCGAGCCTCACCAATTCCCTGCTGCACCCCCATGATGAATTTATAGGCAGTCACAAGGTCACCTCTCAACCTTCTCTTGTGGATCACCTTGTCTGGCTTCCTGCATAAGACAGGAACCTATTCTGTTCGGTAGTGGAAAGTCCACTACCATTATTGGCAAGCTGTTGCAAAGGTTAACGACCCCAACTTGAGTGTGGGCTATATTTCTAGTCTAAATTGCTTGGCTTCAGCTTAGTCATTAGCTCTTATACCTTGCTTTGATAGGCTGGCGATCCATCTATTATCAAACTTAGAGTTACTTACACAGAAAACAGAAAGTGAATTGCCTTCAGGTCAGGGCTATAAACTGACATATGTTGATAAGGTAACTTCCAGCTTGGGCAGTAGCATCCACAGAGCAGACATGGCATGTCTTAGATACGTGCCTCATGGTACTGTACTGCAATAGTATAAACAGCCCCTGCCGTCTCGTAGTTAAAGCTGTTTGTCATTAATGAGCCTCATGAAATGTGCATGGCTCAAGTGCTGTTGGCTTCTTGTCAATAGTGCTGAAGTTAGCAAGGGTTAATGGGAGGGTAAGAGAAGAAAGGAGGCTTTGGCATAAAAGTTTCAGTTCTTAGTATGGACAGTCTGACATTTCTCTTTAAACACCGACTCACTTACAAATGTAATGTAATTTAGAGGCAGAGGTTAGACTACAATGTAATATGGAAACTGTTTCAATCTATGTGACCTCTGCTTTTCCTCTTCCCCATATCAACAGCAAGAACTAATGGCCTTTAGAAAAAGTTCCCTCCAGGAGAAAAATCCCAAAATGGCAAAGCAATCTTGTTGAAATAATGGAGAAAAAAAAATTAAGATTTGGGGGTTTATTTCAAAATGGGAAATGAGGTGCTTAAAAATGCAGCTAGTATGCTACAATCTTCAAGGTGTTCAGTAGGAACAGTGCTGCTCCCTGGGTGCAGTTTATAGCTGAATAACTTGAGATGGCATGGGTCTGTTCTTATTCACGCAAGTAGGGATTGCCTATTTATACATTAAAAGCCTGCTGAAGGGGCATCACAATAAGATTGCTTCCTGAACTCAGTCTACAACATGCTTGTGAACAGACACCAGAGATAGCTGTAGTGGCCTTGCCTGAATATATCCAGATTTGGAGTATGCAGGCAGGAGCAGGTGGATGGGTGTGCTCAGGAATGTCCTGACTGGAATATGTTGTGGTCATGTATCCCTAAAGGTCCTGTATTTCCTTCTCTTTTTTGTTTTATATTTGTCACACAATGTCCAGAGCATAAACCTACTGGAATATTTGGGTAACGGGAGAACTAACACCACTGTTTATTAATTTGCATACAAGTCTCTATAGCACCATCAGGTATTAGATACAGTTTCCCCACTGGTGTTTTTTCTTACTCCAGAATAAAATAAATACACAGAAGGTGTTCTAGAAAGTGTTTTTTTTCCCATTTGTATGCAATAGGATTTGGGGAAGATTGTTCCCCTAAACCTCAGACAACAGAGGAGATGTCTAACTTTATGGATGGAGTAATCTCAGGAAAATCTGTAGAACAAACCATATGAGTGCAATTTCACGCTTTAAGTGTGTGCAGAGTGATGGCTTCAGGCACCCTAGACATTTTACAGGAAATGGTTACTATGCAGGAGAATAAGCTTAGCAAGTAGGTTGCCAGCTGGGATAAATAAAGAGATTAAAGAGAAATTCATTCATTCAAATCAATCATTCATAGTACAGCAGGGAGGATATCAACCTCAGAATTAACCTCTTGCAGCCTTGTACACTTTTGGACTATATGATCTCTGGAAGTCCCTTTCAGCCCTATTTTCCGCAGGGAGAAGTCTCACTGACGTAGTAGCGCCTTCTGAAGTAGAACCACAGAGACATACAGTAAGGAAGGGGAGCTCTGCTCTCTTATGAAAATCAGTGGTCTTGCCAGAAAACAAAACTCTGCAACTGGAGGCTTAGGGAAGATTTACGCTCATCATCTCAGAAGTCCTGCATGGCTACTTTCTACTCATGTGAGCCTTCAACATATAGCCTGCACATTACAAATATCAAGTCCCAACAGTTAATCATGCCATATATTCTTTCTCCTATATTATTTGGGAGACATCTTATGGCATATTTACCTTAATGGTACTTGCGCCAAGCTAAATACATTAGCACATCTAACATATACCCAGTTTTTATTCCATGTGGGGAGGGGGGTTGGGGGTATAACAGGGGGGAAAACAGATGTGTAGTATTCATATATACAGAAAGTTGTATTAGACAGAGTAGTACCAAAAGGCATGGTCAAAACACAGGCTTGAGAACCTAGAGATCTGAAACTCTTCTCTTCAGTTTTTTTGTTTGAAAAGTGGGGGTAATATCTCAAGAAGGCAATATGAAGCTTAATTAATTACTTTTTAATAAAGAACAGGACATGGCTAGTATGTATGGAGTTCAAACAGAAGTAAGAGATGGAAATTCCCAATAGTACAGCAAGAGTGAGAAGTACTCCTCCTGTTTGCTGACTGTTATCACAGGTGAAGCTGCTGCACACATTTCTTATAGTAAATTCCATTACTCTGCTTCAGTGAATTAGGGAACCTGGGCTTTTCTCTGAACCAGGCTCAGTTTTGCCAAGAGAGTTCTATTTGCAATTATATATTTACATGTAGTTATTTGAATGCTTTTATATTTTGTTATCAGAAAATCTTGATCCCTTTAAAAGCAGAAAACTCAGAGTGTCCTTCCCCTTCAAAAGGCCTTAAAATAGCTCCTCCTACAAGGAGCAAGGACCTACAAATTTAGACAGCCTAGAACCCTTAGAGTTTGCATAGAACTGCAGCACAGCAGTACTTACTATGCTTGTTCTCTAAGCTATAGGGAAGAATGTTAAGGGAGATGGAGATCTCACTAGAAAGGAAAAAGAAGAAGGAAAAGAATCGGTTGTCAAGTAAAAAAAAACACAAGAGAAAAAGTAAGTATGTGTGTCCCCAGTTGGTTATTAGCTTCTTCTCTGATGTTTCTAATCTCTACCATCTTATTTTCTCATTCTTTTTGCTACAATAGGATCAATTAGAATGGATCATGCCCATACTTATACAAAAGAAGCATGCAAAATTTACAGTAAGCGGCAGTATTAGTACTTACCACAGACCCAAAGTGATTCTCCAGGACTAATAAATTCACCCTAGAAGTGGTGTAAGCACCTACTCTGGATACCTTCAAGAAATGTTTGGATGCTTATCTTGCTGGGGTGATCTGACCCCAGCTGACTTCCTGCCCTTTCAGTGGGGACTGGATCCAATGATTTCACAGGGTCCCTTCCAGCCCTAATGTCTATGACCTACAACATATTAAAAATCTGCTGCTGCTGCTGCTATTGTGAAGGGCTGGCTACATCTACATTGGCACCAGTTCAAATTAACTAGTGCAAACACCTGG
>NW_017728994.1:23525015-23525351 GCF_001723915.1 Gavialis gangeticus | reverse complement strand
CAGTGGGGACTGGATCCAATGATTTCACAGGGTCCCTTCCAGCCCTAATGTCTATGACCTACAACATATTAAAAATCTGCTGCTGCTGCTGCTATTGTGAAGGGCTGGCTACATCTACATTGGCACCAGTTCAAATTAACTAGTGCAAACACCTGGGTAGACACTTATTTTTTAAAAATGTTTGTTTTATCTTAAATCTGTTCCCAGTTGGGTTAAACTAAAGTGAAGAAGTCTGGTTTAAATAAATTATCTTGCACCAGTTTAACTAAATTTAACTCGCCCTCCTGCTGGCTGACACCATTGTGGGGATTACAGAGACTTGGTGGGACTCCAAGC
>NW_017728994.1:23522538-23525004 GCF_001723915.1 Gavialis gangeticus | reverse complement strand
AGGTCCCTTCCGACCCTAGAAACTATGAAACTATAAATTGGTTTAAATTTTTATCTGTAGCTAACTTGATGCAGCTGAGGTGGTTGACAAGCCCTTAACACAGAACATCTGTTGTGGTCCATCTTAAACACACAGCTCTGTGGGTTTTTTTCAGTGTCTGGAGTGTTTTTTTTTCTTGCTTTAGACTGCCTTGATTATTGATAAATGGAAGTTTGAATTAGTGCTTTATTGTTATTATATTTGTATTCAACTTTAACTCCAGCTTCTTTACATGCTTAGCATGATGGATACGCAGAGCTGATGACTAAGCTAGTAAATTTTCATATCAACTTTACAACGTGGCTTCTGTGATCACTTTTCCACCAAACCCAGGCAGGTTTCACTGACAGCAGCCTTGTGCATCCTGACAAAGACTTATAGCCTATATCTATGTAATGTGGTGCTGACTAAGAAATACAGGCTGTAGGAAATGGGTGAATGGTACAGATAGTTGAGGCAAAGGTAAGACCGTATGCACATTAGTGAGTATTTATGGAATGATGGTATCAGAACTAGCCAGTCTCTGAGTACCTTTTCCTTTCACCACTGTAGCTCCAGTGACCATCCCCTTCTCTTGGAGATTTAGGCAATGAGGGATGGTTGAAGGGTTTTAATCTCTTTATACTAGCATGTTGATGCAAGGGAGTGTGCGCATTCTTTCTTCAGATACAGTGTATAGAACATCTAGTAAGCCAGATGATTCATTATTGTTCCACAAGGGTGGGGTGGTAATTACTTGTATTTCTAGATTCCTTAAAATGATGCCAAATCATAACTAAAGTTTTAAGTCCTGAATTCAGGAAGGTACATTGTCCATTATATAAATCTATTCTGAATGAATAATAGCTTTGAACAATGGACTGTTATAGGCAACAATCAGTATTTTATTTAATAAGACCTCTATTTCTAATGTATAGTCCAACATGCACTAAAGCATACTGATTTTTCTCATTCCCTTTTCATCCCAATTTCCATTCCCTCTTTCCTCACATTCTCTCATGAGGAATTCTCCTGTAACTTCTGCTATACAATACTTATCTTGTGTGTCTAAATATACTAATCTGTGGGGGCTTGAGGGGTGAAAGCATTTGTGTTGGAAGGGGAAATTGCATTAAGAGGCATGTCTTTGCACGCCACTTTATGGGTGCTGAATACTTCATACCCTACTGCCAAACTTCACTTTGGCCCACTCTATTGCACTAGTGACTCAATGATTTCTGCTGTAAGGAGTGTCATAAGGCATGTTGCAGTACACTGATTGCTGCAGAATAGTCATGTGATACTCTGTCTAGCTGTTTTCCACAAGGGATCTCCTCTATGATCAGAAAATTGCTGCAAAAAGTTTTTTGTTTTGTCAGCATCCTGATTTTTTCTTTAACAATTTATGGTAATTCAGGACTAAAATTTGTAAGTGAGGAATCCTAGCCAGAATATATACATATTCCAGAAAAGACTGAGGAGATCTGCCTTGCTGTTTGTGCACTTGCACATCATGTGTCAGGGCACCCAGACTTTTCACTGTGGGAAATTGGGACAGCACAGGAAGGCGTACAGTGTGTGGTTTTAGTGAGGTGTAAGGGAGGACTTTACACAGAAGACTTTTGGTCCCTGAGGCAAGGGAGAACTGTGTAGTAGGGGTGGTGAGAGGGAGGGTAGCAGTAAGCCAGGCCGGAGGCAAGGCTGTAATCCTTAAACTACATGTCATCACTGATCTCTGGTTTAGCTTCCCTACAGCTCCTTCATGTTGCTCCTACGTGCAGCCTGGCTTCTCTGTGTATGCCTAAAAATAAAAGCAATGACGAGGTTTAAAAGCAAAACCAGAAAGTCCTGGGTTTATTTTGTTTCAAGGACACAGAGCCCCTCCTGCCCTCCCCCAGCACCCGAGGAAGGGCCCTTCCCCGACCTTTGACTCCCCCGTGAGGGGACGGGGCCATCATTTGGGTAATGTTTTAAGCAAGCGCCCATCGTCACCGGGCCTATCTTCATTTAAGGCTCGAATGGTAGACATCTCGCCCCGGAGGCCGGCTTGCACCTCCACAACCGAGAAACCCCCTCCCCGCGCATGCGCGGAAAAGTGGACGCGCTTCCTCGGAGCAGCCCGCCCCGCCCACGTGGCTCCCTCCACGCCCCGCCCCGCCCCCGGTCCCTCTAAGCTCCGCCCATCCCGCGGCGGGGCCTGAAGGACCCTATGCCCCCCCGGGGCTGCCCTCCGCTGTGCCTGCCAGGCGACCGCCTTCCCTGAGTCCCGCGCACCCCCGCGGGGACGAGGAGTCTCCGTAAAAAGCGGGGCCCGCCCTCGAGGCGGGACAGGAGGGGCCGGGTGCGGCGGCGGAGCAGGCGGCGAGGTGGGCGGCCCCGGCTCGTTGGGGTCCTTCGCGGCGTCGGGCGGATCGGTGTCTCCTTCACTTCTCCCTCCAGCGCGAGCGG
>NW_017728994.1:23512724-23522254 GCF_001723915.1 Gavialis gangeticus | reverse complement strand
GCGGGCGGGGCCCCCACCCCAGCGCTGGCCGGAGCCTGGCCCCGCTCCCCGGGCGGCTGCTGTGCCGGGCAGGGCCGGGCCGGTGCCCTAAGATGGCCGCATGGAGGAGTTCACCTTGCAGCCGGCCGGGCCTTCTCGCGGGGCAGGGGCGCAGCCGGGTTGCCCCTTTCCTCCCGCGGGCCCGGCCCAGCTCACCTCTGCGTCTTGGTTTTCTCCCCTCTTGTAGATCCTTTAGCTTGGCCTAGCTATGACTTACACTCCGGCATGCCCGCCTCCGCGACGTAAGTAGGGACAGAGCCGCAGCAAGAGTAACGTGCTGGGATAAGCGGGGTCAGCGCCAAGGGCTAGAGCAGCTCCGGACCAGCCTGAGGGGCCGGGTCACCTCGTGCGGGGCCCGGCACACACTCGGCCGCTGCGCTCTTCCGAGAGATGTCTGCGTAGCTACTAGACTACAAATACTCGATTATATATGTATATAGATAATGGGGTATTTTATGTATGTATATATACATAAATATATTTGTTTATAAAAGGTGGCATTATATATACATTTTTGTCTAAAGATATGAAATGCATATATAATCTAAAATTGGTTGGACTGGATGATCTCTTGAGGTCCCCACCTTTCTTCTATGAGTCTATATTTCTAATGCATATGTGCACACACACACTCAGGATAGATACAATTAAAGCTTTATACTTGTAAGTAACTTAAATATGAACATCTGTGTCTATGTATAACGCTTTAATTACGTGTGCTCTTCATGCATTTTTCTCTTCTGGATTTTTAATGTCCTGGAGTCACACCAAATATCTTTAAACGATTTCTTACAGCTTCTTTCATCTGAGGGTGTGAACCAGTTGAAACATTACCTTGAGGGAAAGCTGTGATGCAATGATACTAATAGCATTAATTGAGTTGCCTTCCCTGGTATTTAGCAAACTGACGTTTTCCCTTTTGATAGGAGATCTCTTGTTCAGGGCTTTTGAGAACAATAAATGTGATTGGATGATTGTAGGATTTTACAAGAAAAAAGGATAGGTGGAAGGAAGTCCAGATTAGGGTGGAGCTATTCGCATCAAATCCTTTTCTTGTTCTTAAAAATAATGAAATAAGATTGAGATTGCTTACTCTCTTCAGATTCCCAAGTGACATATTTCTAAGATGCAAATAATGTTTAAAGTTCATGCTACTCATACGAAATGTAATAGAAGAATTACATCTTAATAAAAAGATAAACAGCCTTTTTGATGGTATATGTACAGAGGCAGGCCACATGTATAACAAATGTCATTTGGGTGAATATACAAATTACTAACAGCAGTAATTAATTAGTACTGTTACACTCATAAAACTTCATAGGTTACAAACTCTTATAAACTGTTTGTCACTTTACTCCTTCATTAGCACAGCTGTTATTTAGCTTTGAATCTAGGCCCCACAGAAAAACAAAGGACCCCCATACGTTAATTGCCAGTGTTTTGATGCTACAGGCTGCTACAAAACTGAAATTGGAAGTAGTTCTCCCTAGAATGACTGCTTTTGAATTAAGGCACATTTCTTAGGAAGAAAAACGTGGCATAGAAATTGAAAGTGTTGGTGTGAACTCTTAGAATAATAACTGCTAACAAGAACTGCCATTGTAAATCTGGTTGCACAGTGAGCATTAGGGTAGGAATTGGCAACTGCCCTTCCACTTAGCATAGCTCAATCAGCACAACCATTTTTAAGTCTTTAATCGCAGCAGTTTTGAATTGGGTCTTAAAATGTTTTTCTGTAAAATGTCTGCTGCTTAACCTGTGGATGTTACTTTTAGTTTTTGTTTAAGTGCAGATAGCAACCAACCCTGCAGAGATGCATTTGTTTGTCTCTACAGCAAGGCATTCTTTCCGTAAAGTAGCTGAATGAGCTTGTTTTAGTTTATAAAATGTAACTAGTAATATCTGCCTTAAGCTAGGCAATAAAGGCTTTAAGTGGGCTTGTTAAAATAATATTGGAGTTTTACTTCCTTCAAATAATAAAGTGTACTGGCACCCATCTTACAAATGAATAACTGTCATAGAAAATGTTTAGCTTTTAAAGCATTTGTTCCCAAATGTGAGATTTGTATGTACACTAAGAAAATTAGTTCTTTACAATAGCAGCCTCTTTGAAGTCTGGCCTTTTTGGTGGGTGGTGGGGAAGAGATCGCTGGCAGAATTATTCCAAGATAATGCCCTGAGGGGCTGGGTCTAGAATATCTGTTCCAGTCAGTTCCCTAGTGCTTATAAGGTTTTTAAAAAGTAAGTACCTGAAACTTTGCTTCAATTCCCCAGTGATTTAAGGCCTTCACGGACTTGAAGTCCACAGATTGTATAAGAATGGCTTCCCCTGGTTTTCTACAGGAACTTCTTAGATGAGGTTCAAACCGTTCTATTCATCTCTGTAAGGCTTACTACTTGAAATGGTAGTATAGTACCCTCATCTACATAATAAAATGGAGACATTGAATCTAGATTCTTAAAATGTGTGTGCAAGAACATTTTCTTTTACTAATTTTTTTTTAAATGCAAAAACGGGCAGGTAATATATTCAAGCAGTGGTGCCCTTGTATTAGGGTGACTGTCTGTCCCTGTTTAGCTGGGAGAGTCCTGGATTTCAGGGGCTGGTCTCAGCCACCTGTTGAGAATTATAATGGGCATCCCAGGGACATGGGGTGCAGTCTGACCAGGAGTGGGCTAGTGCAGATCACCTGGCAAGTGGGCAGGCAGGCACCACTGCCTGCCCAGCACACTGCCCTGCTCCACTGACATGGAGGGCTGGCAGTGTCCAGGATTTCCATGTGGTCAGAGTAAGCATTTCCTCATCAAAGCTGCATTCTCAACTTAAAAAAAAGAATTTCTAAACTTTGCCTGCTGCTGAAGGATGGGAGTTGTTATTTATTTATTTTTGGGGGATGGGGTTGGGGGAGATGATGACAGTACTTGTCTAATTTGGTCTACTGTATTGTTTTCCTTGTTTCTGGAGAGCTACAATTGAATGATGGAACAATAGTATTGTCTTGTAAACTTCTGTATGGTGAAAGATAAGTACCTTGAAGACCAACATGAATATTTGGATGGGTGTGGGTGGCTAGAAAGAAAGTGTTGAATAGTAACTGCTCTAAAATATCAAGTAACCTGACAGCTCTTCTGCTACACTAAAGCTGTCAAAGGCTCAGCCTGAGAACAGATCTGCTAAATGCTCTTGGCTGGCTTCTCTGATCTGATCTTCCCCACATTAATGGCCAGCAAGCTTAAACTGTTTTACAGTACCCAGGAAAAGCCTTCATCTGACTCTTTGGTTTTAGACTACTGTATTTGGACTCCCATCAGCTTTATTTCTGTTACTTCTTCAGTAAGTCTTTCTTTAATGCTCCTAATGAGTCCCAGCAAAAGGTAGTGAGATAACAGGATCACAGAAAAGAACCCATCTTTTCTATAGCATTAAAAATGCACTAATCACCAGGCCACAAGACAAGTCCAGTCATTTTAAAATCAGATGTACATGAATATCAGGCAGTTTAAGTAGTTGCCGCTGGCTGTTAGGTATTCTTTTCTTTGGAGCAGCTTATGGACTTTAAAAAAAACTGGTGAATTTTTACAATTTTTTTTTAAATCTTCCGTTTGACTTGGCTTTTAAACATCCAAGTGGAGATGACAGCTAAATAAACAATCCTGCATGTATTTCTTAAGTGAAATCCCAGTTCTTACTTCCAATCTCTTAATTTGGAAAAGAAACATCTCACTCAGAGTTAAATCTGTTTTTTCTGTTAAGTCTGTGGGTATATTGTATGCACTATAATTAGTTACTATTTTAGTTTAATGTGTCTCTCAAGTCCATATATGACCTATTTTAAGACCAAAAAATCTTAAAGTGAGTTTGAGTATAGCTTTTTCTTTTGTGATCAATGGATACATACTAATTAGCCTATTATCTTTCCAGCTCCAATGGCGATCCCTCCATCGTATGCAGACCTTGGCAAATCTGCCAGAGATATCTTTAATAAAGGATATGGTAGGAATAATGCTTTTTATGATGACCAATATGAACTCACATTTTTCTGAAATAGAAGTGCTAAGTTTTATACTCTGCAAATCTTCTGACATGCTTTTATACACCTGCATACAGTGAAACAAACTTGGGGGTAGGGAGAGCATTTTAAATATGTGGGCACCAATACCAAAGCAGCATATACACACAGATAATTGCTTGTGCTTAGCCAAGGGATGGGAATAGAAAAAAATAGAAAGATGAGTACATATCAAGGAAGCAGGAGAAATTTACAGGAATTCTGTGGGAAAGAAGCAGAGCCTTATGGTGTAGATGTAACTTTTACTGGAACTCCAGACTCTGCATTCAGAACGCAACTCTGCTCTGATCTAAACTTGACAGTTTAACTAGCATAGATGTACATTTTATTTACTGATAAACCATCGTGTAGATACAAAGGACATTATGCTGGTATAGCTATGTAGTACTGGTACCTATACTACTAACTGTACCAAGATAAAAGCTCTTGCATACTGACTACTTGACCACTGTGCTGTTAGAACTATGTTAGCTTATAATGAGAGTACCTCTTTGAAACAGAGAAGATCTGTGTGATTTTTGGGGTTATGCTTAATCCACAGTTCTCTGCTGGCAGCTACCTGGAACCTCATGGAGCACCACTAACCTTGCTAGATCTCTACATGAGCAGATGTCCACCAGAGCACAGTATAGAATTAGGGTTGTAATCTCTCTGTGTTTGAGTTGGCAGTCTTCTGCTTTTCTCACAGTCATCTCAATACAGACTGAAGTTCATAAAGGCAGAGATTGTCTGTCTGTGACTATATATTTGTACTTTGTGCTTCAGCCCCTAGCACAGTTGTTCCCAACCTCTTTTTGCTGCAACCCTAAATTGGCCACCAACAGGACCTCCTAGCCTGGCGCTGCCGGGGCTCCTGGGAGTGGTGTGTGGCACCTCCCGGGGCGGGGGAGCTGCCATTGGCCCCTTTGTGTGCAGTGGCCCTGCCCTGCCTGCCCACCGCTCCTGGGCCACTTGCGTGAGTGCACGTGTGTGCAGGCCTTTCATAACCCTACTGGGGACCCCCCACAACCCTGATTTGGGTCACACCCCATGGTTGGGAACCAATGCTGTAGGAGCTGTAGCACAGTACACTGGAAGTAATAGCACTATTGGATCACTAAAAGTAATAACATAAAATGTGGGAAATTGTTTTTAAGGCTTATACAGATGTAATAACATGGGAAATAATTACGTGGACACAATACAGTTCAAGTTGCCTTCACCCTGATGTATGATGCATCTTTATGGTGGCAAAGATGAAGAATGGTCACTTCTTGTCTCTAACTTCTGGGTCTCAAACTGACAAAATCATACTTGTTTGCCTTTCTCATCTGGAGGCTTGGTGGGAGGGATTGCCAGTGTAATTCTCAGGCTGCCACTGTTGTAAGAGGCAGCCTTGCTTATCTTACACTTGCTTAGTGTAAGATAAAGCAACTTTATTATCAGGAAGCTGACACTGAAAAAGGCACTTGACTAAATCTCCCTCTTGTAGTAATAATTCAGAATTATTTCCTGGTTTTAGTGATTGCATGACATTTTTACCTATCTCAGTCCTGCGGAGTTGAGAGCTATGAAAGAGTACAATTGATTTCATTTTGGTTGGCGCTCAACATAGATTCTGCAAATAGAATGCCATTTAAATTTTTTATTGATAGCAGCAGAAAGCTGGAAAAAATGCTGCTTTACTCTCGGGGCAAAGTTGGCTTGGTATAGTTGCAGTTGCTTGAAGGTAAAGGGACAAATGATTATCCTTTAGACAGAGTAGCTAACTGTCTTGTAGGAGTTATCTGTGTAGAATAAAGGGGGCAGAAGAGGGACCTCAAAATATTTCTTTGAGTATTTGTTTAACGTGTAGTAACTTCAGCCTCTCCTTGTTAAGGATTTGGACTTGTGAAACTGGATGTGAAAACGAAGTCTGCAAGTGGAGTGGTAAGTCTTGCATACAGTTGTATTTTTGATTGTGCTCTAAGTCTGTGGGAACACTTTCCTCCTTATAAAAGGACAGCTTTTTTTTAGATGCTGTTAGGTAGGTGACAAAATACTTTAATAACAGTTGGCACAGTATGCTGTGGTAATCCATGTAGATTGCTAACTTTGAATGTAGTAACAGTGGTATTACAGTGTTTGCTAACATACTGTAGTTCAGGTGTATGCCCTGCTTAGCAGCTTTGCAGATAACAAATCTTTTATTCTATGTGGGTGCAGGGGACACGGAAATGAGTGAATAGCAGATCTGTTCTTTAACGAACATACAGGATGCATCTACACATGCAATTCAGGCAATGTAAACTGTGCAGCAGTTTGTTCCAGAGTACTGTGCTCCTGGGTGCAGTATCTTCACATGTGCCCAGGACAGTGACATTTTGAGCTGGGATGGAGCAGTCTCTGGCCCAGTAGCAGACCAGGGGGTCAGCCCTGGGTTTCAGGTGGTGGCATGGGGTGGCACAGAGGCTGGCTGGGGCATGACTGCCCTGAAACTGCGGAGCTGTATGGCTGACCCCCCCACCTCTCCCCTCTGAGCCTGCTGCCAGCCCAGGACTGCTCTGCCCCAGCTTTCCAGGTCACCAGCCACATGTGTATTGCAGTGCAGTAAAATGACTCCATTGTAAGCTAGTACTGTTCCTAGCAGTACTATCTTACAGCAGAGGTAATTAATTTAATGCACCCTAATACTGGCCCAGATGTAGATGGTGATGCTTTACCACAGAGCTATTTGGTCAGCTCTGCAGTTAAGTGTAGATGCACCCACAGAAATTGTAATTTGCTTCCACTGGATGATTCTTAGTGTCCATAGATTCCTGTTCTATGTGCAGAGTAAAGCTTCATCTGTCTAGCCCAGGGATGTTCAACCTCCAGCCCATGAGCCAGATGCAGTTTCCAGCACTCTCGTTCGGCCTATGGGTTTCCCCAAGGATCTTTTTGGGGAGTCCTGTAATCCTGAACACTAAATTTGAGCATGTGTGGGGCTCCTTCCTGACTGGGGGGGGCAGCCCTGCACCATGATTCTGGTCCACAGGTCCAAAACTGTGAGCACCACTGTTGTATCCAATGTGTTCACTTTGCCTTGGCAGCAGAAAAATGGATTAGCATTATACCACTGCAAGATGTATGGTGGTTGGTTTTCTTTTTTAAAACTAGCATGTGGCAGTTGAGTGATGGCTCAGATTGTTACATGAGTGTTTTGTAACACTGAAAAAAGCCAACCTTCAAATCTTACTAGGCTGAGCCTGCAGTAGTAAATTTTAATAACATAACTGCTTGTCTATACTTAGCCCAAGAGCTTGGCAAAACTCCTCAAGTGGTCCTCCAGCCCAAATAATTGGCCACCACTGGATTATACTCTGTTTGGAACTTGGGAGCATGCAGACATCTAGTGGTTCACTAGTGTACTTCAAGTAAATATTTTGGCCCTAAGTAACTTATTTTGGCTGAGATCAAATGTGGTTGTTCCTATAAAAATTCTCACGCCTTTAGAAAGGATGAACTGCGGTTCGTGTGTCTGTCCTGTTCCTCTGTTGCATACCCCTCTCCCTCTCCAGCCCCTAAGAATATTCTTAGCAATATTGGCATATTACTGTATTTGTTGTAATAACTAAGTGTTTTCTTCAGTGTGAGATGAGGTAGGTGTAGTACTCCAGGAATAATTGTTTAAATATGCTTTACTAATAAAACAACTGTCCTCTTTAGCAGTAGTATATGAAAGGCATGTTATATGTTAGAATTGGTAGCTAATTATAGAAGGCGGGGCTGGGATACTGGGTCTGAGCTAATTGAGATTTGGAATATTAATGTTGTGGATCGATTTTTTTTCTGTATGTTTTAAAGTTTTTCTATTGGAATCTTGTTAAACTAATGAAGATAGGTTGGTATGGTTTCTTTCTTGCATTCAGAGTCTTAATCACATTTGTGAATGAAATCTGCTAAATATTAGTAATTAATGTTACTGCTAGCTTCCCAGAGAATTTTTTTGCAAAGAATGGCATTATAAATCTAACAAACTCATCGTGCCCCTAAGTTTAATTTTTTTTTTTGCTTGGGAGTTTGTATTCTCTTGTGTGACTATTAAAATGCCTAGCTGGAACAGTAAGGCTGCTGTTCTAATTTTTGATTAGCACCAAAGTTGAGGTCCAGTCTGGGTAATGATTATAAAATAATATTGCTCTTTTAAGGTACATATTTGGAGCCGTCTCACAGTTATAGTGTGACAGTCTATCTTTGGAGAAGAAGGGCTAGAATAACAAGATTCAGGATCGCGACATGCTGCCAGAGTTGTGTAGGAAGCTTTCTGCCAGGCTCAAATCTGTGATATTAATCTTACTAATATTAAGCAACAAACCCCCCTCTGTATTTGAAAGACTTGGTTCCCCTCCTTTTCAAGATAAAAAATTAACTTTGAAATAAATTTCTTCAGCATTATGTGTAATAGGAAGTAGGAAATATATAGTTGAGCTACTTAATAGTGTAATTGCTATCTTGTCTTGCATTTTTATGAATAGGTACAAAGTGTTGGGTTCTTCCAGACATTCAGTGGGGTATTGCATGTTAATATAAATTAAACTTGTCAAACAGGAACAGAGCTGCTTTACAATGCAGTGAAAGTGCAATGTTCACTTTTTTTAATTCTTTCCAAACTAAATAAGATGTTGTTCAACCCTATTTCTCATGTGTGACTAAATGGTATGTGCAGCCTATGAACCATCTTTACTTTTTTTGTCAGGAATTCACAACATCTGGGTCATCGAACACAGACACTGGAAAGGTGAATGGGAGCTTGGAGACCAAATACAAATGGGCTGAGTATGGTCTGACTTTCACAGAAAAATGGAACACAGATAACACTCTGGGAACAGAAATTGCTATTGAAGACCAGGTAATAGAAAACAGAAATTAACTATAAGTAGACTGTCATCTAAAAAGTAGACTTAAGTTAATAAGTTGTTTGGCTTGTTTTGTTTTCCAAAATAGATTGCCAAAGGTTTGAAACTGACTTTTGACACAACCTTTTCACCAAATACAGGGTAAGAGTTTCACTTTTATTTGTTTTCTTACAGTACCGTTTTTGGCATAATTAAGGAAATATTGACGTTACTTGCAGGGTTAATTATTGGGTAAATTCCTGTGGAAATATAAAAAGATCGTTGCTTGGATCAACCCACGTTTTTTTCAAATAATTAATTAAATATGAATTGGTTGCTTAGGTATGAAAAATTTTCATGGAGAGAAGTTGGGGGGCATAGGGAGGCAGAGGTGTACATTTTTAAGTCATTCAAGATGTAAACCCCCCGCCCAAAAGCAGCACTTTGTTTTAAACTCGGCACGTTTCTGTGCTGAGCGCACCACGTGCTTAGAAGAGGCAGCACATTAGCTGGGCCTGGCTCACCCAATGTCTGTATAAATTAGGTGATTCAGTGGGAGATTTTTTTTTTTTTTTTTTTTTTT
>NW_017728994.1:23507417-23512639 GCF_001723915.1 Gavialis gangeticus | reverse complement strand
TTATATAATAGCTAATTGAATCAGCTTAGGTAAAAGTGCCAGAAAACCCCACTGAAACACTCAATCTATATAGGCATTGCAGTGCTGGGTTGAACTAACATGCTGCTGCTTCTGGTAAAGCATGGGAGTTTTCTTGGGTTTTTTGTTTGTCTCATTCTCATATTTGTCATCGGTCTAAATGTGTAATATTTATTTCCTTAAAAACCATTTTTATGCGTTATTTATATTTCTGCGTTCTTAACTGGTCAGTTTTGTCTTTCTCCATTCTTGACAACTCTTATACTTTGGCTTTTGTGTACCCACTGCAGATTAGTAGAGATCTAATTTTGAACTTCTTGGATGAAGAATTAAGCTTTTGTAAAGTAACTTTTTAATTTTATTTTCCCAGAAAGAAAAGTGGCAAAATTAAATCATCTTATAAACGTGAATGTGTAAACCTGGGTTGTGATGTTGACTTTGATTTTGCCGGACCTGCGATCCATGGTTCAGCTGTTTTTGGTTATGAAGGTTGGCTTGCTGGCTATCAGATGACTTTTGATAGTGCCAAATCGAAGTTAACAAGGAATAATTTCTCTGTGGGTTACAAGACTGGAGACTTCCAGCTGCACACTAATGTGTGAGTAATTGGGGTTTTTTTAAGGCTGTTTGGGAAGACAAGATGTCATATATTGAATGAATGGCTATAGTTTGTGAAACGTTTATGAAGAGTCTGGAAAAAAACTTCTTGCTCAGTTAACCAATATGTCACTTTCTGAATAACAGCTGAGACTTCTTAACATCATTCTTAGCCATTTCCATGCCTTTGACTTAACTAGGGTTTTTGTGGTGTTTGTATAAAGTAATGTCAGATTCAAGTGCACAGCACTTTTACAGAGTGGTAAAAATCGAAATATAGTATTTCAGTAGTCTTTACCAAGTAGACTGTCTTCTGCTGTAAGATGGAGAGAATTGTACTGTTATGACAAACCTGCACCCCTACCAGAAATAGGTGTGAGCCCATTACATAGTTTAAATATGCTTTATCAATGTTTCTTAATTCTTGCTGTAATTGAAAAGTCTCTCTGTTCTCAGCTATTCAAAGCACTCAGACTTAAGAAACTTACCCTTATGTGGCAAAATAATTAGTTTACTTATTCTGTTGATGGTTTTTTTCTATGTAGAAGTCCTTGTCCATCCTCTGATTTGTTTGAAAATGCCTTACTAAATTGCAGTCTAAATGTTTGTGCATGTCATTTGTTAGTGTAGTAACAAATATATTCCACTTACGTGCTGCATTAGGAAGCCATTTGCATGTTATGTCCTTTTAATACAAATTTGTTCCCTGTCTTAACCTTGTAAAAAGGAGGGGATTGAGAGGGAGTGGAGTTAAGAAAATAAAAGCAAGTTCAAATAGCACTATCCAGATCTACAGTAAATTGCTTGCAAAATTAATAAAAAGAGTTGAAATTGGCATTGCACTTAAAAATAATAAACCTCCCCCTTTTAAAATATTTCTTCAATACTATTTGATATGATGCTACTTTTCAAAACATTAGGTATCCAGTTACTACAAATTTAGCTTGCTGTTTTATTCCTTTGATTTTTTTTTTTTCTGTATCCTTTGTTTCAAATGGTTCATATTAGTTGCTTTGTTTTTTTGAGATTGGCTCTTCCATGAACTTTTAACATTATATTGCCCTCCTCCTACTTTCATTTTTTTAATGGAAAACTTTGAATATTCTGTTCTTGTCTTTTACATGAGTTGGTTGAAAAACGTGAAAAAAACCAATTCTAGGGGATTTATTTTCCATAATTCTTATATTTGAAAATATTTTGCAGCAATGATGGGTCAGAATTTGGTGGCTCAATTTACCAGAAAGTGAGTGACAACCTTGAAACTGCTGTAAATCTAGCTTGGACAGCAGGCAGCAACAGCACTCGTTTTGGTATCGCAGCTAAATACCAGTTGGATTCTACTGCTTCTATCTCTGTAAGTATCTCCTTGGGTTCAGCTCCATTAGTATCTCCATCACAATCTATGCAGACAGGCTTGTAAATTTTCCTTAAATGTTCCACACCCTAATAAATTAATTTTTCCTCCTCTGTATCATAAATAATGTTTCACAGGTCAGTATTAACAAGTAAAATAGAATGTAGTATGTAACTACTGTGACTGATACTTGGAAGTATTGCACTTATACCAACAGCAGTCCAGCTCCAAATGTGTTAAACTTTTTGGGGGTAACTTCAACAGTTTCACATGATAAGAATTCGATACCGGTGGCTACTTCCATTTCTCATTCAATTTTCCATAGCTTAATGGAGCTTGGATCAGTTACTTGAACAGTAAAAGCTCTGTTATCCAGCATCCACCAGGAATGGGGGATGCCAGATAACAAAATCTGCTGGTTAATTGAGCAGCCCTGACTGCCGCTTCTCTCGCTGTGTCTGGGGCATCTCTTCTGCAGGCCCTGCGGGCCCCGTGGGACAGGGAGGCGGGCCCCGCGTAGCCTCTTATGCCCTGGAGCTGTGGGGGCTTAGCAGCACAGGCTGCTTTGCCTCAGGCTGTGGGGGCTTGGAGAAACAAGAAGTGCCATGGTGGGCGCTTCCAGTTTCACTTTTCCTTACAAGCCGGCATGCCAGTTAACAGCATGCCGGGTTGTAAGGTGCTGGTTACCAGAGAGTTTATTGCATTTGTAATTTCTCCTTCAAACTATATCTTGTGATCTGGAATAAGTGTTATAACCTAGATTAATACACTACTCTACATCCTATTGATTTGAGGTTATGGCAGTCAGTATAACAATATATGCAGAGCTTCAGTAATTGGCTGCTCCTTGATTGGAGGCATAAATAAAGTTTTTCTTTTAAAGATATTTCATCACATATTGTAGCTTGTTCTGAAGCGGTCGATTTCAGGAGTATCATGAGGATTGGCTTGGGTTTCTTCCTAGAAAAGACCCAAAAACAAATATTTTCTGTTAACTAGTGTTATGTTAGAAATGCATCTCTGAGGAGGATTTGTAGCCACCCTCTCATAACTATTTCATCTGGCATCAGTGCCACATGCAAAGTAATGGTGATATTTAATTTAGAAGGAAATAAAAGCTGTTTAGGTAGTAAGTACAGAAATCCTGAAACTATAAACATCTTGCTGAAGCTGTGATGACTGTTGGATGACAATATTCTCCCTTCCTATAGGATTATATCAGAGAGCATTTCTTGAACTTTTCTTTTTAATTACTGCTTTTCCTTTTGTTTCAGGCAAAAGTGAACAATGCTAGTCTAGTTGGAGTGGGTTACACCCAGACCCTAAGGCCAGGTAAATATTTTTTGAATGAATCATTGCTCCAGCCATGCCTAGGAACCCAAAACTATAGACTTTGGTTCTGTTCATGCATGGCTAGATTACATAAATGTAACTGCTTGTATTTTCTTTCTTCAGAATGACGAGGCTAACTGCTGATCTTTGTGACAGTAGTGTATGTTGTGTACAGCAAATGTTTACTTTGTCTTCCAGAAAAAATGCTTTCACGTTTGCAAAGTAATAATATGCTTCTATAATGAAGATGAGATAGTACTTTAATGCTGAGAGTATTTCTGTTGACAGTACCCTACATGTTTTAGCCTAATTGAAAATGCCCAGTAGTTTAATGGTAGTATTGGAGTGATGTTGTACCCTTGATGGTCCAGGAAATGTATGCTGGGTACTGGCATGACTATATACTTCATTTCCAATTTCCAAAATTAGTATTTTTCCCTGATTTTACATGCTGTTGCAGTATATTCTTAATGTAAAGTTAAGGTAGCTTTTAATTAGAGGTGCACTGATCTATTGGTCAGAGATCGGATCGGTACCGATATATTTTTTTTTTATAAAGAAAACTGGATGCACCTGATATTGGCCCAGTGGGGCCAGTAATTTAGCCGATAAATTCCTGTGCTGAGCTCAGCCACAAAACAGCACTTGAGCAGCAAGGAGCACAGCCAGCAGCATGAAGAGCTGCCTCCAGCTGGTCAGTCCAGTGTGGTGGAAGAGGGTGTGGGAGGAAGAGAAAGGGCAAGGGGGTGCAGATCAGTGCCCCCACGGTGAGGGAGGGGGCAGGGGCTGGAGCCATGGCTTATGTGGGTGGAGTGGGGAAAGGGGAGGCAGCTCCCGCTGCTGCTTGTACCCTGGGAGGGCACAAGGGGGGTGTATGTCCGCTGGATCTACATGGGGTGGGCTGCAGCCAGGGCTGCACAGGGCTCTTGAAGCAGGCACTGGCGGCACTGGGAGGATGCCGCATCCACCTCTAATTTGGCTTCTGCTCCCAGTGCCGCTGCCGCAGCCCCGGCTCTTTCTGGGGTATTGAGCTGGGGCTGTGCTGGGCAGCTGGTGGCGGTAGCGAAATTTCGGGTGGATGCAGCATCCTCCCAGCACCACCAGTGCCCGCTTTGAGTCCAGCCCCACCGTAGCCCTGGCTACAGCCTCCCCTGCCCCATGCAGATCCAGGGGGCAGATGCCCCCCCACATGCCATCTGGGGTGCAAGCAGCAGCAGGAGTTCCCCCCACCCCATGAGGTGCAGCTTTGGACCCCCCTGCCTGGGCAGTCCCTGCCCCCTTACCACAGGGGGTGTTGATCTGGTCCCCTCCCCTTCCACTACACCTGGTTTACCAACTGGAGGCAGCTGTATCAGAAATTGGATCTGTATCAGCCCAATATACCTCCTTAAATATCGGCTCTTGGTATCAGCGCCAAAAATCTCCATCAGTGCAGCCCTAAGTTTTAATTATTTGGCCTGCCTACTGTTTAAATAAGTAGCAGGCAGGTTTTTGCCTGTTATGTCCCAGGTAATTTTTAGTGTCCAGAACTGTTTTCCAGTTTGGTTATTTGTATGACCAACTTTAAATCTCAATGGAATTCACCTACATATTTCCTTTTTTAATTGAGGAATAGCTTGAGGAGTAATTAATTAACTAGAACTTGTGATAAAATCAGTAGTCTAGTTGCATGACAGCAGGTAGCTTCAGATGACATGTTTTAAACATATGATTGCTTATTCTTACAGGTGTGAAGCTTACACTCTCTGCCTTGGTAGATGGGAAGAGCATCAATGCCGGAGGCCATAAACTTGGTCTTGGCCTGGAATTGGAGGCTTAACATGTCTGAAGAAACTGCTGCAGGGAAGGGATATCAGAAGAATTTGGCCTTAAAAATGTGTTTCCAATGTGACCAGCAGGCTTCCACCCCCCCCCCCCCCCC
>NW_017728994.1:23486129-23507313 GCF_001723915.1 Gavialis gangeticus | reverse complement strand
CCCCCCCCAAAGGATGACCTAAAACAAGAGCTGTATTTGAAATATTTAGACAGTTACTTGTTAGCTGGTTTCTAGTTAAATTGGTTACCCATCTAGTTATCAATTCTGCATTAGTGCAGTCACTTAAACATATTTAAATGTATTTAACTGTTAAATGCGCTACCCACAAATAATGAAATAGACATTTATGAAAACTGTACAATTGTGTGCATGTTTGTTTTTATGTTCCTTTTAACATTTGGTATTGGCATTGAATGAGAACTGGATTAGTGGATGTTTTGAAATGAGGTCAACAACTGTCAAATCACCTTAATTAGAAATACTTTCGGTATCCCAAGACAACTCAAATTATGAATAAAATGACTACACACACATACTTGTGCCTCAAATATTTTAAAAATGAAGGTACTAATGATAAGGGCTCAAGTAAATTTTAGCTTAAATATAAAATGTCTCTAGCACATCCATGCTTCTGTGGTGCAGTTGCAGACCCAGTCCTCCTCACCGCACATGTTGCAGACTTCAGCTTGACAGGAATTAGACAACTCAATAGGAATTCATGGACAGGTGAGTCAGGGCAGCCCCGTCCCATAGTATACTTGAATAATTATTGTGCCCTTAATTGGTTTTGAGGCAAAAACATTCTACTCCTTCAGCATGATTCCTCTTAATTTCAAAGAATTTAGGGAGATATAGCAGTGTTTGTATCAATCTCTAGAATTTACCCCTCAAAACCTAACTGGATATTATGACACTAGGTATTCACATTGAGTGTGTCTTCAGCTAGACATTTGGGCAGTTGAGTCTGCTTAATCCAGTTGCTTCAGGGCTATGCAAAGCTCCTACTCTGTGTGAAACAAGCATCAACTGACCAGAAACTGAAACTTAGATTTATTTCATTTTACAAATAAAATAACACATTTTACTGTTTCCAAATGATAATTTCAAGTATTGAAGTCCTTGGGCCCGCATTGTTCATCTTCAAGCTTGACTGAGCCCTGGGGGGACCCCACTGCCCACATCCCTCCAGGTTGAAAATGACCCATCAACCACCACTCTCTGGGTGTGGCCCTCCAGCTAGTTGGCGACCCATTTGACTGTGTAGGTGTTGACACCACAGTCCCCCAGTTTCTTAACAAGAATGGGGTGAGAGACAGCGTCGAAGGCCTTCTGAAAGTCCAGAAGGACTATGTCCACTGCTACCCCTGCATCTAAGGATTTAGTGACCTGGTCATAGAAGGCCACCAGGTTGGTCTGACAGGACCTGCCTCTAATGAACCTGTGTTGGTTGCCCTTAAGCATAATCTCCCCTGCTGCCCCCCCGTGGACATGTGCCAGGATAATTCTCTCAAAAAGCTTACCCAGGAAAATGGAAACCATGTTGGCCCTCTTTCAGTCCTCTGGCACTACACCAGAGCACCATGAGTCCTCATAAAGTTGTGCTAGGGGTCCCGCAATGACCAGCTAATTCCCTCAGTACTCAAGGGTGGAGATGGTCTGGACCAGCTGATTTAAATACATCCAGTCCCTCCAGAAGTTCCCTGATTAGATCCTCCCTGACCCTTGGCCTAGGTGCGCCTCCCCTGGGGCCTGAGGGGGGCCCAGTGGTGGGGGCTGATCCAGTACCTGCTCAGGAAATGGAGGCAAAGAAGTAGTTAAATAAGTTAGCTTTGTTGTCTGGTGTGACGACCAAATTTCCTAGTGTGTCTTGCAGGGACCCTGCATTACTTCTTTTTGCCCCCTATGTATTTAAAAAAGGACTTCTTGTTGTCCTTGATCTGGGAAGCTAGTCCCAGTTCCCCCCACAATATCCTGTCATGTGTCATTACTTCATGTTTAAAGTATTCATTCTCAATCCTTCAAACATCTCCTGAATGTCAATAATGATGATGGTTTTCATAAATACGTTCATGTGTTTATATGAGCTGCTACTCCAGACTGGCATTAAAATGATTTAAGATTTTTGCAGGGATTGCCTTAACTAAAAATCCAGTGCATCAAGACACTTTAAAAGCTAAAAATAACAGTACAGATTGGATGCCCTCTGCCTATATGGTTATTTCTTTGTTACTATGGTTATCTTCAAGAACAGCCAGAAGTGTCCCAGAAACCAATTGGTAACTTCAGTAAGATATTGGGGATGGCGGTGGGGAAATATACAAGCAAATGCCATAAAACCATCCACTTGCAACCTTCCCAATAATATTTATTCTCTAATGCTGTACATGGGACAGGGAAACTAACATAGTAGCATGTTAGTTTGACCCAGCCTTGCAACCGTCTGTAGAGATCAGGCACTTCAGTGAGGCTTTTTGGCACTTTTTTTATCTAAAGCTGATTTAATCAGCTAATAGCTGACTGAATCGGCTTTAGATAAAAGCACCAAAAAAGCCCTGCTAAAGTGTCTGATTTAAACAGACGTTGAATGAGCTGGGTCCAACTAACGCAGTGCGTCTTCTGAGCATGTGCTGGGCTCAGTGTGTGGGGGTGGGGTGCACTGAGTTAAAAGTAAAGCACCATTTTTGTGTTGTTTGTTTTTTTACATCTGTAAGCAGCCTTGGATACTATCAATGTATCTAACAGCTTGTTTGTAGAACTTTGATCTACTTGTGTGTACAGTTTGTTTTGTTTTGTGGAGGGGGTTGGGGATATCAGCTGTTCTCTAAATTGGAAGGAAAATTATGACTTTCCCTCTCACATGAATCACTTGATATCATATCTTTTTACTTTTCACTATAAATATTGTCCTGCCAGGAATACAAAGGCTCCTGGAAAGTGGATCTCTGGCAGATTTAGAGGTGCAAGGACTGTAGAGATGCAGTGCTTCCCCTCACAATATCCTGCCATGTGTCATTACTTCATGTTTAAGGTATTCATTCTCAATTCTTCAAACATCTTCTGAATGTCAATAATGATGATGGCTTTCATAAATATGTTCATGTGTTTGTATGAGCTGCTACTCCAGACTGGCAGTTTTGTGGAAGGATGTAAATGCAATTTTAATGCATCTTGAGAGATCAGAAGGCTTCAGGAGTTTTAAATGTGCCCTAATTTAACTGCAAAAAAGCTTTTTTTCCTTTTCTTCAGCAATCCTTTAACACTCAAGACCTTGACTCCAATAAAGCTTTTGATCTGGTATCGCATGATGTTCTCATGAGAAAATTGGAGGACTGCGGGCATAACTGCTTGATAGGTGGGTAGGAAGCTGGACCAAGCACCGACCCGAGGGACACCACTGGTCACTTCTTGCCAAGACGACACAGATCTGTTCATTAGAACTCTCTGGGTCCTACCCCACAGCCAGTTTCTTTGGTTTTGCTGGAGGTGCATTGATTGATGCATGCCTGAGTATTATTTGCCTTGCTGGCTACAGCGTCTCACTGATGGCTCATGTCCATACTGTGGTCAATTATTACCCCCAGGTCCGTTTCATTCATGTTGCTAGTCAGTCTGGTGCCACCAAGCCTACAGGTGTGTAGGGGATTGTTTGTCCCCAGGTGGAGCACTTTACATTTCTTCATGTTGAACTTCATCTGATTCCAATCCACCCAATTTACCAGCCTGTCTAGGTCCACCTGTATCTGTAGCCTATCTTTAAGCATGACCATGCTTCTCCATAACTTGGCCAGCGAGCTTCCCTCCCCGCCGCCCAAAAAAAAAAAAATCTGTAGAGCATAAGGAAGCAAACTTTGAACTGTGGGGATGCAATTTCCTCATGGGTGTGCAATCCAGGTGGTTCTGAAAATATTGCTACTGTAATGATATAGAGCTAGTTCCTACTGGGAGCACATCAGGAAAGAAGTGCTGAATGGAACTGAATGGAATGCAACCACTTCTGCTATGGAATGTAAGCATGCACAATGGCACTATACACAACAATTTGGGGAACAGAAGAGGAAGAACAATGCGTCCAGTTGAAACTGCCCAAAGACCATATTTTTAGTTGGGTAGAATGTAGTTTCGTAAGCTGGGATTTGACTGGAACATGTCAGGATCACACTATCCATTCATCTTTTGACAGTTTGCTGTAGGATAAGGCCAGGTTATGGCTCACCTCCAAGCCATTGGAGCACTGTGCTATTTACAGTCCACACTATACCTTTCTTTTTAATAAAGGGGTATTCTACAAATAACCCAATATTGATCTTTGCTTAAATTCTGTGCACTGTTGATGTTAGTACAAATATACAAGTCAAAAAACACAAGTAAAAAAAATGTTTTTGCAATGTATTCCTTGCCTTGGCTCTATTGGCAACTTGTAGTTCATATGGTTCAGTGCTGTGAGCAACTGAGAGATTGTTTTACAGGCTTGGAGTAAACTTAGTGAGCATTAAAATAATCATAATAAAACCACTCTCTCATCTTGGTGACTTTACAAGGGCGTTACTTTATTGAATGAATTTGCATGTGTCATACTTACAAACACTGTATCTAAAATAGAGGATTACAATTAGTCAAACAGAGGCAATGATTTTTAAGCCACTAATGAACTTTATTCCTGTGGGATTTGGTAGTGCTATTATAAACACTAATCGCATTTTTATTGGACATACTTCACTTTGCTTTCAGTATCATATCACAGGTTGCATGCTGTGATTACAGGGATAGAGATCACACCAGGAATAGTATCTCCAGGAAGCTGAGGGGCTTAAGGATTATATCTATCTTCCCCTCTCCCCCCATGAAAGCAGCATTATGTTAATACAAGTTTTAGTAGGCAGGGTGGCACACAAGGTCCGGATGTGTCAAACTATTCCCTGGGAGCAGCCTTCTCCATTGAACTGAACAGGACTCTAGGTGGGTGTGGTTGCACTGGAAATGATTTGCACAGACCTGCCTGCAGGATTATGGGCTTAACTGCACCCTCTCAAGGAGGTAATGAGTTTTCAAGGCTTGGGAGGAGTTTCCTTTTTAGTTGGAGTAAAACTCATTGCTGCAGGGTGGGCTGCTTTGCAGCTTGGCTTTGTGATGCAATAGTGCCATCTGCTGACTATTCTGTGTTTTCCTTTGAGGGGCTCTGGGATATTTTAAAACCCTGAAGAAGCTTCTTTCTCTACTATTTCACAGGCTCCTATGCCTCATTTCACTATCTGGTTAATCTTTAGAAGAAGCTTTTTAAAACAAAGCTAAACAAGAGGTATAGAACGAATGCAATAAAAGTAGAAAACGTGTTAACAGTAACATATGCACTTTCTGAAGCATTGTTTTGGCTCAATATTTGTTTCACCTTATCCCAAATTCTGTCTTGGTTGAGGCAGTACCCTTGTAGAACAGAGATACCAACCAACCAACCTGGTATTTGTGGTCTTACTGCTATTTGAACACGGTCATACTATATCCTGTAATCTTCTAGTTCTGCCTCTGCAGTGAGAGCGGTACAGTTGAATCGCTCCTTAGCCCATCTGGAAACTCAACCCACGCAATGCGCCTTACAGAAGCTGGGTTCATTTTGGAGTATGCAAAAGTTTGAGGGGTTCTAGAAATATGACATCACATCACAAGCTGATGTAGTGTGGCCAGCTCTTACAACTGAATTCTGCTTTTCAGGATACTTGGTACTTTTCAAGGATGCGCATGTGCTGAGAGGAACAATGTGCTTGAAAATTTCAGCTTTTAAAATAAAAAAGTAAATTTCTGGCCCCCAGATGTGTAGGGAAAAGTTAGAAAATGTGAAGCAAGTTCATCCAAAGGCAAAGAACCTCTCCCTGAAGTTATTAATTTTAAAGTCATGCCTTTTAAGCTGAACTTATTATTTTAGGGGGCCTGACTCTCAATTTTTTGAATGTTTGGAGTTGCCAATATGGCAATCTTTCTTCATATGACTGCAATATAAAAGGTGCTTGTATAATATCAAAACTTGTAGCACAGCATGATAGTCTGAGAGAGTGCAGCATTCTTGTGTTTGATTGTGTGGCTTGGTCCTGATGGTTTGACCATTATAAGTTTCAACATTATTACATACTTTTTAACTGTAAGGCATTTGGGGGATGACATAAGCAGTACACTCCACAGCTTGCTTACCGTAGCTTCATAGACCACCCTTTGGAAAACGCTGTGATATACTGTGAGCCTCATCACAGTACAGGTATGTCTAATCTGGCAATACACTCACGGCAGGGATGATCTTAGATCCTAATTCAGCAATTAGAGCAGTGTGGATGAAAGAGTCTTCAGGCACTGATGCAGTTACAGGATTAGGGACTGATTGGGAATTCTTAACAAGATAACAAAGTATGTTCATCTTTCTACACTCCTGCCCAAATGGTTTATCAATGGTTTTTTTGTTTGCTTGTTTTGGGTTTGTTTTTTTTTTACCAATACCTTTCTATTCACAACAAACAAGCAATGTATGTTACTTTTCTTGGATCTGATGGGCCTGTGAAAAATTTGGGATCTTGCAAGGAGGAGAAAGTGATTATGGAATCAGATATCCTCCATGCAATTCTGTTTGTTTGTAAGAAAGCACCAGGTATTACTTTCTGAAACAAAACAGGAGTCAAATAACCTGAGGGTTTCCCTGTATGGTATCATATCTTTAAACCTGTGCGCCTAGTGGGTCTCTCTGTAGGTTTTTTCTCAGAGAAATACTGTCATACTTATTCAGTCTTTAGTTCACTCTCTACCTGACTCTACAATGTCTTTTTCCTGTTTTTTTTTGTTCTCACACTCATACAGATCTCTACACATGGCAGTGCTTATAGATGCCTCTCTGCACAGACTCACAGTTCCTTAGTCTTGTGCCTGCTTTAGTTTGTGCAGAGACTTGTTATTACAATAGCTGCTTCCAAGAAGTTTAATGCCTTATAACTACCTTAGGGGCAGCAGCTAAGCTTTCCAGTTTCAATGAAATTTAACTTGGCCTTTACTATTAAACATTCAAAATTTTACAACAGATTTCACATAACATTCCTGGTACTAAATGCTGATAGGGAAAAAATGTTAAGGCCTCCTTGTGATTTATTTTGTTTAATTTTGAGTACATTAATTTGGCTTAGATCGGTCATGAAGGCCTTATAGTATTATTTTTGATTCCCTGATTGGCTGAGCCCTCTGTGGTCAAGGTGGTTATTAGAAGCCATTTTGACTACTTTTTCTTAGCGGTAGGGTTTACATTATTATGCATGCTCTGTTGGACAAAAACTGTTTGGGGTAGGGAATGTTTCATTGCTGGTTTTTGCGCCTTTGTTTGTGTGTGATACAACTTATCTTCTCATACCAGGATGACCAATTGAGAGCCCATGAAAATACCAAGGGCAAAGTCCAAATGCAGAAGACTCCACCAGGTAAGAGCATCATCATAGTAGAGTCTTTAGTGTTTCAAGGATGCCTGTCAGCCTTTTTAGGAATATTTTTAGTTCCTAAAAACTAAAGTTTAGGTTTTTTTTAGTATATAAAAAACAGATTGCAGTAGCACCAGTGCTATACTTGTGAATTATCTTAATTATAGTTTCTTGTTCCAAACTTTGCAACAAAGTTCTTTTAGTACATATGGGAACTTTTGTGAAGGAATCTAGTGCTGCATTATTTCTTGTGATGTACTATTTATGACCTTTTTGCTGGGATGTCCTGCATTGCAGCACAGGTTCTTTCTAGGTTTGGAGTGTTTACTTATGTGTTTGAACTAGTTTATAGCTGGATTTTTGTTTGGCTGGAGTTTGCCTGTTCCTGGTCAGCTTTTTTTATAATGTGAGATTATTGGTATGAGTAGCACTTGGAGTCTTGGAAGGAAATACGGTGCTTTAGCTCTTGCTAACAGCCCTATAACCTCAAGTTTCTCTCTCTCATTGGTATTGTCCCAACTTCTGGTTCTAAATCCCATTCTCCTAGGCCTGCATACCAGAAAACATTGCGGTGAAGAGTGATCCCATGTCATATCCATTTTTGGCAGCTGCCGCATCATACCAAGCATAGGCCTGAGGGCTGCTGAGCTGTTGAAAGAGTTCTGTAGTTGCTTTTCATATCCTGGCACACCCATCAAAATAAGAAGCACGTACTATTGGTATTTAGCACTGGAAGGGGCAGGCTATAGGATGAGTAAACCTGGCCTCCACTCCGATTTAGGCAGCTTCTCCTCAAATGCTGAAATAAGTTGCCACATAAGACCACAGCCTTGAATTAACTTAGAGCCCAGGACAGGCGTTCTTGTGAAGCAGTTGCACTGGGGTTGAGATTTTTTTTTTTAAGTTGCCATAAATGTCTCAGCTCGGGACCAGCTGGGTGCCAAGCTCTATGGAAAACTGGGCCTATTAGAAATATAATGCGTCTGTTGAAACTTTAGCCACCAGAGGGCCGTTAGTGGCTTCTAGGCTATCCAGGGCAGCATAATACAACTATAGACTCTCTCTCTGCTGAAGAAGGCTGTTTGCACCTGAAAGCTTGCAAAGAACACTTTCCCCAACTATTTAGTTGGTCTAATAAAAGATATCACATTTGCCCAAAGAAACTTGAGGGCAGTTAATGTCATTTTTTGCTGAACATTTGGCACTTCTACTGCCCTTGTTATCTTTGTGCAGCCTGGATTTCTTCCTTAAATTCTGAATCTTATTGCTGGCTTCATAAATACAGTACTTGACTGACCTTAGGTACTGAGCGGGCAGCATATGACTGTTCTGAAGGACATGATAATGTTTAAAATTTCCTTTCAAAAGATGACACACGCTGTTCAGTATGCCCCAATATCATCTACTCTTATGGAACAAGGGAGAGCCTGGGCGCTGATTGATACCTGCTGCTTGTATGCCCAGAGGGCTGGTTAATAATGTAATTCCCATCTTTCCAGAACTGGCACAGTGGCTTAAACCAACTAGCACTGCAGTGTTAGCAGTGCTAGCAGGACCCTTTACAACACAAAACAGTTAAAGATGGATCAGGATTTTGAGCACTTGGCCTTCAGAATCTTTGCCTGGATAATCCCATGACAAAACATCATTATGCATTCTTTATAACCTTGTGTTAAAGATGGAGAAACCAGTTTAAAGTGTTTAAAATGAACAGCATGAAGCCAGGATTCAGTTTCAGCAAGATTTCTTATTTTCTTCAGCTGTAGAGAGGTTTCATAAGGAAAAATCCTCATTTTACATTCTTTGGAATGGGGTAAAGACCAACTGTTTATCTTAGGAGTTAATATTAATTGAGTTGGGCTGGAGCAGTCGAAGTCCAACTGTTTTCCTTGAAAAGCAGAGAAAAGGGACAAAAAGGGAAAAGACTCGCAAGGAATACTTGCATCTTGTCTCTGGTCCTGCTTTTACTTGTAACCTCTAGTAGCTTTCTTAGGGGTAAGTGAACAGGGCACCAGCCCTGGGCACCGATTTAGAGGGGGTGACTGCACTATGAGGTACTATAAGTCTATCTGTAGGGATCCTGTTCCTGAGCCATGGCAGCCCAGGCCTGTACCTGCAGCAGTAGTGAAGCTTGGTTGTGAGCTATAATGCATCTTCGTTTATACTGCATTTCTTAGTTCTGCCCTTTCTTTATAAATTCTGGCTGCCATAAGGTGTGGGTGGGTGAGTGGACATGCATGCTGTAGAAAAGCTGTTAACCAAAGAATGAGGTTGAGGATAACATTATTTACCCCAATTCTGACTCTCTCCCCAAATCCAGTCTGCAAGACCTTTATGCAGTCACAGAGAGGTCCAGAGGGGAAAGGCTGTGTTGTGTGCTGGTCAGTGGCAGGTTATTCCCCCAGCCTGTGCAGTACCTTTTAAGCTGCTTCTGAGAACCATCTCTGCAGCTGGGTGGGTTAAAGATGCATAATGACACTGCTCTCTGACACACTGAAGTACAGTGGGCCCAGATTTGGCAGCTTTGATGTTACCTTTACTGCCATCCTAGAAGATGCTGGTAATTGTTGTTTGTTGTAAACCAATGGTTTTTTACCTTTTTTACTTGTGTGGACTGTAAACAATTTTGAATGGAGGTGAAGACCCTTTTGAATTGTAAGTGTGGATGTTCACATACTTTTGATAGATCATAGCCATCTTTCGCAGATCAGTCAGACATAGCCTCTGGATTCCCAGGGGTCCACTGACCATTGGTTGAAAACCACTGTTGTAGATTAACATTCACATTGCAGCATCACTGAAAAGCTCAAGGCCCCATTGTTCTAAGTGCTTGGGCTTCCTATAGAGAAACAAGAAGCAAGTCTCTCATCTCTGAAACAGAAAAGAGCTAGTGGATGAGAGGCTGCTAATTGCTTGAAAGTAGGCTACTTTAGCAAGCAGTATTATGGGTGAATCGGGATGGGGCTTTTGGATACTTGTTTACATAAGACAACTTGCGCCGTCATCCACACACGGACTTTGTCCACTGGCTGGAGTAGCTCCATGTAGGATCTTAGGGTTTGTACATGCTGTAAAATGAAGCAGGGTTTGGCTTTTTCAGTCTAAACAATTACTTGAATTGCTTGTGCATAGGCCATTTCTAAGTAAGTGTAACAACAGAATTGCACTGGGTCACGATATCAGTGGTCCTGTGTATGGGGAATGTCACTGAAGCTTGCTGGAATATAATCCGAATCAGTTATTGCAAACCAAACCACACACAGCCCTCCAGTTTCTCTCTAGTTATCTTAATCTCTTTGATATAAAGCATATGATGGCAGTGGAGCTGCACAATTAATGATGGCTTTCTGTTTTGGAATGACCTTAATAATTACACTATGTTGAAAGGATGGATTAAGTCTTGGCAGGGGTGTTTTATGGGAGCTGACATTCAGACAGCTAGAGGACATCTAAAGCAAGCACTGTGCAAATGGCACGCTAACACTCTACTATCATGTACAGGGAGCCAACATAGCTATAATAGCGATTCTCAACCATGGTGCTGCGGCCCCCTGGAAGTGCTGTGTGTTGGGGGTGAGGAGAGAGAGATGAAATAAGTCGGTTCTAGTGGGGAGATGTATGCAGGCTCTTCCCTTCTAGCTCTATCTTTCTCTCCTCCCCTTCCTGCTGGTGGGGTCCTGGGAAGGAGGAATGAACATATGGAGACTCCTGGCCTGCCACCCTCTACCACTTTCTATATCAAGTAAGGGAGAGCAGCATGCAGAAATCCCATCCTGTGCAGAGGTGAGTGAGTGAGCATCCCAGCAGAAAACCCTTCTTGACAGCAGAGGCAGTCCTGGTCTCATCAACAGATTGTGGTAACTGTGTTGGGCAGGATTATAATAAAATAAGCCTTCCGTTCACACACACCTGCCTTTTGTTTGCAATGTGTTTTCACTTTCCAGTGCTATGGGTCCATTTTAGGGCATTTATTCCCTTACATCTTTCTGAGAGTCCTTTGCTGGTCTCTTATGACAACTACTAAGTACACTTCATGAGCAGTTCTGAGAACCGCACACCAACAGCTGATGAGAGTGTTTCATAATCCCAGAGAGAGAAAATGTACCTTGTATTCAGAGAGACCAACCTCTTCATTCCTTTGGAACAAGCAAAGATGCTCAAGCTCCATTGTGTCAAATATTGGACTAAACAGGAGTTGCTTTGATGTAGAAAGGACTTTTCAATTGACACTAAATAGCAGCTGCCCTATATGATCACCTTGTGCCACTGTCACTTCTGGTGATGTCACTTTGGGGTATTGTAGGATTTCCAGCAATGCTGGGGTAGGCAAGAAGTATGGCATTGTCCTCCTTAATTCATCTGTTAGCTTCAATTAGACTCTACTGGTTTTGTGGGACCCTCTCTGGAAAAATGACTGTCCCTGAACTGTTTGTTTTGATATGTCCTCTTTTAATTGTGTAAAGGGAAGGATCTGACCTAACAAAGAACACCAGAGATGTGTTCCTAATCACTTTTCCAGCCAATTGTAATTCTCAGCCTGCAGGAGTGTTTCCAGAAGTTGGCTTGAATAACAGTGGTTCTAAGATATAAAGTTCATTGAAGTCAAGAGAAGTATTTAAATTGACTCCAATGTCAAGCTTTCAGTCAGGCTCCTTGACTGCTGATTCTTAACTGGAGATCCATGAATTTCTAGTGACCTGGGTAACACTTGCGTACAAAATTGGGTGGTTGCTTGGTGCTGGCTTCCTATCCTTATTTACAGTTCTTAAGTTGCAGTAAAGGAAAGTGCTGAGTGCATTATGGTGGATTATCAGTATGAGGACTCTGCATTCCCTTAACCCTTGAGAGTTTGGAAGAGGAGAATTTTAGCTCAATTATTAATTCAGTGTAGCAAGGACCATCCTTTATCCTCTGTTTGTACAGCACCTGGCACAGTTAGGCCGGATCTTGGCTGAGCCCGCTGCATAGTATTGTATTGGAAGTATTAATTTGTTACCGCTATTAGGATGATACTTGTATTACAGCAGGGCATAGACTGAGTCCAGCTGAATGCAGCTCCCCTTTATACTACGTACTGTACAGACCCATAATAAGATTTAAGAGCTTACAAAAAAAATACGAGACAGGAAAAGGGGTGTGTGTGGAGAGCTGAGAGAGAGGTAACATGACTTGCCCAAGGTCAAACAGTGGGTTAGTAGCAGAGCCAGGAATGGCAGAAAGAACTCCAAAGTCCTAGTCTAGCATCCTGTGTAATGAACCATGCGGTGTCACTTTCAGGCACTTACTGATGGTAAAACTAATATGAGGACCCAAAGGCCCACTCTTGCTTCAGTTGAAGTGGCTGACAAAACCCATGGTGATTCTGTAAGAAGAGGCTCAGGACCCAGACATGGGACCTGTCTCCTGGTTATGTTTGAAAACTGGGCTCCCTATGTGACTGTGTTTTGCATGTGCAGATTTCAGTTAAGCTCTGAACATACGGCAGAGCTTTTATTCTCAGTAATGGAAACCATGTTGTTACAAATGTATGCTGTAGTCAGACATTCAATTTATTTGTTATATTGGCAATAAGATGCTCACATTAGTGGTCTCCTACAAATCAAATGTTTCAATATAAAAAAAAATGTTGCTTGTTTCTGACTGCTCAATCCCCAACAAGAGCAACCCCCCAAAACAAAGCAAAACAAAACCAAAAAAACCCAGGGGTAATTCCCAAGATTGCAGTAAAAAAAGCACAAAACCTTTATTTTACTAGATGACTAGAAGTGAAATTATGAGCCTCTAAACTAAAGTATAAGTTTCTTTTTCTTGTAGCTTGAGATCTGTCCAATCAATAATCTTTCTGCTAACTCTGGGGAGAATTTTAGTTGCCCTCATAAAATGTTTTAATTATTTAAAATCATAAAATATAAGTAGGCACAATTTGCTTAGAACTCATTAGGGAAATATATGAATAAGAGGAAAAGATAATGTTTGCTTCTGAATTAATTTAAAGCAGTCTCTAAAAAATGAAATCTAACCCTGCAAAGCAGTGACTTATCAGCAATGTTTACTTTTCATATAATAGGAATAAATATTAAAGCAGCTAGTTATGTTCTTATCCCTACAGTACTGTGCAGAGGCAAAAAGGGAGATAAATAACGTGTTTGAAATTGTACATTAATTCCCCTCTTTTACAGGTTTTATGTTTATTCATTTCCTTTTTGGAAGCATTACCTTTAAAATTATTGTGATAAAACAGGTGACTTAGAACCCACAAGTAGCTGCAAATGCATGGGACCGATTTGTGTGTGATTAGAATTATGCAGAAGTAATGCTGTATACTTATATGGAACCTTTCATCCTGAAGGAATTCACAGTACATACAGCAGTGGTTCCCAACCTCAGGTCATGACCCAAATGAGGTTTGCGGGGGCAATGCTGGAGGCGCCACATACAAAGGATGAGCCACACCATGTGCTGGGAGCTCCCCAGCCCCTGAGCCGAGGGCGGCAAAAAAAAGGTTGGGAACTGCTGACAGAGTACCATGGAAATGCATCTACTTCTGGGGTGGGATGTACCAGACTGAGAAACAGAACATCAAACAAGAGTTGGCAGAAAGTGAAGAAAAACAATTCCCACCTTTGATTCCTCTCTAGGAGTTTTGGTGTTTACTGTGACAGGGATATGCATGCTTCCACTTGTGACAAAAGTGGGACACTACTATGATACTGCTGTGGATAATGGGAAACTGTACCAGATAACATGGTACCCTAGCTTCTGTATTTAGTTTGCTGTGAATTGGATGATCTGGAACAAATCCAGCATAACATTTCATCTGGAAGTGAGTTGATTGTGTGTTTGATGTTGTCCCACTGTTTAGAGATGTGACAAGGTAAATCTTTCCACCAGCATATTGATTTATTCACTGTCTCTGAGATTTATTAGTGTGGGCCAGGTTGTGATCCTAGTCCAGATTTACATGCATCATCTCAACATTGCCTGCAGCTCTTGAGCATAAAAATCTGGCAAGCACAGACTTTGTCACTTATGGTCTGATACTTTCTGCTTGTGACAGGCCCAGAAATCTTATAAAAAGAAGCCTGAGTGGTTGCTTCACTGCCTTTCTGCTTTGAATTCTGAGCAGGACCCCTTCTGAGGCTGCCAGGATAAAAATGTGACACTCAGTCAAATTGAAAGGCACCTAAACTTCTTAAGAGGCTGCTTTTGAATTCTGGGGCAAGAGTGAATTCTCCATTTATCCACCTGCTTCGCTTATCAGTTGTTTGACCTTGGGTGTGGCTCTCTAGTTGCTGTAGCCTTAAGGAGTGGAAGGTGCCAGATTGAAAAGAGTATTTATTTTTCAAGCCTGCACCTACACCTCAGAGTACAAGACCATTAACTGAGGTGTGGCTATAGTCAAGCTGAGTTAAAGCAGTTCAGGTGCCATCAAAAATGGCATAAAGGAAACAACCTTGACTGGATAGGAGCGGAAGCCCTTTTATCCAATACCCATAGATATGAATAGAAGTTTCTTGGGTTTGTCTAGATTCAGGAAAGGCCTTTTAAAACTGAACGTTGACTACTCAGCCTGCTCACTGCTGCTGTAAGCATTAGGGCTGGATTTCTCCCTAGTACTGGAGAGAATGCAAGAGGTGCCCCAGCTTTAAATGCACTGTGCCATGTGCATCATGTCCCCAAGAGGGAATGAACTGCTGGTAAAGAAGTTGCCTCGGCCATTAACTAGGCCAGTGACTGTGTACTTCAGATAGCACTTGTGCTCTTTGAAGACTGCTCCCCTCTGCCTTCCCTGGAGAATGTGTCTGTAGCCAGGGATTGCTGCTGCAAAGGATACATCTGGTAAGCTTTTTCACCCCATCAGCTTCTCTGAGTTGCAGCCCAGAAAAAAAACATATCTCCTCGCAAACATATACAGGCCATGAGCCTGGCATGAGTAATATAAACAAAGGGAATCTAGCAGCATAGCAGGTTCAAACAAATGGGAACTAATTTGCTTCGGTCTCCAACTGAAGAATCATTTTTGTCCTCCCCTCCCTGGCTTGGTTTGGTATTCTGCACAGGCTTGTTCTCAGTAGAAAAGCTGGATGCAGAAAATGGAACAGTCATGTGGGCTCATAGATTCATAGTTGGTAGGGTCAGAAGGGACCTCAACAGATCATCAAATCTGACCCCCTGCCATGGCAGGAAAGAGTGCTGGGGTCAGAAGACCCCAGCCAGATGCCTATCCAGCCTGAGTCCTTTGGTGTGTCCTAGAGAAGAGAGTTTTGCTCCAAGTTTTAAAACCTGTTAGTTTTGTTCTGAATTTCTTCCAGGCTGCAGACAGTTGTGAGTGACCGTTGGCCTCAATCTTGGCAAACTGGAGGGGGCTCAAAGGTTAACATAAATAGGTTATTTTACCTAATTAACAAATACATTTTAGGGAAATTGGTGAGACCTCTTCTTCTCCCTAAAGGCTCCATTCAAACAACACTGTGCTTTAGAGTGTGGCTTCCTTGAGGCAGCAAGTGTCTGTTCCATATGCCTGGATGGCTTCTAGCACAACTGAGCTCTTGCTATCACTGGGTCTCTGGGGAATTACTGTATTACAGAGAAAAAGTAAGGATGCCTGACTTCACCATACTGTAATTTGAGCTTGTTCCTGTAGCATTTACACACTTGAGCAATAATTTCTGGATCAGTACTATGTTTGCATCATTTTTTACTCTTTGCTGCCAGGCCTGTAAAGCTGAAGTGCCCTTTTATACTCGTTGACTAGGGACAGATGTTCAAAAAGCCTGAGCCTAACTTGATTCAATCTTTGCAGGTTAGTTTAACCTGTCTAGGCTAAACCGGTTTGTAACCATCCAGACATCCCCTCTGGATTTAAGAAATGCAGGCACATGCCTGCAGTGGCTCAGGCTAGAAGCCAGGGAGGTGCTAGAACAGCCCCCCTTCCCTTCCACAGTGCTGAGTTGAGGGGAGGTATGGCAAGGCCCAGTAGGATGCTCTGATTAGGGAGGGGTTTCCACCTCTCACTGTTGATAACAGAGCATTGAGTTACATAACAGTTGCACAGAGAGTTATTAGCATTTATCAGCCCATCAAACAAAACAACAGTCTTCAAGCTCTTCTTAGACAACTTTTTCCAAGGAAGGAATGGAGGGACATTACCAGCTACCTGTTGATTAGCTCCAGAAAGCCCTAAGCCAACATTGTCCTATCTCCCTCAGCACAGACTGTAGCCAGCACATGGTATGTAGCTAATAGGGGGGTGCGAAGTGGGCCCTATTGAATTCGGATTCAGATTCGGCCCGAATCGGGGACAGAGATTCAATTAATTGATTCGGATTGCTATTCCTGATTCGATTCAGCTGAATCTGAAGATTTGATGCTGATTTGGAGAATCAACGATTTGGACATAGACACAGCTTTAAAAGTTTTTTCTACATACTTCGAGGTACCAGCTCAGCTTGTGAATGCTGCAATGCTGGGGTGCATGGAGTGTCCTACAGGAATGCTGGGGGGCCTCTCCATGTGCTCAGCAGCAAAACCAGAAGTCTGCCAGGGAGTATGCAGGGGGGAGATCAGTCGCGAGGGGACTTGAGTGCTCTCCCGGACCCAGGAGGCACCAGTTGCTGAGCTACAGGGTCGTGAGGGGGGTGGGGGGTCTTGCGTGCTTCCTGGCAGACCCAGAAGTGGACCATAAGTGCTTCTGGTCCACTTCTGGGTCTGCTGCCAAGCACACTGGGCAGCACCCCGTATTCCATGTGCCCCAGCATCGCAGCATTCACGAGCCTCCTGCTACCTAGAGGTATGTAGAAAAAACATTTAAAGCTGTGTCTATGTCTGAATTGATTTGGAGGGTTTTGATTCGATTCAGAGATTCAGTCACCGAATTGAATCAGGGACCGAAACTTCACACAGCCCTACTAGCTAATGCTGAGAGGTGCCTGTGTAAGGCAGAGGCGAGGGGGGAATCTCTGCTTGTGCATGGAGTGGTGAGGGGTGGCGGGGAAGAGCAGGAGGAAGCCAGGCAGATACCGCTGTACCTGCAGGAGCTGCAGCCAGGGAGCAGAGGGGAGGGGCCAGCCCTGCTGGGCTGGAGCAGAGCCTTGTCCCAAGTTGCAAAGCATCTGGGATGCTAGAGGACTCTGATTTAACTTAAACAGAAAGGGGTCTGGGACAGACATTGCATAAACTAGTTTGACCCAAATCAGCTAAGTCTGAACTACATTCAACCAGGTTTATCTCAAATTGGTTTCAGCCATTTTCAAACTGGTTTATATGCACTGAGTGTTTGTTCTGGTACAGGTTTAAACAGTTTCTGATCACTTAAACCAGTTTAAGTGTAATGACTATCCCTAGCCATTGACTTCAAGGACACAACTCCCATGATGGTGGATTAAATATTGGGCTGTGACCAAGTCTGATGCCTCTGGTCACGCCACACTCTGGTCCTGATTAAGCCCAGGACCTCTCCATGTAAAAGAATGAGCCTCTACTTCCTGAGCTAAAGATTAGTCTCTGTTAACTAAGCAGAGGACTCTCAAGCCTCTTTATGTGCTCTTACCACTAGAGAGGGACAAAGAACTGTGTATTAGCACACAATACACTTTTACCTCCTAATCAAAGAGTAAGTCCTCACTGCCTCCCCCAAATTCCCCAAAGCTGATTCACCACTTGAATCAAACCATAATTATATATTATCAGCAGTCACTTTATTGCAAGGTTGAAGGATTAAATGCAGTTAACAGTGATGAATTCCAGACGCACAGGACAGAAGCATGAAGAGAAGACCAAGCTGTGAGTAACTAGAAGACAGAGTGTAATGTATTCTAAATATCTGATTCAATTAAGCTTCCTTCTGGTCTTTGTTTCAGCTTACAGATGGCTCATCAATCTATAGTTTAGGGACACGTTGCTATTCTTTCTAATGGTAATGACGTGATCAGGATGGAGACAGGTTTGATTAAACCCTCATGTTATGCTCTGCATATTTAAAATAGAGCAGAGTCCAGAGTAGAGGTGATACTTTAGCTTTGTATACAGAGATTCAGCCTGCCAGTCAGGAGACTGAGAGAGGAAAATGCATCTCTTCTTTATAAGAATACGAGAATTTCTGAGAATCAAATGAGATGTTTCCTAGGATGATGTTAAAGGAAGCCTATGTGGATTGTCACAGTCAATTTTTTTCCATTAAAAAGTTATCAATGAAAACTGGTCTTTTATCAACCCCACCCCACAAAAAAAACCCTCGACTGAATCTTTCTACTGAGTTCCCCACATTTTGGAAAAGGCCATAACATCATCCAGTGTACGGTCCACAGAGTCTTAAGAGGTGTTGCTCTTACTAACTTTTATTTGCCTGTATCTCTTGTTTGGGCTGCATCCTGTTGCAAAAGCCAGTAATGATCCTAACAAGCCAGCCCACAACTCTACCAGCTCTTTGATCTTGTTGGCTACCAAGAAATCCAAGCACGTGCAAACCACGTGTGTTTGTTTCTGATGTGCAAGTTATTTTATTGATGTTGTCTGACGTTTATATATAACTGTGTTCAGAACCTTGCTGAATGGTTACCATCAGCTAGATTTTTTTTTAGCCTCACTTACAGGTCTTTGTTGAGCTGTATGACCTTGAGTTGACTTCAGGCTGGCTTCATGTGTATTGGAGCTGTCTGAAACTCAAGTATGTATATGTCTGAGATCTGCTGTAAAAAAGATGTTAATCTGATGCATGTGTCTGGTTTCTAGTGAGTTGTCAGTGTAGCCATTGTGGTGTTGGTGTCTAGTCTCCCAAAGGACGTGCTTACATGACTGTAGGACTCACATTTTTAACTAGGAAAAGGGGGGGGGGGGGAACCTGTAGTCAATGCACTTGATAGAGCTCAGAAGTTCTCGGAAGCCCAGATCCTTCTTTCACTGGCAACCTGGTGACAAAAAACTTTGATGTTCGCAGTCCTAACTACTTTTTGCATTAGCTGGCGTCATTGGTAAAATAGGGATGATGATGATGGCAACTATTTTCTGACTTAATGGCAAGCTCTTTGGGGCAAGGACACTGCCTCCATGCTGAGCTTGGGAGTGCAGCTGAGATGCACACCCTGCCTTTCCTGCTCCCACCCTGTGACAAGAAGCATGCCTGAGAGCTCTTGAGTTCTCTCTTAGCTGTATTTATTGGTGTGCATCAGACCCATTGAAGCAGATACGGTGCCCACTTCCAGGATTTGGCACCTGCAGAGTCTTAGTGAGTGGCTGTCCTTCTCAGTGGTGCTCCTGGTTCTGTCACTGTGGCTCCATTGACAAGCCCTTGGCTTACTAAGTATTTGCTGAGTGCTTCCCTAAGTTTGGGCCTGGAGGCAGTACCTGGGAGTAGCTCATATTGATGAAACTTTAAACTCGCACAGATGCTAATTCAAGGACCGTGAAGATGTAAATGACCCAAGTTATTTAAACTCCATCAGGTTTGAGCCAAGACTTGGCTCATGTGGAGCCCTGCTGAAGTTAACGGGGGCTCATGTAAGTGAAGGGCTGTTGCAACTTGCATTGGAACCTTACTTTGGAAGTAAGGCAGGTGCTCTTCCTTCCTTTGTATTGAGTATGACACTGAGTATACTGTTAGCAATTAATGGATCATTGTTACTGTGTTGTCAACAGCATTAATAGTAGCGATATGAAAGCTACTGGTTAGGTCAGGAGCCCTCGGAGCTACCCTTAATTGCAGCGACCACGCTTCAGTTCAAAAGGGGAAACAAAAAGAACAAAAGGACAGTATGTTAGCTAACATTTGCACAGTCCAACTGGGAAAAATAGTTAACAATTGTTAAGCATTCCTCTTGGGAAGTCTAGTAACTTGTACCACTAGTGACAGAGAAAGAGAGCACATACGTTATTGATGACTGCATGCAGTGAAAGAACCACACTGATATCACTGGGTTATATTCAAGATCATGCTGTTGGTTTGGGAAATTGGATCTTTCCAATAGCAGAAGGTCATCCCACATAATTATTTGGGGCCAAGATGTTCAAAGCCATCAAATGATTTGAGGCCTGCAAGGATGATATATTGACACTAGATAACAATTATATCAGTTTCATATGCTGATCTTAAATGCACCAGGATTTAGAGTAGTCAGATGTGTAGTTATGCTGGGGTAGCTGCATAGAGTAGACTGCTGCTCCCATCACCTCTCAGGTAGGTAATGGGAGCATATAAAAGGCTGTTTGCCTTGCAACCTATTTGTGCAGGAGGTAATGACCACCCCTGGGTAAACTACAGACATGCAACACCTACTTTTGTGTAACTTTCATGCCTATCATTTTACACCTGACTTTTTTTTCCTGGTGTAATTCTATACCAGATTCCAGCTAAGTTAAACATTGTAGGCTTACATGTCATCTCTGTACTCAGGCTTATGCTCTTGTGAACATGTCACATGTCAGCATTTGTGTCATCTTGAGATCCCTCAGTTTTCAGTGGGAGTTCAGTATCTGAAAACTAAGTTTCCCCAAATCACCTCAAATAGTTTATTTTGCAAACTGAGGTCAGCTTCAGATATTTAAGGGGAGAAAATCATTTCTATAAAATTTCATTGCCCTTGTAACTCAAAAGGCATCCTCTAAATTAGTAATACTGTTTATATGTAATAATATTAAAATAGGAAGTAATATTATTACCAGGCTAAAGCAATTTCACACAAAGCTATTACAAAATTATCTTTTCCTCAGTAAATTATATCCAGTGATATCATCTTGTGAAAAATCAAAAGGAAAAAAAACCTTAGGAGTCTCCCTTTAAAAGGCTTTTCTATCCATCATTAAGAGCATGGGAGCACATGGGTTGATTTTTCTAATTGCCAATAGTGTGTTTATAAGCAGGCTGGGTTGTTTTGAGGGTTTTTTTTTGGGGGGGGGGGGGGGGGGGGGGG
>NW_017728994.1:23463005-23481129 GCF_001723915.1 Gavialis gangeticus | reverse complement strand
TTTCTAATTGCCAATAGTGTGTTTATAAGCAGGCTGGGTTGTTTTGAGGGTTTTTTTTTGGGGGGGGGGGCGGGCGAGGGGGTTAACATCCCACTTGACTATTTTTATTAATAGAACCTTTCTAATGCAGAACATGGGCAGAACAGCTTTGCATGCAAATATATAACCGTTGACCTTATTTAATATTCTTCATCTGAGTGTTTCAAAGGCCTCTCAATTCACCTATGAGGGGGATGGTATTACTTCCTCTTTGCAGGTAGAGAAACTGACAATTTCTCTACCTGAAAGGCCAGAGACACACCTGTGAGAGGATTTGGGCTACTTCTGTGCAGTATTTAAATTCCATTTAAATGGTCTATCCACCTCATTTCCTCACAGACCTGGATTTCACTTCTCATCAGACAGTTCTCAGTTCAACAAAGCACTTAAGCACATCCTTAAGTCCTTTGCTGAATCAGGGTTTTTAATAGCAGTGCCAAGAATAGAAGTGAAATCTCCTGACTCATATTGTTAGTCAGACCACCAGATAATGCTTCCGCTTTTTTACGTGCTCTGAGTTGGCAGAAAGTAACAGAGATCATTTATTTCATTATCTAATGCTAAAGAAAATTTAGTCCCCAGCTCCTGAATTAACTGGACTCCATGGAAATCTTTCAGCACAAAGTGGAATTGCTGTTTGCTTGCTATCATGTGGCCCAGGGGCGGGCAATTATTTTGGGCAGAGTGCTGCTTACTGAGTGTCGGCAAGCCATCGAGGGCCACATGACAGGCAGCCCAGGGCAGATTAATATTAATTTTCCAAATTTTTTAGGTGCCCTGCGGGCCAGACAGAATGACCTGGCGGGCCACATCCAGCCCCCAGGCAGCATTTTGCCCACCCCTGATGTGGCCTTTGCTGAGCATTAGCAAATCTGAGATGACCTCCTTCCTCTGACACTCTTTTATCTGGTGTTAGCACCCTTGTAGGTCAGTTGTGGGTACAGCTTTTATTTGCAGACTTTTTTTCTTTTTTTGGGGTAGGAAGCGAGGGATGGCTTCTCTTTGCTAGTTTTGCCAGTGATAGGGCTGCACTTCCTGTGTGTGAAGTTTTGCTGGGTGTTTCCAGACCTTGACACAGGAGCGAAGTGACCTACATATCAACTTTACAGATATTGCATAGTTAGGAAAATAATAATTAAAAAAAATCTTTCGGTCATAATTAAAAAAAAATAAAAACTGTTCCTCCACATCAAATCATAGAAAATTAGCATTGGAAGGTACCTCAGGAGGCCATAGTCTAACCCCCTGCTCAAAGCAGGGCCACTCCCAACTAGATCATCCCAGCCAAGCCTTTGTTTAAGTGGGTCTTAAAAACCTCCAAGGATGGAAATTTCACCACTTCTCTGGATAACTTGGTTCAGTGTTTTACTACTCTCCTAGTGGCACAGTGTTTTACTACCCTCCCACATGGCATGTTTTGTTTTTAAACCCAACGTAAATGGAAAGTACTTGCCTCTGCATTTTTTTTGTCGAGGTTCTACAAAGTGTTTTTCCCCGTTGTTGACAACCTGGGTGTATAGGGAGAATGCTTTAAGCTGCTTTCTCCAACAGTGAGTAAACCCTAATCAAGTCAGAGGATGTCATTGGGGATGGTGGTGAGAGAATTAGTGAGGCACTGTTAAAATTACACTCCTCTCCTCATTCAAATTTAAATTGGACAGGCTTATCACTGCTGTACTTTTTTTCTCCTCTTAGAGGAGAGGTAACTGGCAGGGGGTGGGGAGGGGCAGGAATGGAGAGAAGTGTTCAACATTTCTTGCCTGCCAGTACAGTGTTGCCAACCTGTCATGATGTGTGCTTTCTCTAAGCCTGTTCTCTTGCAATTACCAGGAAATTACTCAGGAAACACGTGGCCTTTATAGGAAGCAAAGGGCCCACTGATATTACAAATCTATCTGAATCTGTTTGTATTCATAGCTAGTAGATGATCCCAGCATGGTCCAGGGTCCTACCTCTGCAGTCCAGTAGGTTATTTGTACCATCCAGTACAGACAATGGCATCATCATTCAGCTGCGGATCTGACCCTTTCAATCTGATGTGCTACTAGCTCATAGCCAAATCACCCCCACAGCAGTCCCCAGACAAATTGGTTTTTAGGGAGAGGGAAACCATTTTTTATAGCTTGTCCTGCTTCCTCTTTTTGACATAATCTTATTACTTATCTATTGCCAGGATTCCCCTATGCTTGAGATATGTACAGACATTCAAAAAACCTGAGGTGGAATTGATCTAAGTTATGCAGTTTTCTGTAAGCACCGCAGTTTAGATGGGTAGCAAACAGAATGCACATTTGCCTTTTGAGCAGGAGTGAGGAGGAGGGTGGTAAATTTTAGGCTAGGTTTCACTATTTTTAAACCTGTCTGCGTGTGCTGAACTTTTGTTTCCGATCACTTATACCAGTAAAAGTGTAGTGTCTGTACCTGGCCTTCAATAATCTTTCAACGATTGTTTCAGGTCACTGATTTCAATGCCAGGTTTTCAAATTGCATTGTGCATACAATTGTCCCAGTACTGCTGTGAATCGAGGTGCTGGAATCCCCACTGGCTAGCTCATTTGCACTGCAAAGCACAAGGAAGGGTAGGCAAAGTTTTTGAATAGAGCAATTTAAGGGCATTGCCTTTTGGTGGAGTTTTATTTTTTCCTATGAAGATTATTTTTGAGATGGCAAGTGCTCACTATCAGGGCACGTTCAGCTGTCACAGACTGGTATTCAGAATGACTAGTCATTTTCATAGGCCAACGAGGTTCTTTGGGTGAATCTGATATCTTTTATTAGACCAACTTAAACAGTTGGAAAAAAAATTCTTAGCAAGCTTTTGGGTTTAATTTTTTACCCCCAACTATTTAAGCTGGTCTAATAAAAGATATCAGCATTACCCAAAGAACCTTGTTTGACTATATCCTTAGACCAACAGGGCTACAACCTATACCCCTGTAATCACTTTAATTTGTTTTGGAGGAATAAAAGTGGGAAGGAGCTTCCCATGGATCTCACTAAAGGCATTTGGGTGTCTCCAGTGGTGTCGTTTTGATGGGTAAATTTTGGGTGTCTCCAGTGGTGTCGTTTTGATGGGTAAATTTAGCCCGTCTGCCACTTTTTGGAAATGGTGGAGCTGATTTGGTTGTGCAGTCTAATTCAATCAACAGCTGGCACCATCTATAGAACTAGGGCTTCTGAGAACTGCACTTCTTACAGTGGTTGACTATGCAGTGTGAATTTCTTGGTAACTTTTTAATTGCCTTAGAAACTGCAGTTTTCCTTTTGGATTGTCTTTTGTGGTTAGACCTAGAGAAATGTAAAGTTCTTCACACCACCTAGCAAGTATCTTCCCATCTCATTAATGTGAAGTACTTTTTTAGAGCTCAGTTTTAATTTGGAGCAGTAGCACCACAAAATTAACACTTCCCAACCATATTTTGCTTGGATTTTTCTGTTCAGCAAAATTTAGACTCTTAAAAACTACCCCAGAAGTCTTGCATTTGATTAGCACATGACAAATCAAGTGAATCTTGGTAGTTGCACTGAGAACCTCACTGGAAACATGTACCTTAAATTAAAAAATAAAACACATTTAAGGGGAAAAAGGACAGCTCTGTTCTCTGCCCCACTCTTATGGTACTTGCCATAGTCACAAATTGAGACAGATGTTTCATTTTGTACCCATCTGCTCAGAACAATTTCTACCACAACACACATACAGTACTTGCCTACATTCCTTTTTAGCATGTCAGAAAGCACAAGGAGGAGCAATATTAAACACTGGGTATGATGCATGCGCTAACAGCTCTTTACTACTGCATTTTGCAGCCCAGTTACACAGCACCCATCTCTCATTTCCCCTTCGATCTTGACAGTCATTTTGCAGCAATAGATTCCCTCCAAACTGTGTCCCCCGACCCCATCTCAGTCAGTGTCTAAGATCAGGTTGGGCAGCAACTTGTATCTTGCCATGTCCTCTTTGTGCATGAAATCAGAAAGAATGCCACTGTGGATGGAGTATGGTAGTAGACCTGCCAGATTTTTTATCTTTAACCGCCTTGCTCCAATTCTCGTAAAACAACAAATGCTTTGCCATCCTTCCTCCTCAGCTATACAGGTGTGCTGCCCTTTGCATGCTTTGTGATACGGAAGTTGCATTGTTCTGGGTTACGTGTTTTCCTCTCCTTCTTTTTCAGTGCTGCTTTTCGGTCGCTCACTAGAATTTTCTAGACCAATGAAGGAGGTTCACTCCTGAATGGCTGAGAGTAGTTAATTCCCCTTCAAGGCAGTGGAAGCAGGAAGCACAGTTGCAGAGGAATGACAATTTTATGGCTCAGAGACTGGACTGGGATTTAAGAGATGAGGACTCACTTTTGCTGGTGTATGGATTCTCTAGGCAGACCCTGCGTAAGTCGCAGCTTCCTTGGCTCCTATCCCCAGTCTTTGTTCTGCAAATGTAGTCTTTAAGTAGTTTAGGATAGTGACCATCTTGGCTGAAGGAGGGCCCCATTTCCAACAGCCACTCAGGATCTCCATAGATTAGCCTTTTCAGGTGATTCCCTTCCCCCACCAATGGTCTGACAATGACAACTTCAAGTGGGATCTTCCCTTTCATTAAGATAAAAAGAAAAAGCCAAAAAAAAGAGAAACTCTACACTAAATCTTAATTTCCCATCCTAACTTATTTTTGGATACCATTCATTGTTCTGCTTTTCCAGTTCTGTGCAATCTTGCCATGACACAGGTTCAAATAGTTGTTTTTGGCAGTGTTCCACCTTCATTTGACCTGATGATGGTGTGCTTCTCAGTCCTACTTCTGCTGCTTAGCATCTTCCTCCCACTATAACTTGAATGCAAATGTCACACCATCCCCTATTGGGATCATACCGATATTGACTCGTGCATCTCGGAGAAGTTTCTCATTGAGGAAGTGGATGCTTTGGGTGGCTAGGTCATCCTTCCTTGGATTCAATACTTTCCCGTTCCACAAAACCTATTGAAAGAAGCAATTCCCAGGCTCAAAGATGATTGTATGTAAAACACACACTATATCTGAATAGGTCAGGGCTTGGCAACTGGGGGCCTGCAGGCTGGATCTGGTCTGACCCATGGCAGCTCATGTAATTAACAGCAGCTCACAATAGCAGATAAGGTGTTCCCAAGTTCCAGTTGTCTGCCTTTTGCTATCAGGTCTTTTTGCAACATCTGCTGATTGCCAAAGGGTGCAGGGGTGTGGCCCATAGTGGCAAACGATTACCAACCCCTGGACTAGGCTATTGATGCCGCTGTTTGTGCCTTCTGAGAATGCTGAAAAACAATACTGCTGCATTGCAAGACTATACACTTGTTTGTGTGCAGTTGTGCATTTTCATAAAAATGCTGTTTTAAACAGTTCAAATCATAACTAAAGACTGCGGACACTCAGTTATATCCAATCCAAAGCCTATTCTGAACCCAGGCAGCTCATTGCACTAGTATAGTTAAGGCACATGTGTTATGTTATTGACTACTGACACTGGCATGATATGGTCAATGTTGTGTCAAGCACAAAAGATCTGGGAGTTCAATTCCCTTCTCTGCTGAGAGTATTCAGACCTACATTTCCTACCTCCAGAAGGGGTATCTTCTCAGACTTCTACTGTAAACTTTTTGCAACAGAGATCACCTTTTGTTCTAAGAACAATGGGATCCTGATCTATATGGCTAGGGCTTTTAAGTGCTACAATAAAATTCAAATTTAAAAATATTGTGCTTGCTTGTTGTATGTGCTTAAATGCTTTGACACCAGCCTTGTGTGTCCTGGTTTTTGCATATCGTAGGGATAACAATACCTATATAGTTTTATAGCTCTCTTTACTATCTTAATACAGAATGCTAAGAGTACACAGAATCTCAAAGCTTTTTGCATATATTAAGCTTCCAACCAGTCCTTCAGAGTAAGAGAGGTATGTTTAGAAATTAGGCAGACATTTGAAAGTCTACATCAGGTATTTCTACAACCACCTAAACTCTGATCGTGTTGTGCCATACTGTTCAGTAACAAAGCTAACTGATTAGCAGAGACCTAGGCAAAATCAATTCTACATATACATGGTTTATATTATGTATGATGCATTATAAGAGGATATGATTGTGTAAGGATAGCCTTACAATTTTCCAAGGTATTGGTATTCTAAAAAAGAATGGGTATATTCATAACTAAGCCTGGAGTTTGTTTTTGCAGTTTGCTGCAATAACAGCAGATATTAGGCAGGGCAGAGTGGCACATAACTAATTGTTCATGTAATGAGTTAGTCTTTAAGATGCTGCCCTGCTCTATCTTCTACCTGACTTCAAACTAATGCAATTAACAAATTCTCTCTGAAGATATTTGGGAACAATGTACTTAAACAATGTACTTAAACAATTATAGTGTTTAGCCCCCTTTGTAGCTTAGCAATTGAAATATAACCATAACTCATGGATTAGATATTTCATTAACACCCTTAATTCTGATGAGATGCTCAGAGGCAGAAGCACTAACTTGCATTGTCACTGCTCCCACCACTTTAGTACTTACATTATCAATGGCTATTATTCCTCCTTTCCTTACAAGACGCAAACATTTTTCATAGTACTCATTGTAACTTTCTTTATCAGCATCTATGAAAGCAAAGTCATAGGTCTCAGCTTCGCCATCAGCCAGCAGTTCATCTAGATAGGAAACAAGGTATGTTGTTATGTCTTACTTTAATATTGCAGAAAGGGATGAGATAATCCAGTCATGTTGAAGGTTTCGCTATTATTGTTTAGTGTTCCGATAGCCTTATGGATATACTCTGGACTTGTATAGCTACCTACCGGAAAACTTCTCTCTTTTTCAACCAATCAAAAGTTCATGTTCTACAAGGTCTGTCTACTTCAAGGAAGTTTACTAGGTGGTTTTAAATCTGCCTAGAGGCATGGAGCCTGAATTTGGTTCAATAATAACAAGCCAGGCAGTTTTAAATTGGATTTATGCTCCATCTCTAACTCGTTTTAGAACTTGATGTAGCTGGATTTCTTTTAAAGTTGATTAGAAAAAGTTTCCAGCGTAGAAAGACCCTAGATGTTAAAGGATTTTTGTTTTTCGGGTAAACCAGCTGTTATGCAAAATGCCATATCGTAGGTCACAAATAATTCTTAGCTGAAAAGCATTTGGGCAGCGTTGGTAAGGGCATTCCTGCTCAGGCATGATGGCAAATGACAGTGACATGTTTACTGTGTGGTCTCTTCTCAGGATTCTTTTCCTTCCTTTTTCCCTCCCTGGGCCAAAACAGGCAGAATTTGGATCCATTTAAGCCCTTTTAAATTGTTTTCTGGCTGAAAGTTACAGCTCTGAATGGTGAGCTGCTAAGAGCTGGATCCATTAGCCAGTTTTCACACCCTCCCCAAGACAGTACCTTGCTATCTAAAGCTCTGCCTGTCAGTACCACATATTGTAGGAGGAACCCCAGCTTGGAGCCTTGCTTCCTATTCCAGCTGCTCTGTAGTGATCAGAGGCATCGCCAGAAGGAACTGAAGGACTGTTGATGGGTCTGAACAAGCCCTTCAAAGGACAGAATGAGGCCCAGGTATGGTTAATTCTTATAATAGGAGGGGAAACAGTAGCTAGTCCTAGATTTTTCTGCTTAGGCAGGCAGGGCAACTGTCAAACTAAGAGGAAAGGGTACTATGAGCATTCCTCATTGGCTGTGGTTGACTGCTGCTGGCAGTGTTTTTTCCTAACAATATTTCTTCTACAAGGTAGACTGCATAATTAAGGCAGCAGGAGAGTGGGGTAAGCCAGGGGAGAGGAAGCAGTGGGACTGGTTTTAGGAAATAAATAGCCAAACAGCAAAATGTCCTTCCTCAGCTACCCATTGGGCAGGCTGGTGTTACGGAAGACTGCACTGAATCATAGAAATGTAGAGGCTGGAAGGGACATTGAGGTATCATACAGCAAGACCCCCTCTACTGACGCAGGATTGGGAGTATGTAGAATCTGAGTTTGCCTTGCCTGTTTTTACAGCCTCCAATAAATGGCTCTTTAACCTGTCTTAGAAGGCTAGCTGCAACTGTTCACTACTCGCATAGTTACAATGTTTTGCCTAAACTTTATTGCAAATCAGGCAGGCTTTTTCATCCCATGTTCTCTGTTTATGGAAAAGAATTGATCACACTTAAACCATCTTTTAAATTGCGGAAGGTAAATACCATGTCCCTCCTCAGTGTTTTTTTTTCCTTCTGGACAGAGGCAAATCCATCTGCCTTTCCCATGCTCTTGGCTTTGCGTTTTCCTGAAAATGAATATTAAAATGTATTCCCCTAGATGAAGGACTTTTCTGTCTTTGGAGATTATACTCTGGTTTCTTGGCTGCTTCTGCATCCTCCACTCCCTTAAGAAAACACTTCCTGCCTAAGACAAACAGATGTCCACTTGGAGTAAGAGAAGCTGGGCTTTGTCCAACTAATTTACTTAAGCAGCTTTCCTCATGGGAGAAGCAGCTGACAATACTACTTATTAGATTAAGCAAAGCAATGAACAAGGCAGTTAAGTTCTCAGTGTACCCATGGACAGCGTAGGGACAGTTTTTCCATCCCTGATTTCTCCATAACAATACCTGGAAGAATTAGAATTGCTGAAGTCTTCAAGTCAATATTATGATTGAGCTAAACCATGTTCTTCACTGCTAGGTAAGAAAGACTTCAGATAATAAACTCCTCCCACACCCTGGATCTCCACCCTTTACTTTTAATATGCATTTCTGTTCCTACCTACCAAGTGTTTCACTTGCTCGTTTAATCCGTAAGTCAATTTTATGCTCCACTCCTGCCTAGAATAAAAAAGGAAATAGATTTGATCAGGGCCAGCTTTACGGGTTGGCGACACGGGTGACTGCCAAGGGTGTCGTGGTCAGGGGAATGCCACATGCACACACAAGTGTGAGCAGCTTGAGCTCACAGCAGCACTTTCCCCCTCCTGTGGACCAGCTGATCCCTGCCCCAGGCAGAAGGAGCTGTGCCCAGCCCATCCTGCCTCTACCTCCAGCCACTGCTCAAGAGGAACCAGACAGGGCATGTGCGGGTGGGATGGTGCCTGTGCAAACCTGTTGTATGCTGTGCCCGGCTTGTTCTGGTCTGGCCTGACAAAGAATGTTTTCCATTTGAGGGCTTGTCAAGCTCTACTCTAACTCCATAGGTGGTCCAGTAAAAGACAGACATACCATTTTGGGTGTCCTTACTGAGAGGCACACAGCAGATGACACTAACCTCTTTCCACAGTGGCTTCCCAATATTGACATAATCTTCATTTATATCACAAGCAACAACTCTGCCATTATCTGGCAAAATGAGTGCCATGTTCAAAGTATTGTAACCTGTAAAAACACCTGTGCAAGATGACAGGGGAAAAAAAGTCAAGGAAGGCTCACCCTGCTAAGAAAACTGATTAACAGTAAGCAAGGTTGCCTTTTGTTAAAGAATAAAAAATTAGAATAGTTGAAATCAGCAAATCATTAACAGAATCTGTAGGTTTTCTAATACCCATTAACAAGAGTGGAATTGCACAGCTATAAAAACTAAACAGCATGCAGCTGCATCTTGCTGTTAACCCTCCTGTAACTATATTTTTAGCATAGTTTCCCTAATGTTTTCCTAAACTCAGAAGGCAAAATTCTATCCTAGCCTCTCCAAGGAATTTCGGGCAACCACCAGTATTGCTTGGCTCTCAAGTACAGCTAAGTCCTAAGGTGACATACACAGGAGCATAAGGGGCAAACATAGTGAAGAGCTGCATGGTGGCCATGTAGGGGTTGAACCTAGAGGGGAAGTCAAGCTTAGAAGCTCAAAACAATCATGCATGGCATGAATTGCCTTTTGGGCACCTCTCAATGTGGGATCAGGGAAAGGAAACAGGGCTTGGGGCACTAAATTGTCCTTGCCTGAATCATACAGGTGGGCCACAACTCTGACTCACTGTGCAATGGTTGTTTAACACTGTAGATTTACATGTCCAAAAGAGCATGAGCATGAAGATCCCTCTCTTCAGGATGCAGTGTGTTGTTGAACTCTCTCACCACCGTTCTTTTTTACTTGGGTTTCCTTCTCTTCAGATTATGTCCATTTGGGCTGTTCATCTCTAATTTCTAACCTTACTTAAGTTGATACTGATTCAAAGGTCAGCACTATTCTCATTGTATCCAAGGGGATAATAGAGGCTAAGGACCAGCTTTTTCAGGTGCCTAAACTGTGATCTCTCAGGTTTGACTTCCTGCAGAGCCGTGCAAACACTGCAGCTTAATCACAGAATTGTAAAACATTAGGGTTGGAAAGGACCTTAGGAGGTCATCTAGTCCAGCTCCCTACTCAAAGCAGGACCATCCCCAACTATCTCATCCCAGCCAAGGCTTTGAGTACACGGATCTTAAAAACCACTAAGAATGAAAATTTCACAACCTCTCTGGGTAGCAGTAGCTTGTTCTAGTGCTTTACTAGCTTCCCAGTTTTAATATCCAACTTAAAAACTTCCCTTGCTGTAGCTTGAGCCCATTGCTCCTTGTTGTATCATCTTTCATCACTGAGAACACTCTAGCTCCATCGTCTTTGGAATCACCCTTCAGGTAGTTGAAGGATATTATTAAATCCCTTCTCAGTCTGTTCTTCTCCAAACTAAATAAGCCCTGTTGCCCCAGCCTCTCCTCAGAAGTTATGTGCTGCAGCCTACTAACCATTTTTGTTGCCTTCCACTGGACTCTCTCCAATTTGTCCAGATCCTTTCTGTAGTGTGTGTGTGTTTGGGGGGGGGGTGGCATCCAAAACTGGCAACAGTACTCCAGATGTGGCCTTGCCAGTGCCAAATAGAGAGGAAGAATCACTTCCCTGGATCTGCTGGCAACCCTCCTACTAAAGCAGTCCAGTATGCTGTTAACCTTCTTGGCAACCAGGGTACACTGCTGGCTCACAATCAGCTTATTGTCCACTGTAACCCCCAGGTCCTTTTCTGCAGAGCTGCTGCTCAGCCAGTCAGACCCCAGCCTGTACCAGTACATAGGACTGTTCTGTCTTAAGTGCAGGACTTTGCAATTGTCCTTGTTGAACCTTATGAGATTCCTTTTGGCCCAATCCTCCAATTTCTGAGCAGCAGGTCAAGAAAAGCACCTAGTTGGCCTTTCCAATACTTGTACCGGAAAGCTGTCCCCCGCATTCTCCAAGAACTTCCCGGATTGCCTGTGCAGTGCTGTACTGCCCTCCCACCAGATGTAAGGGTGACTGATGTTCCGCATGAGAACCAGGGCTTGTGATCAGGAAACTCCTGCTAGATGAAGCTTTCTTCAAACTGCTATCTCATCTTCTTGACATCACCCTTGTTGCTCTCCCCTTTGACCCTAACCCAGAGACTTTCAACAGGCTCTTATCTCCAGTTTTGTACGTGAGCACTGAGCAGTCATACAGCTTTTACATAAACAGCAACTCCTCCCCCTGTATTCCCCTGCCTGTCCTTCACAAACAGTTTATACCATCCATGGCAAATGCACAAAATCAGGCACAAAAAAGGGGTTAACTTGAAAACCCCCAAATTGGCGGCCACCTGGAACCTTCTGCTTGCCAATATCACAGAGACTGCTGGGGTGAAAGGCAGGATCCTGCCCTGTTAGACCTTCCCCTACTCCCATCACCTTTGGTGTTTGGTAGATCTAACTGCACCATGTTGGATTGTATAGCAAGGGCCAAAGCAAGGAGCTCAGTTATTTTATACAGCTCCAGAATGGGTGGTACTGGACATTACCCAAATAATATGCATTCTTACCAATTTCAATAACTTTCTTCGCTTTGATGAGTTTAGCCAAATTTGCCATAAGCTGAGCTTGGTCACAAGACACCATCATTCTGCCCCAGGGGTGATCCAAGGTGAGCTAGAAAAGGAAACAAAGTACAACGTTGGGAAAAAAAAACAGGAAAAGAAAAGTGACTTCTCATGCAGACAGGCCCCAGGGACAAAGATATCAGGACTGTGTGCATGAGGGAAAGATGGTTTTGAATTCAGCAGTAATTCTGGGAGGAAAAAGAAATTCTTTCAAGGAGTGGTGTAGGTAAACTAACAATTTGGGTAATAAACTATTGGATGTGTTTTTCAGTAGCACAGGAGATTGTGGAGCTTTAAAGAATAGACAATAAGCTTGGGCAAATCTCTAAAAGCAGTACCCTCATTCAACCAGAAGATACAGGCTTGATGCAGGAATTGCTGTGTGAAAGTTTATAGAAGGAGGTAGAGGACCTTCATGGCCTTTTCCAGCCATAAGATATTTTGTACTTGGACACCAGCATAGAAAACAAAGCTGAAATAGTAGTTTGGCCCAGTAGAAAGAGCTTTGGACTAAGCTTCAGAAGGTCTTGTCCCTTTTCTGAACTCTACCACTGTCCTGCCGGGTGAGCAGCCCAAGATGTTTTACCTTTCAGTGTTTCAGTTTCTGTGTGTGTGTGTGTGTGTGTGTGTGTGTGTCTTTTAAATGTTAATAGGGACTTGCCTCTTGTACAGAGTAGTTTGAAGACTATGGAAGAGAAGATTTATAGAAGGGGTAGGTGGTGTAATTTCATACAGGTGGGATGTAGCCATCAGTGTTGCAAAGGATGAGTAACACTACTCTATCTGCACAGTATACTCTTGTACTCATTGCACGTTCACAGTCTGTTTTCAGATAAATCAGGGCAGCTTCACACAGCTTCACTGGTGTAGGGGTATGACCTAGGGAAGGAGCATGGTCACACACTACCTTATAGCCAGAGGTCAATGTCAGCAAAGGTAAGTAGAGGACAGCCTGGCAGGAACCACACAGACACCCACAGAGCTCCAGCATGAGGTTAGGATAAGGAGGTGTAGAGGTGGTATAAAACTTCAGTATCAGCTGAAGATCTAGATTCAGGTCTTTATGATCTAGAGATAGACACAAACCATGGAATCTGGATCTGGGATATCAAACATTTGTACCTTTTGCACATGTTTTGTATCTGGGGTTTTCCTTTGAGTTTATCTCTAATAAGAAGCAAGCCTCTGTGATGTCCTCCTTCAACTGTCATAATACATACTAGAGCTGGAACATGCAGACTCAGCCATTCAAGCCTATCTCCCTGCAAAAGAACAACTGTTCTCCCTAGGACACTTCCTAATGCTTTGTCTTAAGTGATCTAATGCTTTTAGACCTCCTAGTGATGAGGTTCCTGTCTTGGAAGATCTCCCCTATCTATTTTATATCCTAAGTTTTTACCTTGTTTTTGTTGCTCTTATTAATGGTAAATTATTAATGTAGTTATCTATTAGAAGGGCCAGCACCGTGTCCAATTCCACTGCAGAAGAGAGCATTATGGAAGTTAAAGGATCTAAGCAAACTGCAGAACAGAGGGCCCTGTTTGTTTTATTTAACAATGGCATGTGGACTAGTTCCTCAGCTGTTTTTAGCCTTGAAAGAGTAGCCTCATGCTTAAGTGGTGCATATGAATACCCCATGTTGGCCTTGTCTATACTCACTTTGCTCTGCTGCCAGAACTTTTGGGGGGCAGAAAGCAGCTGCTACTACCAGCACATGTGCACGTTGACATGCTTCTAGGAGCTTTGAATGGTTCCACTCGGTAGCTGTGCTGCTAGAGCACAAAGTGCACTCTGGGAAAGCATCAGCTGCTAAAAGGACTACAGCAGCCAGCTGAAGACATGTGGATGTCCACACATACCACTTAGCAGCAGAAGTGAAGTGACTCAGCCACCAGAAAGACACCAGTTTCTAAAGTTGAGTCTTGAGTGCGAACATGTTCAAAGTTTTCCCAGCAGAACTGGACTTCCCTCTATACAAAACAGGGTCCTAATCAATTGTGTTAGTCACAGTCCTGCCAGTCACCAAGAGACAAGTGCGGGTATTTGGAGGCACTTAGGAAGAGTTCTTCTGTCGTGCTCATATGTGCCTTCCCCAAAGGAGTTAGAACTGTAGAATACAGCCTGCATGTAGGCAGGCACCCTGTGTGGTCCTTCAGGGATCATTGAGACAAATTTTCTGTCTGGCACTTGGTATATACAGTGCAGATAGTGGTTTCTATAGATCTAGGCACAAAAGAGTAGATAGAAAATAGGAAATTCTTGTGGGATAGCACATATTTATTGGGCATGGACAATACAGAAATGAATGTTCTTGGAACATTAACAGCAGCACCAGATGTCCAACCCTAAATGAGAGTACCTTAAAAAAATACTGACCAGTCGCAGCTTCTTTAGAAGTGGGTGTTCCCTTAAAGAATAGTCCAATATGTATTGCCAGAGCAGGCTGTCTTTTCCAATAATAGCCTTAGATGACTTGGATGCTCCAAAAAATATAGACGGATATTTCTTGCCTATAAAAACAAAAGATATTAATAGGCCTCTGTGCCTCAATAGAAGAAGCTTGCAAAGCTTCATTAAATCCAGAGTAAATAAAAGACCAAGAAAAATGTTGAAGTAGCTAAAGGCTACATCAGTAACTGATGGAGGATACTGGGTATCATATTCTTACAGAATAAGTGGTTACACAGGAATTAGTACTGAAAGACATGGAAATGAAACGAATGACTCTCCCCCTTTAGGAGGTCTTTCTAGAATGGGGTTGGCTATATTGCCTTGTTAGCTTGAACAATCTGCACTGCTACTGTACTCTGATATACTCACCCTGTAGATAAATACAGGGGTGTAGGTCACTTGAGCTCTAAGTCTGGTGATGACTTTCATTAAAATAAAAACTCACCTAAAGAGGTACTGGACTCTGCTGTCACAAGAGGTTCCTTCCCTTAGTTCAGCAGATTTTCTAGCATAGAGTCAAGCTAGCCTTAACAGCTGGAGTTTAACATGTGTCTTTTGGTGTGCAGAGCTACTCTAGCTCTTGACATGACCCCCAATTCTTCTGCTGTTAGTCAAGGTGTAAAACAATCTGCAGAAAGCTGTGGAATTGGTATAGCAGTTCTACTTCTCAATATAATATTTTTACTGTTAAGCAGCCGTTTTAAATGCTTAGGAAGATACGTGTATGTCTGCAGTTACCCAGCAAGGGGAGCACTAGGAAAGCATGCATCACCTTTAAGACCTTGGCCTTTTAATCTTGTTGGTAGGTGCACTTTTCAGCCTCTTAACGTACTGTGGCGTAGTGGATTATACCGACAGACTTGGACCTTAATAGCATTAATATATTTCCTGCCAAAGCTCAGTCAAACCTGTTCCTTGCACTTACCTCTTCTTAAGAGTGGTCCTCAGAGGTGATAATCTGCCTCACGATATACTCAAATTCCCTTCATATATATTTACTGATTTTAAGCACAGCAAAAATGTACCCAATGGTGTATAGGTTGCTTTGATGTAACTTTAGGAACAGACAGAACAAGAGCTTTAAAGTTAAGTGCCCAGATCCAGACTCTCCTGTGTCATCATGGGATGGCTGGTTCCTTGACTAGGAAAGTTTGTTAGGGAAATGGAAGTTTCACACTGTCAACTCTCAAAATTTAACTGAGGGTTTTGTAGTGAGAGGTTCTCTCTTTAAGCCCCAACTGACATAGTTAGAAAATTACATGAACATTTCAGCTTTGTTGATTTTAAATATGTTTGAAAGAGATTGATTTTGTTGCCTTCATGGTGGTAGAAAAATGTTTTAGAAATGTGAACCCTAAGATCAGAATCCAGAACACAAGTGAACAGTGTTGTACATGTGTGCCACATTTTGTGGGCAGTGAATGAGGTCTCATGCTTTTTACAGACCACTCAAGACTGATGGTCTGGGCAGTGACTTCTGAATGCTGGGAGTTGGCAGTACTGTAGGAGGCACAGTGCAGAACCTAGCCCAGTGAGCACAGGACTGCCATGGATTCACACAGTCCCTCATCCTACAGCCAGATCTGTTCATGCAAACCTCTGCACCCAAGTGCACTCCAACAATAGGCCAAGGAGTCCACAGAAGCAGACTTCAGGGCAGGATTGGGCCTGAGTTCTGCTGTCCTGCCTGCAGAAACTGGCTGTTACTCGAATCAGGCAGGCAGGTACAATGCCATAAGGGGTGGAGTTAGGTTGGGGCAGGGGTGGAGGGAATTCCTTCCTGATGCTGCAGGGACAATGCTGAAAAGCCTGCCAGTCCATTAGCCTTCTCTTAGGGATCCATTGTAGGAGACTCTGTTGCTGTGCAGATCAGGTGTCACCCACCGTCCTCCCCAGCTCCTTGCACAGGAGAAGATGCCAGTCTCCTGCAGGGTAATTCCCACCCTCCTCTCCCAGGGTTCTCCCAGGCTCTCACTCCATGAGGAAGTGCAGTCGGGAGACCCCTGCTTCCATCAGAGCCATCTTGAGTCCATGTGTTTGGGCAGCTTGCAACCGATCAGAAAAGAAAACAGCACTTACCTGCTAGGACTCCGGTAGCAAAAGCAACCCCCAGCATCGCAGTGCCCACAGCCACTTCTTTAGTGACACTGAACCAGGGCATTTTGCACAATGCAGAGAGAAGGGCTGCTTCTGGCTGCTGCAGCGTTCAGCACAGTGACACTACTTCCCTGAGCCCATTAGATTGCCTTATCTAGTGCATGTCACATGCTTCCACTCCAGGCGTGGGCGAGCATCTCCATCACGTGGGAACTGTGCTGATCAGTGGGGCAAGAGCAGCATCTAGAGGCGAAGGGGAAAAAAAATAAAAGGCCAGAGCAAGTTATTGTTTATGGATGAGCTTTCCCACCATCTGAAAGAGAAAGGCATGAAACAGTAATAAGCACAGGTTACAAGAAAGGGCTCACAAAAGTAGCATTTAAATGGTCTCAGGGAATCTAAGGCAATCACGTGTACCAGCAGAGTCTAATGTCTGCAATGGCTGGAAAATCTCTACCTTGGAGCTCTGAGTTGCTGGGAGGTGTAAAAAATAGTTTGCAGTGTGTCTGGAAAGGGCTGACAGAGTGATTTTTCTTGGAATAGGTGGTAGGACTTCTTTCTGCTGTGAGGATTAAATAACTTGACATCTGTAGGATGCCATGATGGGAGAGGGGGATATGTTTTCAAGGTCTGTAGGCCATGCCTGGTGCTAGCTGTGGTGCAATGGCTTGCTCTTTGTTAAGGGTAATGCTTATAGCAGTGACCTGGGGCTTGACAAGTTATTGCCCCTCTTGCCCATTGTGTCTTGTCTGCTTTTACTGCAAACATGACACAACAGGGCTGTCCCCTACTATGTTCCTGCACTCCAGTGGAACTACAATCTCATTTGGAAGCTGCAGGTGATAATATAATAAATAAATGCCACTAATTATTAGTAGTGTTTCCTTTGAAGAGCTACAAGAACCATGAGAAAATAACTGCCCACATGCCATTTTACAGACAAGAAAACAGAGGCACAGAGAAAATGACTTTTCTAAGGACATGCAGTGAGTTAGATATTGAGTCAGATGTGGAACAGGGATCTTCTGCTTCCCAGTCCTTTGCTCCCACCACTGTGTTCATGAAATTCTCCAGGGCCTTTATAAACATGCTCTCACTGTTTATAAAGCAGGTGGGTACTTCAAAAGCTTGGGGAAAGGGGTAAGCTGTAGAAAGGGAAGATTACTTTCTTTTGAGAAACCCAGTGGAGAGAAGAGGCCAGGGTTATTATTAAGCAATAGTGTGGATCCATTCCTCAGCAACAGGTTTACATTGCAGAGGGTTTGCTTGTAGGAGGTTTCAGCAGAAGAAAGGAAAGAACAGGCATTGCTGAGATCCAGATCCACAGAGACATTTAAACATTGTTCTTTCGTTGATTTTTTTCCAGCTACATTGGTTATGAGGGACAGTCTTATGCTGTTATTTAACACCAGTGCTGGCAGTTTCTTAGCTGTCATTGCAGTCAACAGGGCTGGAAAATCAGTAGGAGTTGGGTGCCTGAATACCCCTGTGGATCTGAGTCTGAGAGTCTGAGGGCCAAATTTATCCCTGCCTTGTGTGTGTATTAGGGCTGTGTGAAGCTTTGTGTGGTGATTCGATTTGGAAGAGATTTGGTCCAATTTGGTGGCTGAATCTCCAAATTTGAATTGAATCAGGGGACCAATTGAAAGGTCCAAATCAATTCAAAGCTCTCCAATTCTTCAGAAAAGATTC
>NW_017728994.1:23444741-23458005 GCF_001723915.1 Gavialis gangeticus | reverse complement strand
ATTAGGTGTATGTCTGCGGTGAAGGTTATTGATGTCACATTCTCAGGGTGGAGGGGTGTTTTGCCTGAAAACAAGGTGGGGTCGGGCAGGCAGTGTGTGGCTGGCTAAGGAGATAGTGAAATGCTCTTATCCCTGGCATCAGAGACTTTACTAACTGACATCTGTCACATTTGGTTTGTTTTCTCCCTTGTCCTCGGATCAGGCAAACAACCAAACACTTGTATGTGAGGTGTACGGTTTTGTTGTGTGTATACAGCTTATGTGTATCCTTGTAACCTCTGCTGGAGGTGTGCTCCCTGGCTTTCCTTTGTGGAACTGAAAGCTGCCCTCCCGTGGCCTATATATCCCCTGAACAGGAGCAGCACTTGTAACACCCAGCCTGTGTCACCCTCTTACCCTGGGACACCATTCTCCACCAAGTGCAGCAAGCTTTGCTGTCATAACAAGGAGCACGAAGCAATGTGAATCTCATCCTGCATTACGCATGACTCCTAAAGGAGAATTTTGTCATTGGAATGGGTTCCCTTTAAAAGGGAGCTGGTAGTATTTAAAAATCTGAATGCATTTCCATTTCAATACGGAAGGTATGAGTAGGTCTCACAGGAAGCCACAGGGCCTGGTAGAGTCTAGGAACAAAATGCTGTCAGTGTGTGATTTCACAGAACCCAAAAGAAGGGTTGGATACATTGCTTTACTCAGTGGATCTGTGCCAGGGACTGAATGTAGAGGCCTTTACACATGCCAAGAGTTTCCTAATATGGAACTTGTAGCCTGAAAAATGAGGCAGGGATGAGAAAGAAGTCACTTAAAAGTCCGGTTTCTGGCACATCTTTAAGTCACATGCAAAAACAAAATAACTGACAATTAGTTCTTTAGGGCAGGATTTTTTTTTCAGCACAAAAAATGTAGGTTAGCAGTGTGATTGGGTTTTTAAATACAGTGGGTTGTTTTATACCTGCAAAAGCACTTCTTTGCCAGCATAACTTATTCTGTTCAGGGAATTGTTGTAATTATATTGGCAAAAGCAAAAGCTGTGCCTTCACTTAGAGGTGTGGCTGATATGCTTGTAAATCTTAAACTTGAGTCCCCAGTGGCCTGCTCTGTTTCACCAGTGGCAAGAGCAGCACACAAAACCAGATCCTAAGTCTTGGCTGGTAGAATATCTTTCAGTTCACTTCTGGAATATACTTGCTTTTTTGAAGGTTATGAAGAGTACAGTTTTTTATTTGGAATCTTGCCACTTTGTGTTCTTTTGCTTTGTAAATGGAGCATTTCTGTCTGTCTTGCAAATGGACAAGTTATTAGGAAATTGGGATAGGTCTCTTGGAAGTTTCAAAACTGCCTGAGACAATCCCAGGGCAACAAACTCTTTTCAAGACAATAAATTAGGTTTGTGGCTGCTTAGCTCCATCTAGTGGTTATTCATTGTAATTCCAGAGAGAGAGTTTACTGCCGGAAATACTTGAATTTACAAGGAACGGTTTGCGAATTCCAGCTCATACTGTAAATTCCTGTGTTACAGTTGTGCTTTATGTTGGACTTGGGCCACCACTCAGCAAGGTACTTAATCATATTCTAACAGTCAGTGGAACTATTAAACTTAACGGGACTGCTTTTGCTTAAAGTTAGGCATGTGCTTAAGTATTCTGCAGATTTAAGGCCTGAATGCTCATGTTGGACAATAACTACTTAATTGAGGCAGGTAAAATCTGAAATCTGTCGGTATGTTGGTAAGTGATACTTCTTGTGGTTTAAGAAGCTAATTTACATCCATCTCAGTTGACAAGCAAACAGTTTTCTGTGGATTATCAATGTTTTGAGTATAGCTCAGAATCACCAAAGGGTTAAACTTCTCCAAGATGAATAGAAGGGAGTCAGCTATTCTTTTCAGATGCATCATAATTTCCATTTTACATAGAGCATAGTTATGCTAACTGAACAGGGAACTTTGGCTGTCTGGTGAATTAGCTCAGACACAGGCATGCAATATGCCTGCGGTTATTTGACCACTCAAACATTTTGGTGGAAATCAAGAGGGATGGTAGCATAGGAAATATTCAGCTGAACTAAGACAAGCTGTTCTGTTCAGAGATAAACTCTACTTTGAACTAGGCATGTGGATAATCTGACCTCATTTATGCACCCTGTAACATTGGTAGGGTTATGTACATTTGTAAGCAAAGTCAAGAGTGTTTCCTATGGCTAGGTACAGACAGTCAAAAAGCGTGAGGCTGACTCAATTCAGTCTTTGCTGGTCAGTCTAAACTGCACAGATTAAATTGAAACAAGAGTCAACAGACACCTTTTGATTCAGGAAATACAGACACATGCCTGCAGTGGTCCTGGACAGAAGCCTGAGGGCGCTAGAGCGCGGCTCTCTGGCTGTGTGTTCACTTCCTCTTCCTGCTGCCCACGAGGTCTCTGGGATTTGCAGTCCAGAATTACAACAACATGACTCTGCAGGGTTGCACATCACTTCTTCCTGCTTCCTGGTACCTAGGGAATTGTAGTCCACAGTTGCAGCAAGCAGGAAGCTTGAGCAGGGGAAGGGTTGTTTAAACCCTGTCTCTGGCCCCAGCCAGGGTTTGCCTGGGAGAGGCAATTGTCCATCTCCCCCTCTTCACCCCAGCTGGGCTGCATTCCCAGCCGGGCTTGTTTCCCCCACCCTCACTTTGTCAGCTAGGCCTCATTGCTCCAGCTAGGGAGCAGAGGGTCAGGGCCAGCCCTGCTCTCTGAAGCAGACAGCACAGCCCAGCCTAGCCCAGCCCAGCCCAACCCAGGGGTGGAAAGCATGCTGGGGGACTGTGATTTTTCTTGAATCAGGAAGGGGTCTGGGACAGAAGTTTCATAAACCGGTTTGACTCAAATCAGTTTGAGTCTAATACTACATTCAGTCAGGTTTCTCTTAAACCAGTTTCAGTCATTTTGAAACTGGTTTACATGCACTGAACTTATGTTCTGTTACAGGTTTAAACCAGTTTCTGATCACTCAAACCAGTTTATGTATAACTTCTGTCCCTAGCCCATATGTTCTCTTCAGGGAACATAAAGGATTTTCATACATGTAACTGCTCTATGAGAGGGAACCTGTTCCTGCGTTTTGTTCTCAAAGTGTGAGGAGGCTTTGAGCCCTTCCCCAGATTGGAAACCTTGAAAAGTCTATCTTTCTGAAGTCTGAGGGAGCAAAGGAGGGCTAGATAGGACCCCAGTCATGTGAAGACTGCAGTAGAACTGCAGGAAGTTTGGAAGTTAGCTATGTGTAAAAAGCAGGGACGATGCGTGGGGGTGCATGCAGGTGCACGTGTAACCCCTGAGCGTGATGGCGCACCCCCTACAAAAAGCTTGCCCCCTCGCTGCCAACACTGAGAGAAAAAAGGAGAGAGTACCAGACACACACAAATACACACACAGAACAGACACACACGTACACACACAGGCCCAGAACCAGACACATGTTCATGCGTGCAGACAGAAACACACAACCAGATGCATACACACATGCGCACATGCACACATACACAACCACAGATGCATGCAGAACCACATGTGCATGCGTGCACACATACGTGCAGACACGTGCATGCACACATGCATGCACACACCCATGCAAACACACACGCAGAACCAGAAACGTGCACATGCATCCAGACTGCTGGGCTTCAGGACAAAGACTGACCCAGTGATGCCCTGGGCTTGCTGCAGCCCTTGTGCTTCCCCAGGAAGCTGGCCCCCAGGTTGCAGTGCAGCCTGCCAAGGACCTAGCTTGGCGCCCACCCATCAGCCAGCTGCAGGGGTGGCACTAGGGGAAGGCTATGGGGGCGCTAAGGCGAATTATGGGGTGACTATAGCCCCCCCCCATAATACTGCCCCTGTACCAGGCTCCAGAGCCCCAGCACTCTGAGCAGACCGTGGAGAGGGTCCTGAGGCAACACAACCTGCTGGCACAAAGCCTGGCTGGGGCTGTGGAGCCCAGTACAGGGACAGTACTAGGAAGGGTCTGGGGAGGCTATAACCACCCCAAATTCACCTTAGCCTACCTCTTCCTCCTCACCCCCCCTTTAGCCACCCCTCCAGTGCTGCTGCCCACCCTGCACAACTGAGCCAGCCCCACTCCTGCTCCCGCTTGCAGCACAGCCCCTGCACTGGGAAGAGGCTGGTGCTGCCCGTGCAGCTGGCCCAGGCTCTGGGTAGCTGCTGCCAGCCATGGAGCCTTGGGCTGCTTGCAGCCTCCTAGCTGCCTGCTGGGAGCAGCCTAGGCACTGGCTGGTAGCTGCTGCCAAGAATCCAAGCCAGCAGTGGTGTGCCGAGCAAAATGGCCTTGTGTGGCATACGTGCTGGGTGTTGCTGATCCTTGTTCTATTAGCTGCAGCAGTTAGGACAACTGTGAAGCTCATGGTTTATTGAGCTGTCATGACCCCGCCTTAATGTATGGAGCTGAGACGTGGACAACATACAGGAGACATCTCAAGTCACAAGAGAAGTACCATCAATGCTGCCTGTGGAAGATCCTTTGAATCCAGTGGGAGGACAGATGCACCAACATTAATATCCTCTTGCAAGCAAACAGCATGAGTATCAACTAAGGATCATCCACCATCAACTTTGTTGGGCTGACCATGTCATCCAGATGTCTGATTCCAGACTCCCGAAGGAAGTTTTATTCTCCCAGCTCAGTCAAGGTTGGCTTTTGAGAGGAGGGCAGAGAAAACACTTCAAGATGTTTTCCAGGCCAACTTGAAAAAATGCAACATCAGTGTCAATTTGTGGAAGGCTATCTCCCAGGACTGCCCCAAATGGAGGAAGATTCTGCTGTGAGAATCTCAGTACTTTGAAACCCTATGATGACAACAGCAGATGGAAAAATGAGAGCAGCAGAAACAGTGTGTCACGGACCAAATCAAGAATCTGGAACCACCCACCCCACACAGAAATGTGCCCGAGCTACAACAAAATCTGTTGATCCCAGATAGGCTTTATCAGCCACCTTTGGACCCACAGATAAAACAGTCATGGAAGACAGTCATCCTCAAGGATTACTGATGAACATGGTGATAATATATTGACACTTAAATAATGGTTTCAGAAACGGATGTAAATAATAGATATACATGAAACTGGTGATGATTTCTATATGAAATAACCCTACAGTTCACAGGTGTGGAAATGTGGTAGTTATTATTGGTGATATTTTATATTATCATGTAACCCTTCTGCTGGGCACTGGTCACCAGCACAAGGGCTGAGTTCACATTTTGGGGTACCTAATAAATTTATACCCATGGCTTGAGGCCCCACCCAGAAATCTGGGAACACTAACTTAATTACTACTGTGTCCTGCATAAACAAAAAACCCCTCCTCGCAAGTAGTGTACCTGAAAAAACAGATTTAATACAGAAAACAGGAAAAAACACCAAATGCAATATGAAACACTACTAACTACACAACATAGTGTGCAGGTTGTGCTGTGCCCGGGGAAGCTGCTTGAGAGCACTGGTCCTTGGGCGCTGCAAGGGGCCCCTTTATGCTCTCAAAGGGACAGTGGCATGGCAATCTTTGCTCCCACAGAGAGACTGTATATATGTGTAGGGAATGACTGCAGATCCAGACAGCATGCATGCACCCAACACTTCTGGGCTGGATTATATAGTCTGCTGAAATGAAAACTGCAGTAAAACTCCAAAAGAACCAGGATGATTAATGGTTACAGCCAGTGCCAAACTGGCAGGATTAGAAACACACAGGTTCCAACCCTGTTTAAACTGCCAGGCCTAAATTCTGGCCAGCAAACCCAAGGAACCAATACTCCCTCCCCCAGTATTAATTCCTTAAACCCCCAAAAAAGAAAAAGGGGAAGAAAAGGAGGAGAAAGGACAATTCTCCCTCTCTCTTCCCTCTACCTGAGCTTCCCTTTTTGCTATCTGCTTTGCTTCTCCCTTGGAGGAGACTTCACTCTTTTGTAGCTGCTAGCAGCTTCTCTCCCCACAAGCCAGTCTAGCTCCCATTATATCCCTTGCATAACATCCCTCTGTACTTGTTCAGCCAGGGAGTACCACATGCCAGTTCCTCTCCCAACCAATTGGTCTGAAGAATCCTCTGCTTCCTCTAGCCATAAGGCCAGAGGGTTTTACATATTTTCCCCACATACGGACCCCAGTTTTCCATGTACTGAGCACATGGCCAAAACACAGGGGCCATCTTGCCCACATAGGAAAAAAAAAGCATGCACAAAAACCCCACAGTATACACCATGTGTGTGGGTGGGTGGGGGGAGGTGTTACAGTCATAATGGCCAGGAGCCCTAGTCTTAAAGCAGGACCCGATTGTCTAAAAATACACAAAACTGTATGGAACTAAAGTATAATCTCTGCTGCAAAGATCTAATGATCTAAGTATTAGACAAGAGCCAACTGTTGAAGGGATGGATAAGGAAGTTAAAGGAAACAGTGAGGCAATATTAGTTGGCATATTAGAGTGGCCTGACTACCGTCAAGTTTTTCATAGGCATCATGGCAAAGGAGTTTTGTGATGAGTGTGGAGAAGGATACTTAGATAGCCTTAGGGATATTTACAAGGAGGTTCCCAAAAACATAAGAGGCAGCATGGGAAAAAGGATAACAAGAAACACAGAGCAGGGTGAGAGATGACACCTAGGTTATGGGTCTACATGAAAGGCAGGATGGAGGTGTTTTCCACAGGAAAAAGTGAAGGGGTTTATTTAAGCCATGCTAAACTTCAGCTGATGACTGCATGCCTACAAAGAGATGTCAGAGAGAGAGGCAGAGATTTTTAGAATGGCTAGGAAGGCACAGACCTGGAGTAGATAGATTTGATCTGTCAACTGAGAAATGGTCCTTGAACGTATGTTAGCAGATGAGGTTACTCAGATAAGGTGCAGAGAAAGAAAAGGACCAAGAAAATCATGAGTTCACAAAGTAGGCTATAGCATATTATGCCATTTTGAACATGTTAGTCTTTAAGGTGCTACTAGTGTGGCCATCATAGAGGACAGTCTGATTGTCCTCAGTCCTCTATTGATACAAAACCAGATGCCTTTATGTCCTATATTTTTCTCTTGAAGAGAAAAATAGAGGATATTAAGGCATCGGGTTTCGTATCAATAGAGGACAGAGTAGCAGAAAACTGGAATGTCCTCTATGATGGCCACCCTACGTACCACCCGTCTCTGCCTTCTTCATATCATTTAAGGCACGGATATGATGTGTGTCAGAATGGTTAAAGTTTTGGGTTGTTTTTTTTAAATCTTCTGTTCTATGTTGTACTTACCATGATGGGTTTCATAAGCAAGCATGAGCAGTTAAAACTAAAACACTGCTTTTATTGCTTGTTTTACGTGTGTTTGTCTCTATGTTATACGTTTTGTCAGTATAGTATGTCTCTCTTCTTGCATATACCTGTGCATGGAAATACACTTTATACACTCCTTTGGAAACTTTAAATAAATAAGCAGGGTGCATTAAGACAGTACATGAAATCTGTATTTTCACTTTTTTCTTCCCCTTTAAAAAAAAAAGCATATATCTTCACTCCAACTTGTCTTGCCATTGTATTCAGCTACTTCATCTGCATTATTGCTGCTGGTATGAAATACATTTACCAGTTCTTCTGTTTCAGTGGTGGGTGATATGAACATTTCATTTTTTTATTTAATGCTGGTGTCCACATATTATCACCTTCACCTTAAAAATACTTGTTCTATGGTTTGTGATGTAAGTTTTTAACAAGTGGCTGCTTATTTCTGGGTGAAGGTCTTTTCATCTGAAAATTTAAGCACAGGAAGATTATTATAATCTTTGTTATAGAAGAGATTTACATAGAATTGTTGACAAAGTTTCCATATGACGGTTGAATTCACTAATTAGATGAAGGCCAGTATTTTCCCCAAATACTCATCACTGCTCATAGAGCCATCTGGAGTTTTATCAGACAAACTAAGTAACATAGCTTCCTTTTAATATGATTTATTGCCCATCCAAAATGTAATCACTAAAATGGAACTTGGATATGAACAATGACTCAGACTAAGGTGGTTGTTACTTCCATGCTGTCCAGCCACTTCTGTTGTATTCCCTCTTCGATGGGAGCTTTTAAAGTATGTTTTCCGATAACAGCTTGTAAAGGCAGTTGTACCTTCACATCTATTTCAAGGCTAAGGTATCAACATTTCAAATGCTGCTGCTGAGAAAGCAGGTGATTCATGAACCCATAAGCCATAAGCCATTAAACTTGCAAACAGTGAATGCCTCAGAAATGGTTTTCAGGTGGAAGTATTTTGACATATTGGTAAATATTTTCAGGTCTTCTTGGCTTACAGGCCAACATTTTGAATATATATGACTACTGCTTGCCATCTCATTACAAGACTTAGTTCAGCTTTGGATGCGCGAGTACAGTGAGAAGCGAGAGCTGCTGCCACCTGCATGATTTCCAATACAAAATAAGCTAATGTAGGGTATTTTCATCTATGTCAAATACTGGGAGCTGAAAAGCTCAAATTGAGCTTGACTGGGGAGACCAGGTAGACAGTTAATTCAGTGGCTCACCTTGACAAGTCCAATGATAAATGCAGGTCCTCTGACAGCAGGGGCTTGTGGCTGAAGGATGTGGTTCGAAAGGATTTTTAATTTCTTGGAGTGGCTGACAGAGATTGTCATGAGTGATCACCATCCAGGCAATGGCCTGTGCTAGGGCAGTGGAGCAATTGCAGATCTGATTATTCTACTGTTGCTTAGCACAGAGCAGCAAGTGCAGCTCTGGCAATGCCCAACTCAGGTCTTGCAGAAGCAGATGAAAACTTTTTTGAGCCTTATTTAGAAGCTTTTCCCACAGGGGTGGGAAATTATTTGGGCCGTAGTGCAACTTAAGGAGTTTCGGTGAGCTGTTGAGGGCTGGTGGAGGAGAGACAATTTGCAGTGGGCATGTGGGCAAGTGGGATGGCTCCTTAGCGCACTGCATCGCACCTGTCCCATGTAGGCCCAGCTGCCAACATCCAGGATGCCAGGACTGTGCAGCTGCAAAGCCAACAGGAAATTGAGAGAGGGGGATGGTTGCAGAGGTGTGGGGGGCAAAGGAGTCTGCACACTGCACTGCCTGGCTCAGCCCTGGCTGTGCCAGAGCGGTGCAGGGCTCAGCCCTCCCTCCTCAGGCTCCTGGCAGTGGCCAGTGGGCTGGATAGGATCAACTGGTGGGCTGTATTTTGCCCACAGATGTTCTAGCTGAATCTTTAGAATGTCTCTGGCGTAAGCAAGCATGAAAAACCCAGCTCCCTGCATCTTGTATGTAAGCAGCCAGTAAACCAAACATGTGAACAATAATAACTCATTGCCACTAATCTCTATACCTATGCTATTTCCTCTTGCCTCTGTTCCAGTGCTCAGAAAAATACAAGGGTTTTGCACAAAGCCTTAAAGTCCAGTAGGGTGTAACTCTTTTACACCAAGAAAGGGAATAAATTCCAAAAGTGATGCCAATCACTGGAGATGCCCTCTTGTGCGGGAGTTTCCAGATGGAGAATCTCCATTGACGGCAAGTGCAGCTGTGTGGCAACAGGAGAGGAGTGTGAGAGGAAGGTTTTTAATTCTCTAGACCAATTAGACGTTGAAAAATGCGTAGCCTTTAAGCCTATAAGCATCTGTTTTAAAAATGTAAGTTTCACGAAAGGTCACAACTTTGGTGTTCATCACAAGAATTTCTGCTGCAAGCTAGGAGCTTATCAGTTGGAAATGATAGAGAAGAAAGACTTGAGTATATGATTTGATCACACAATTACTATGAGCAATGAATAAAATGTAGTTGTAAAAAGGCAAATACAATCCCTGGAATATATTAGGAGGGGGATTTCCAGTTGGGAAAAGGAAATACTAATACCTTTATACAAAGCACTGGTGAGACCTCATCTGAAATAGTATGTAGAGTTCAGGAAAAAAGCCTTCAATTGGAATTATTTTAGTATATGGCAACTTGGATGATCAGGAGAATGGACAGTCTCTCTCATATAAGAGGTAGGAGAGCTTGGCTTGTTAAGTTTAGCAAAATGAGGACTGAGAAGAGGATATGATTGCATTTTCAATACATCAGAGGTCAGGGATAAGCAGCAGGAAGGGAAAGGAGATGTTTAAGTTAAAGGACAATGTTGACATAAAAGCAAATATGCTTAAACTGGCCATGAATAAAATTAGATTGGAAATTAGAGGCAAGCTTTCAGTTGTCAGTGAAATGAGATTCAGATAGAAGTATCGGCAAAACCCTTACTTTTTTAGGGTGGAGCTTAATCAGTTTAAAAACAGAGATATAATGGCTGCCCGTATGTTCAGAGACTTGCAAGGCCAGCCATAGGAGGAAAGGCTGAGGGACCTGGGACTCTTCAGCCTAAAAAAGAGAAAGCTGAGAGGGGACTTGGTAGCAGCTTACCACTACATCAGGGGAATACATCAAGGGCTCAGTGAACAACTGTTCACCAGGGCACCCTTGGGGAAAACCAGGGGTAATGGCCACAAACTTCTGGAAGATTGTTTCAGGCTTAAAACTAGGAAAGACTTCTTCACAGTTGGGGTGTCCAGACTGTGGAATAAACTCTCTCCTGGAAATCTTCAAGAGGAGACTGGACGGTCACCTCGCTGGGGGTCACCTGACCCCAGTTGTTCTTCCTGCCTAGTGCAGGGGGGCTGGACCTGATGATCTTGTGAGGTCCCTTCCAGCCCCTAACAATCTATGATAACAGAGGACAGGCCTCAATGACCCAGGAGATCCTCTTCAGTCTGCTGTTTCTAATGTCCACTTAAATTATTAGAGAAATTTTAGGTCTTAAAAATTCAGATGTCAATTCTAAATACCCAAAAGATTCTGGCTTTTGAATTTAGGGTTCTGCATTAGCCTGTTAAAAATATTCAGGTTGGATTTCTGCTCCGTTTCCTCAGGTTTGAAATATTAACTTTAGATTTTGGGGGTGGGTAGAAGGTTGTGTGTGCATCTTTTCAAGTCTATCCCTCATGATGTCCTAGCTAGTAATTACCACATTTATTTTCATATCAAATGCAACTTTTCTCCCAAAATCTTCCTTTTAAAACTGGCATATGTATCTTAAGCAGGGATACTGATTTTTCTTTGTTAGAATAGAGGCAGAATGGAATAAAGCAAGCAGATACGGTGAGTCATGGCCAGAAAAGTAGTAGCCAACTTTCTGGCCATGAGTCATCGTGTCTGCTTGCTTTATTCCATTCTGCCTCCAAACAGCAGGCTTGGAATCCAGTGTTAATCCTCTCACAGCTGCTGGTAAGGCAGTAGTTTTTGGCTGAGGAGCCAGTAAGGTGAATTAGTTAAGGGTGATTGAGCTGCTGCATACAGTCTGTAGTATTTTGATGAGGCTTGTGGTATGGAGGCAACACTTCAATATTTACAGGAACTATTTACAGTAAAGAAGTAACAGTCTTGTTAGTGCCTTTGCAAGGGTCTGTGCAGGGGGCAGATCTAAGGGGGTAGGGCGGTACAGTAACTCCCCTCTTCCAATACCACTGCCACTGTCCCCAGCTGATCTAGGTGCAGGGAGAAGCTGCACCCGGCACTAGGCTCAGCAGTTATGGCTGTAGGTGGGTTTCTTCTTCCTGCATCTGCTACCTGCCACTCCCTCACCATGATCCCCACTGGCTGGAGCAGGCATTGGCACCTGCCACCAGCCACTGCTGCCACTGTCCCCAGCTGATGCAGGCAAGGGAGAGCGCCAGAGTCACTCCTTCTTCTGCTTCATCCAGGATAACAGTATTAATAATGACGCAAGAAAAACTTAAGTAGTGTCTGATGCTTCATTCATTCTTTCAATTTTATAGATCTACTGTCAATTTACAAAATTGTGCTTAGTATACATTTTCCTGTTGCCTATGCTTATGTTGCCTACATCCTTGAAATCCTAAGATAACTTTAGAATGCTGTTTTTCTTTTTAATATTAATATTGTTTAGTTGCTTTTTCCATTTTTCTTAATTTGGATAGAAAAAGGAAATTGTTTTAATTTTACCTGTTTACTTATAATTAGGGCCTTGTTTAAATTTTGGCCATAGCTCACTAATATCAAGGCCTGATTGTGGTGGGGCCACTGTTTTTGTACCCAGATTGGGGTGCCCCCGCACACCCCCTTGTTGGCTAAGAAGACAGGCTTAAGGCCAGGTTTAATTGCAGCAGCAGAGGCCTTGCTCCCAAGATCTCTGATCACTGCTGAAAAGTCCTTGCCCACCTCACTAGAAGAGGCAGGAACAACCGTAGTGGCTGTCTGCCCCATGTTGTTTCTGACAGGCAGGGAGGAAATTCCCTTTTAAAAACTGCCGCTCTCTTCTGCTGGGCTCCCAGCCAATCAGCAGTGAGTCTGACACTGAGCTCAATCATCTGCCTTCCAGTTTTTGTGGGATTCAGACTCCAAATGCCAATCAATGCTGTTCTTTCTTTACAAGTCCAGTGTCACGTCACAGGATGAGCAGAAGAACTTGCCACCATCTGCACGGAAGGTTCCTGTAGGGTAGGGTACTGTTGGGTACTGTAGGCTACTGTACAGGCTACTGTACTATACTGAACTGTACTGTAGGGTACTGCTTTACCCAGATCTGGACTGGGATGTTCTTGGCTTGCCCTGATTTCTTTTTATTGAAGGCAGAGAGCAGGATGATTGCAGTAGGGAAGTGTGCAGGCAATGCTGTAGCTGCTTGAATAATCGCACAAAAAGCCTCCTGCTTTCCTGACTGGCTGCTCTTATGTCCACGTGTATGCTGGCTTCCCATGCTCAGTTTCTCCATGTGGTTGGGCTGCTGCTGCTATCTATTGAAGGTATGAAGCTTTTTCCTGGTCTTGGAGCTACTGGCTGCCTTGGGTGGAAAGCTCTGGTGTTGAGTGGGGGTGCTGTTTGATCCTCCAGGTGGGAAAACTGGGGTATGGTGGGTTGGGGGGCACCTAGGGGCTGCCTTGCCAGATGGCCCTGGCACTGGTTGGGGGAGGGGATGTTTGGTGTTCTGTGCACGTGTGCTATCCTTCATACCCCCAATCCCTGGCACCCCAGTTTTCCCACCCAGAGGAGCAAACAGTTCATCCCCTACCTGTTGCCAAGGCAGCCCCCAGGTGCCTCCAGCCCCCTGCACCCCAGTTTTCCTGCCCAGAGAAGCAAACATTCCCTCCCATAGAATCATAGAATCATAGAAGTAGGGTCGGAAGGGACCTTGTAGATCTTCAAGTCCGACCCCCCACCTGGGCAGGAGAAAAACTGGGC
>NW_017728994.1:23443925-23444268 GCF_001723915.1 Gavialis gangeticus | reverse complement strand
ATCACGGTGGGGAAGTCCCGGTCCCCGCACAAGAAAATGGAGGTGAAGAATTGGTTAAAGAGGTGTGCTTTCTCCTCTGGCGCAACCACCAGATTGCCCAGCATATCTTGCAGGGGCCCCACGTTTCCCGGTGCCTTCTTCATCGTCCCTATATATTTGAAAAAGGACTTTTTATTATTTTTGATCTTGGATGCTAGTCCTAGCTCTACGTCCGCTTTAGCTTTCCTGACAGCCCCCCTACAGGCCCCAGCCGAGGAGATATACTACTCTTTGGAGATAGCACCCCCTTCCACCGGGTGTACACAATCAGGCATTCCCGGATGCCCTTGGTGAGCCAGGGGGG
>NW_017728994.1:23428077-23442676 GCF_001723915.1 Gavialis gangeticus | reverse complement strand
GTCTCCTTAAGCTTGTCCCCCAGAGCCTCAAATTCCTTCGTCCCCTCCCCATCCCCCACATTCTCTCTTCCCCCTGTCACTTTTGTGAGCCCTTTCCCCCCGCCCTGGGCTGCTAGGCTTTTGGTGCTCGCTGGAGAATGCTTTCCCCATCCTGCCGCAGCCATCTTGTCTCAACAGAATGCCAGGATATGGCTGCTTTCTGGGGAGGTCCCCAGCAAGCGATCATACTACTCATAGATTTCATAGATTTCATAGACATTACAGCTGGAAGGCACCTCGGAAGATCATCGAATCCAGCCCCCTGCCCCAAGGGCAGGAAGTCAGCTGAGGTCATAGGATCTCAGCAAGATAAGCACCCAAATTTCTCTTGAATGCATTCAAAGTAGGTGCTTGAACCACCTCCAATGGCAGGCTGTTCCAGACCTGGGGGGCTTGGACAGTAAAGAAATTCTTCCTTATGTCCAGCCTGAAATGGTCTTGCAGGAGTTTATAACTGTTCGACCTTGTCATTCCTCGGGGTGCTCTGGTGAACAATCATTCCCCAGATCCTGGTGAACACCCCGATAAACTTAAAGGTGGCCATCAGATCACCCCGAGCCTGTTCTTTTCCAGGCTGAAGAGTCCCATAGCTCACAGCCTGTTGTTGTAAGGTCTGTTTTCCTGACCTCTGATCATTCACGTGGCTCTTCTCTGCACCCTCTCAAGCTTCTCTACATCCTTTTTGAATTGTGGAGCCCAAAACTGAGTGCAGTACTCCAGCTGCAGCCTCACCAAGGCTGAGTACAATGGGAGAATCATGTCCTGGGATTTCCTTGAGAAGCATCTATGGATGCAAGCCATTTGTTTGCTCGCTTTACTAGCTGCAGCATCACACTGAAGGCTCATGTTCATCATGACCTCCAAGTCCCTTTCATCCGTAGTGCTAGTCAGCATAGCACTGCCAAGCCTATAATGATGCTGCAGGGTTTTCTTCCCAAGGTGGAGAACCTTGCATTTTTCAGTGTTAAACATCATCAGGTTTTCATCCAATCTTCAGGCACTTCACCAGAGCATCAGTTCTCGAAGATCCATGCCAGGGGCTGGGCTATGATGCTAGCCAGCTCCTTGAGTACCCTGGGGTGTAGATTGTCAGGTCTGGCTGACTTGAAGGTGTCCAGCCTCTCAAGGTGTTCCTTCACAAGGTCAGCATTGATGGAGGGCAAGGAATCTCCCTCACCTGGGCCTCCCTGTCCTGTAATGGGCAGGGGCATCCTGTGAGACTGATGAAAGACAGACGCAAAGTACCCATTTAATAGGTTGGCTTTTTCCTGGGCGTCAGTTGTCCCATCTGGTTTAGCAGGGGTCCAATGTTGCCCTTGCTTTTCCCACATATCTAAAAAAGGACTTTTTTTTTATCCTTGATACTTGTAGCTAGTTGGAGTTCCATCTTGGCTTTACTGGTAGCTCCCTGCAGGTCCGGACCAGTGCGGAATATTCCTCTTTGGAGGTGGATCCTGTCCTCCATCCTTTGTAGGTATTTCTTTTTAGTCGCAGGAGGTCCACTAGTTCCCTGGAGAGCCAAGGGGGCTGCTGTACCTTTTTGCTGCCTTTCCTCCGAGACAGAATAGCATTAGCTTGTGCATCGAGGATTGCTCCCTTGAGGAGCAACCACTCGTCCTGAACTCCCCCCACTTTGGGTTGTGGCCCTTTAGGGCCTCACTGACAAGCCTCGTGAGCTTGTCAAAGTCAGCTTTCCTGAAATCAAGGACTTCTGTATTGCTAACTGACTTGCCAGCGTTATGGAGGATGGTGAAGGTGATCAGCTCGTGGTCGCTGTCACCCAATTTCCCATCGATCATTAGGTTGCTGATTAGGTTGTCCCTGGTTGCCAGTACCAGGTTGAGTAGTGGTTTACCTCTCATCCCATAGACTTCTTGTGTCAGATAGAGGTCATCCATGCATGAGAGGAAGCTTTGTGACTGCTCGGATTTAGCTGAGCACTCTTCCCATGGGATATCTGGGTAGTTAAAGTCTCCCATGACAACCATGGACCAGGAGCATGCGGCCTTAGCCCATTCTGTGGTGAACTCCTGGTCAAGCTCTTGACATTGGGTGGGAGGTCTGTAGTAGACTCCCACCATTGTGTCCCCTGTGCCACGTTCCCCAAGGATTTTAACACAGAGGGTCTCCAGTCGTCCACACTGGGCACCAATATCAGCTTGCAGGGATGTGTAGCTCTCCTTGACATAGAGAGCTACACCCCTGCCCCTTTTGTCTACTTGATCTCTCCTGTAAAGGGTACAGCTGTCTATACCTGTGGTCCAGTCATGGGTGGAGTCCCACCAGGTCTCTGTTATCCCTATGACATCATAATTATTTGTGTTAAGCAGGAGGACAAGTTCCTCCTGTTTATTCCCCAAGCTTTGGCATTTGTGTACAGGCATGCAAGTGTCCCTTTGGGGGCCCTTGCCTTGCCTACAGATCATTTCAGGGCTGGGGCAGGGGTGGGCTTCCTTAAGTGCCTTGGCCTGCTGGCTTTGCATGGGTTGCTCAGTGGGCCAGCAGTGATGGTAGTCCCCCTGTCCCCCGGTGGGCTTAGTTTAAAGTCTGGTGGAGCAGGTCAGCCAGTCTGGCTAAGAAGAGCCTCCTCCCCAGGGGAGAGAGGTGGAGGCCATCCCTTCCCAGCAGCTTGCTGCCTCTCTCACCAAAGAGCGGACTGTAGTCATGAAAGCCAAAGCCTTCCTGATGATACCAGCACTGCAGTCTTTGGTTTACTACCTGGATCCCTCTCCCTCCTCAGCCCGTAGCCCGAGACTGGGAGGATTGAAGAAAACACCACCTGTGCCCCCAGACCTTTTAGCCCCGCTCCCAAATCCCAAATCCCTTCATGACCCGGTTGGGAGTGCTCCGAATCGTGTCATTGGTGCCCACATGGATAAGGAGCATAGGGTAGTGGTCACTGGGCTGGAGAAGCTTAGGGATCTTCTCCGCAACGTCTCAGATACGGGCTCCTGGGAAGCAGCAGACTTCCCGGGCTCAGGGGTCAGGGTGGTAGATTGCCCTCTGAGTCTTCCTCAGGATGGAGTCTGCCATGACAACACTTTGCGTTATGTCTTGGGGAGAACGGGGGTGGTAGCTACAGTAGAGCCCATGTTGTCTGCGGCAGCTGGCAACTTAGCAGGCTGTGCTGGGACTGCAAGAGGTTCGTACCTGTTGCAAAGCTCCAGTGGTGGGGGACCCTGTTGCGGTAGGCCTTGGGGCCCTTGACCATCTTGGTCCAACCCCTGGGCTGAACAGTAAGGGAGGTCCCCAAGTCCTCCCTTGTCCTGAAGGGAGACCGTGCTCTACCCTCCATCTCCTGGGGGAGAAAGGCCTGGTAGTAGGAGTCAATCTGCTTGCAGTCCCTGATGGCACACAGTCTCTGGACTGTGGCCTGGAGCTCCTTCAGCTGGTGTGCCAGAGACCCCAAAAGGGAGCAGACCTCACAAGGGGAGGTGGCCATGCTCCTAGACCCCAGAACCTGAAAGAGTGACAGGCAGCCCCCGGAGCCAAGAGTCAGAGGCTTTGTCTGCGTGGAGCCCAGAATCACGGGCTTCCTCTGGGTGGAGGCCTCTGAGGCGCCAGAGCAGGGTGCCACAGACCCCGAGGGGACCCTTGGGTTGCCACATGCTCATCCGCAGCATGCTGCTGGTAGGCTGGATACGGCTGGGACTGACTACCTTAGGGCACACAGGCAGGGCCTCGGGCCCTCCAGCTCACCCTCCTGCACAAACTCCACGCTAACTCACGTGCCGGGCAGTCAGGCACGCCTGTTTGCGTGGCCTGTTCGCGAGCCTCTGGTCGCGTGGCTCTCTTGTGGGGCTGGGTGAAGTAGGGGCCAGGGTGGGGTGAGACACTTCTCAGTCCACTCAGCTGCCTCCTCCCACCCTACTTGGCATTGGTGAGTCTGCAGCTGGAGTACTGTGCCCAGTTCTGGGCACTGCGCTTCAAGAAGGGGGTGTGGATAAACTTGAGAGGGTGCAGAGAAGGACCACCCACATGATTAGGGGCCTGGAAGATCGATCCTATGAGGATAGACTCCAGGACCTGGGCTTGTTCAGTATCAGTAAGAGGAGGCTGTGAGGTGACTTGATAGCCATATACAAGTATGTCAGGTGTGAGCACCAAGATCTGGGGAAGCAACTCTTCAGGAAGGCACCCCTTGGGAGGATGAGAACCAGTGGTCACAAACTAATAGAGGGAAGATTTAGGCTGGACATAAGGAAGAACTTCTTCTCCGTAAGGGTAACTAGAACTTGGAACACACTGCTGGCAGAGGTGGTGTAGTCGCCATCCTTGGAGGTGTTTAAGAGGAGGCTGGATAAGTACCTTGTTGAGCTGGTTTTGTAGAAGAAAGCCCCCTCTGTACATTTCCCTTCTGGACATGGATATAACAGAAGCCCCTTCTTGCCTGCATCCCCCCCCCATTCTGTGCATTTCTTTTCCTTCTCAGTATTGGCAGACACCTAGGGCACTCATTGCATGGGTGTGGCAAGGCTCAGAGCAAGCCAGAAAGCTTAAGTGGCTTTCTGTAGGAGAAACCTAGAAACTACATCTACATATCAATTAAGCTCGGTGTCACTAAAGAAAACAAAAGAACTAAAATATGTTGGAGCATTGTCTTGGGCTTGGGCTTGGAGTATCATCTCCTTAAAGAATGACCACTCCTCTTGGACTCCCAACTCCCCTCTCCTCTGGGACCTCAGTGCCTCCCCGACTAGTCTCCTTACTTCATTGAAATCCACCCTCCTGAAGTCCAGCGCTGCTGCCTTGCTGCAGGCCTTTGACACCATGCGCTGGATGGTGAATTCCAGTAGGTGATGATCGCTATTGCCCAGGTGGTCAAGCACCCGCAGTCCCTTACCAGGTCATCGCCTGTGGCCAGGACCAGGACCAGGACCAGGACCAGGACCAGGACCAGGACCAGGACCAGGACCAGGACCCAGGTCCAAGACGGCATTTCCCCTGGTGGGACTGTGTACCTCCTGGGTTAGATGGAGGTCCTGTAATTTGGCTAGGAACCTACATGAGTGGTCAGACCTGGCTGACTGCTCTTCCCAGCAGATTTCCAGATAGTTTAGGTCACCCATGATGACCATGTCCCTTGACTTGACTGCCTCTGTGAGCTGACCAGAGAATTCCCAGTCCAGCTCTTCCCCCTGGTTAGGTGGCCTATAGTAGACCCCCACCGTTAGGTCCCTTTACCCCTGACTACTTCTCTGTAGTTCACTTGAAACATTTTACCTTTTTAAAAAACAAAACAGATAGGTTGATTAAAAAGTCCTTTTCCCTCCATTCATTTATAGCCTGGTCTTGACTTCATAAGAATCTCTAACTGAACCATAAACTACCTTTACAAATATCATTTTTCCTTGAAAGCCATATCTTATTGCAATGGCCAAAGTTTTGTCATATGCTAGATTAAGATGTCTGCCTAAAATCAATAATGCTGAGGTAACAACATTGGTTTCTTCTAGGCTCTCAATTACTTTCTCAGTTGTTTGTCATAGGAAGAATATATGATCAGTTGTTTCCCCTGCAGGCTATAAAACCAGGCCGTTTTCCTTTGATCACTTCTGCATACTTCACTTTTACTCTTCTAAGTGTAACACAGATTTTTTAAAGCCTTGGACCTATGAAGTAACAAAATGATCCTTCTGTAGTCCATTCCAAAGGATAATAGTCTGTCTGTATAAAACATCATAAATATCTCTGGACAGCATTTGGCTCTTTCGGGTTTCATTGTGTAGTCCGTATGGAATCTTGTCCTGAATTTGCCAACCTCTCTTAAAAAATGTCTGGGAAAAATGTACTGCCCAGTAACTTAATACTGTCTCTCTAAATCTTTACAATTTTTCCCCTCAAGTATATTTGCATGAAGTGCCACTTTCATTTTGTGTGTCAGTTCAACACAGTGGAATCTTTGGCAATTTCTTAGTCCAACTTCCATTGTGTCTGCACCCCTTCTGCAGCCTGCTTTAGTGGAGACACACACACATACACAAACACACATGTGCACACATTTTCCTGGGGCACTTTACATTGTTATTTCTTGTTTTCCTTAATCTGAAAGAGATTACTTTTACTGTCTGGACTAACCATTTTTAGCAGATGAAGTTCAGACTCACCTTTGCATTGCAGAAATAAAACTTCGGGCCTTATACCATGGCTGCTCCATTGCAGCTGTAATAAACTCTGCAAAGCCAGGAACTGGCAGAGGAAGCCAAAAGGAAGGTTCCCAATGTTATACAGAAAATGCTAGGGATAAGGGTCACAGCCAACGGAGAAATAAACAAATACAAGAAGGTAAACATTAACATTAAAGTACATACTCTTAGAAGCTGAATATCAAGCAGTAACACTGTGGTGTATTCACTCAAGAACAAGTAACTAATAACATGCATTAGTACCAAGGTACAGATACTCAAAGAACCTTGTACCTTCCCATACCTCCACATGTGTCCCAAAGCTGCCTCTAGTCCTGAGAGCACGCAGTTGCTGTCCACACATCTTTGTCTTGCTGCTACAGACCAACAATCCTGGTTCTGTCACACTTCTGGAGTTTCCAGCCATGCATTTGCCCTCTGCTGCTGTGTCTATGCTCTGCTGCTGCTTCCTGCATTCAGCTCCTGGTTCCTCTGTCTTTTGTCTCCCAAACCCTGGTCTCTGGGAGTTGTAGTTACCTGCAGTTAGTACAGATTAGCAGTTTACATTCAGTTAGCAGGGCTGCTCCCTCTGCTGTCACAGATCTACATTACAGTGCATTACATTTAGCTTACACAGGATGTGGCAACATAGCATCAGCAAGCACTAACTGTGATGCGGCTGCTACGTCACTGTAGCAATGAGCTACGGTGATGCAGGGTCGTAAACAACCCATGCGCTGCAGGAACTGCTCAGTGATTTAGTACTTGCTTTAGCTTTAGGTCCATATAGCAAGTATGAAATGACTGTGCAGTGTCAAGTGCACAGTCGGGGGCACATGTAGACATGCCCACAGTCTGTTACACAGCATCTCCCACCGAATCAGCAGCAGCTTGCTTATAAAATGTTCTTCATCCAGAATGCTTCTGACTGAGTGTACAGGGGAGTTTGTAATTTGAAGAAGATGAACACAACGAGCAGAAAAAAATTGATGCAGTCATCTCATGAGTTCACTGAAGACAAGGTGGTGATGTTGCTCTGGACCATGTAAAGCGGGGTGGACACAGCATTACTGTTCCAATTTATCGATGGGTGAGTAGGCATGGCAGTGTAGTGACTTGTCCTATCTCAGGTGGATTTGGGAATAGAATCTAGATCTAATGAGGTCTTATGCTGTAAACAATGGGCCATAATTCCCTATCCATGGTGTGTATATGGCAAGCCAGCAGGACTTGGTTTTGTTCATGTTTGGATTTCAAGGACATGCAGAGTATTTAACTAAGCTTTGTTCTGGAGAGACCTTTTCAACATATTTCATGGTGCAGAGTAATTCCATAGTTGGAAGTCATTATGTTTCCTAACAGGATATTTGTAGTCTGTTGTAAACAGTAACTATTGCAACTGAAGCCTAGACTAAGGTTCTTAAAACCCAAAACACCACCCAGCTGGCACAAACGTTGAGGCATGCTGTTTTTGTCTTCTGTCTAATTCACCCAGGCAGCAGTGGAAAATGCCAGAGTGCTTGGGAGATACGCCAGGAGGTGGATAGGTATGCAGCTGGTCATCTGTCTCACAGCTTTAGAGAACATAGGCAATTATTGTGCACCATACACCTTCCTGATGAAATGCCTTTTGGAAAATCAAAGCTATTTGTTTGGTTCCAAGGTAGAGACAGTTTCTCTGACCAAATGGGGTTCAGTAACTCTGAGCTGAGCAGCAGCCTCATTCATGAAATGTTTAGCTTCTTGACAGTTATGTAGCCACAGAATTGTTGTATACCTAAAATGGGTCATGAAATGTGGAATCAGTGTTTATTGCACAATCAGCTCAGATGTAAAAGGACAAGAGACATTATATGTCATTAACGCATGGTCCATTAGAATTCTCCTAAATATGGAGCTGGCTGCTCCTTTCATGGCCCTACAAAACTTCCATGGATTTCTGTGTGGACCCATTCTCTGCAAAATGATGAATGCAAATTGGGGCTGGATCAAACCCCCAGACTGAAATACCTCCTTCTCCCTCACCTCTTCAGAAAAGTTTGGATCTTGTTTCAAACACTGTAGAACAAAGCTATTTCCAGTTTTAAAATACAGACACCATAAGTATTTCCTGTTCTTACTGGACAGGTAAAGTCAAAAAAGGGACAGAGGGCACATGATATTCATGGACAGGTTGAAGAAAGTTCTCTTTTTTCATCCAAATCCAATTCCAAGTGGAATTTTGGTTAACAAGGCAGGAGGGGATATAAACATGAAAGAATAGCTCTGTGTATCACCAAGCAGATTTTGAACGATGCTTTGGAAATCTGATAGCAGAGAGAAATCCTGCGGAACCTCATAAATCTTGGTGCAACACAAAGGACATCCAGTGCCTCTGATGTACAAAATGCTTATTTATATGGGGCATTTAAAAAGTGGTCTCCCTAACCTCTCAGAAAAATATGGCCCAGACCACTGCCTGCTGATCTGGTATGAGTGCAGCTGAAGATTGTTCATGTCCTACTTGCAAGTCCATCAGACATGATCTGCACCATCTCTGACATTGCTCAGTGCCTAGCAGTCTTTGTTCCTGAATGCTGAACGGCGGGAGAAAGCAAAATACAAGCAAGATGTGTTGCTAGGAAAAATGAAGTCCTTTGAATAACTTGCCAGCTCCACCAGTTTAAGTCAGCTCACAGCCTCAATGTTGATCGGTTTCTCTGTTCTTCAATGTCAAAATCCTGATAGGAGCAAAACATACTCATTTCTATCTGTGGCTGAGTCCAATGCTCTGGAGAAGCTATATGTTCAGCCTATGATTTCTGCATGACAGTGGGTACTCTCCACTATGTCTGTGTCAGACCATGACCTCTATTTTGAATATACACCTCCCCCTGGAATTTGTGCCCTTTGCTGCCTTTTGCATCCACATTAATGCAGTTGTGTATCTAGTTGGGGATGAGTGGGGCATTAGTTTATGGTGGCAGTCCTACCAGTCTTTGTGAAAGAAGTGCTGGACTGCCTGGCTGAAGGAGCCCACGTGCTGGGACACCCTAAGTAGGTAAGATCACCCTTCTTCTTCCTCCCACTCCCACCAACTTTTCTGCATTTGGCAATCCGCCACCCAGGGTACAGAACTCTCCTTAGTTATACATTAAGGTAAAATCAAGAAGTGTGACAGGAAAAATTTTGCACTTGACACAGAGCTAAGAGCATAGGGTGATTAAACATTTGATGATTCATCTATTCAAATAGGGCAGTCTTGGACAAAAGGATGGGTACTGACAGGGCAAATCACTTTTTAAGACTGGAGTCCTGGGGTGGAGATAACTAAGCAGCAGATCACCTTGTAGAGGGCTTTGGTCACTTGATGACTCTAATCAGAGGAGCAGCTGACAAAGCAGGCTAGAAGTCATAAAAGAAAGGGTCTCTCACCAGTTGGGTGTTGAGCTCCTACAGCACCTGGGTCACAGGACTCCACCTCCACAAGGAGTTAGCAAACAGAATCTATGCCAGGAAAGTAAGCTGCAGATTCTGGAGCCTACCCAGGAAAGCTAAAAGCACTTGAGTCCAGTACGGAGGGATCCAAAAACAGCAGCTTGGTTAGTGTCCAGAAGTAGGGTTCTTGGTTTCCAGTATCGCAACTTGTGATATTTATGGAAGAAGCCACACACCATGAAAAAGCTCTAGGTATCAGCTGACAGAACAGCTCATTTACCTAATGGCAATAGTTGCTCTGTGGTCTGACTTGATTTTCTTGCTGAACACGGAATCCAGCTGATGGTCACTGTGCTGCTGTTGTAAGCCCTGCATGGTACTGGGCCTAGCTGGTTGTGACAGCCTTTCTTAATGAAACCATGAAACTGTTATATGATAATGGAAGGCTTAGTAAACCCAAAAAGTCAGATCTGCGAGAATAAATGGTCCAGGGCTGTGGACCTAATTACAGCAAGACATAAGAAGTGCTTTCCTCCCTGTTGGAGTCCAGTGCAAAACATGTCTCTTGGCTTTTCCTCATTTTAAAATTCTTTATACTGCTTTACTCGCACAAAGATAACCCCAAAACTAAAGAAGCTGTGTTTCCTACAGTCTTGAAAGGTGGGATAAGAAGACAGAGAATGTTGCTGATTCAGTTTTTGAATATCTGGGAGGTCATTAAGTATTTCCTGTAAGTATATATAAAACAGGTAGATAACATGACAGATGTGATTTGTGAGGACCTTAGTAAACTGAAAAAACCAACATCAGACCTGATGAAGAATATCTTGCATTTGAAAGCTTGTTTAACTTTACACCCACCATGCAGTTGGTCCAGTAAAATATCTCAAATTCCTTGCCTCTTGCACTTGACACGGAGTTAAGCAACTCAAGCATTTGCAACAGAACTTTCTGATGTTAGCTACATATTATGAGGAGATGGATATTCTGAATGTACGAACAGATCCTAGCTATTGTACTGCATGAAATTCTGCCCTTATGGCATCAGTACAGATCCATCAGCTGGATTTATGCCAGGGTGGAAATGAGAGCAGAATTTGAACCCACGGCTTTTACACTGGCTGAATTGGGTGTCTAGGCTAAAAATCCGGTTTGGAAAAAATTCTCATTTTCTGAATGGATACAGTGGGCCAAATTGGCCTATACTCTGTTACTTTTTAAGAAATGGAAATTATTAAAGGAGCAGAAAAGTGAAGGATGGCCAGGATTTGGCATCAGTCTAATGAGTTCATTAGGCACATCTGATTTACATCCATTTCATTAAATAAATATTCCATTTTAAAAAATGGTTCAGTAAATAAGTTCCACTCTTAATCATGTTGGTGTCCCAGTGGTTTTAAACACTATTAATCATTGGAAATTATAGCTGCTGACTTAAAGAAGTAACTTGAAAAAGCCCATCACCAACCTATTTAACAATTGGCTTTGGTAAACATATACATGCCATTTTTGAAGTCAGCTGTAAGAAGGTTATAATTTATGAAACCCTAACTGAATGTCTCTAGGGCAGGTATGAGAAAAACAGGGATTTTGACTGATGGGTTTTCCATGAAATGGTGAACAAGCCACAAAGCAAATACAGTGCAACATTTTCAGGGTAGCAGAAGCCTTTCTAGGCTAAGTTGACAGGCTCACCTGTCTTCCTTGCATTTTCACGTCTATCTGGAGCTTGCTCAATGGCATGTACTAACTACCCCCGCTTTTTCACTACTTCTACAGAATAGAAGGGTCACAGAGGTTGTTTGACTGTTGCTCAGGGCAACATGGTATTTTTGCATTGTAACTTATTCTGCCCCTTTCCTTTACATTGACTACATTATCTACCTGCCCAGAACAGAGGCTTCGTGGAAGCCAGGGGGAGAGTGAAAGCTTACTTGTGGAATGCTACTTCTGCTCTCCCCATACCCTCATCTTTCTGCTTCTGTGTAGGCAGCAAGGCCTTTCACAGGACAAAAGCATTACATTAAAGTACTGGACCCTAAGTTTGGGATGTCACTTTCCACATTTTAGGTCTCCAACTGGCACTTCAAGCAGGCATGTGAGATAGCTGGACTCTTGAACTCCCTGGCTTTTTCTATAGGAAAAAAAACCAGTAAGGGAATAAAGTGTTTGACATGCTGTGGTGGAAAGAACTGATAGCAAAAAAAGAAAAAAGAAAAGAAAAGTTGCAAGAAGCAAAACTTATTTTTTAAAATAAATGAGATGTGCTTCAGTTGTTGCTTATGTCTTCTCTGAATCTGTTCTTGCTGTCCTTGAGGAGGTCAGAGCAGGGAAAGGATGCCCATTTCACATCTGCTGCTCTGACAAGCAACCAAATGTAGCTTTTGGCCAGTGGAAGGGCATTTTGGCAGAGGAAAGCTTCCAGCTCCCACCCTTCTGAAGTCAGATGGGATAAATTGCAGATCTGGGCCATATTACTTGTTGGCGTTCAGATTAAGTACATGGGCTGCATATGAGTCTATTCATCTGAAGTTATCCTCAGATTACTGCCCGGTTTTCTAACATAATCTTCTTGGAACATAGCTTGGCATGCACTTCTCCCTTGCTTTTGGCACACGGGGCTATTTTTTTAGCTGTAATTACCTGGTGTGCACTAGTCAACTTGAGTAGTTGCACCGGCATCTGAAAATGAATAGCCACGCTGCAATCTGGAGGAAATGTCATGTCCTTCTGGTGTGGCCTTTGATTGCTGCAAGTTTTAAAGGGGTATGTGGTGCACCTAGTATAAATGATATGCATCTGCAAGAGGCAGGCATGGAAAGAGGAGCAGGGTTGCTCACTCTCTCACTTTCTAGCATTTTCTAGGCATCTGCGGATGAAAGAAGCCAGGATCACATGCAGTGGGGCTAGCCCCAGGCAGATAAGTACTTCCACCTGTTGTAAAATTCAAAGCTGCCTTTTATATCTCTGCCATCTCTAACACCCCCACTGTGGAGTCACCTCCCCACTGCTAGAAGCTGCCTACTTCACAGTGCATTGAGAAACTGCAGAGCTTCCTTGGACAGTCAGGCTTCATGCCATACTTTTACTCTCTTCTGGACCTAAGAACAGGATTCAGATTCCTAGGAGTCACTACAACTCCACTATGATGCTTTTACTGTTTAGAGGAAGTCATGAACAGGGGAAGTCCATGAAATTGCCTGTTCATACAGTGGTTTTCCCATCCTTTCTCCTTGCCCTCTGTGTTTGTTTCCCCTCATTATCTCTACATTTAAATAGACTGATCTTGTGAGTAGGAGCTCTTTCTTATTAGTTAGGGGCTTTGATCTGGCCCCGACCTTTAGATGCTACATTGTACAAATAGCAGGCCCATGTTGGGGTCATTCTAGCTGTGAGTAGCCCTATAATAAAGGGAGCACACCTTTCTCCTACCCCTCAGATTCTCTGCCAAGAGAAGTTCATCCAAACACTGAAATCAAAGCCTGCTTCTTGGTGTGAGATTGGGTGCATGCTTGAGTGACCTGATGAAGGCTAGGCATATTTACCATGTGCAGTTATGGCATATTGTTTCAGCCATCTTAAAGTGATGTCATCACCGGTATGAAGAGTTTGAAGGCCATCACGTAGCACAGTAAATGGACACAATTCAACAATGTGGGACATGGTTTGAACTTGTCCACAAAAGCATTTGTTGTCCTTGCAAAGGCCCCACTGATATAGGTTTGAGGCACAGTGACCCTGTCCGGTTTAAAAATGGTTAAGGAAGTGCCCAATAACTGTGTGGCCAGTTAAATCCTGGTTGACTGACAATAGGGTCAGAGATGATGTGGTGATTGATTGATGCCTTGTGCTGACCATTCTTTGTTCCATCAAATAAGGAAAAATCATGGGGTTTTGCAAGGGTGGACCATATTGAACATCTTGAGGGGAGCTGAGCTCTTGGTGCATGGAATATGTCCCAATGCACTGGTGGCAGCGTAGGTTTATCACCAGGGATCCTGGTTTTCTCTGATTAAAAAAAAATTGCAAATTCTCTTATAAAACCCCCAAACCATTAATTAAAATGAAATGTCACTCTGCATATAGGTATCAGTTGAACACAATGTTTTATTGATATATTTACAATTTAAAAGCAGTTTGGAAGCCTTCCAGTGCCTCAATCACTGTAATAAAATAAATTCTAAAGACCTATAAATTTTGGCATTTGATTTTGGGTTTTTTATCATGGAAAATCAGAGCTCCCCCTGGCCCTTTAACTCACCAAGACATGGGTCCCTCATTCCTGAGCCATAGCTCCCTAGCCCTGCTGGTGCCTCTGGCCCTCCACCCACAGCCCCTCAGTCCTGCTGGTGCCCCCCCATCCACAGGCCCCCCAGTCAGTGCCCCCTACTTACCACCCATAGCCCCCTGCCACCACCCTGTATCAGTGCTCAAGTCCTGCCTGCCACCCACAGGAGGTGGTAGCTACTGTGGCCTGAGCAGGAAGCAGAGTGCGGAGCCTCGCTCCCCCTCTCCTGCATGCAACATGGTGGGAGTGGAGCCCATGGGGGGAGGGGGGACAGGCACCGGCTGCCTGCTGTAGGCTTGGGCTCCCCACCCTGCTACCCTCCCCCAGGGGCCTCTGCCGCCCAGTCGGTGGGACCTGGTGCAGCAGGGCAGAGCGAGGCCAGGTGGCAAAGCTCGTTGCTGCAGCTGGGAGCTCTGCCGCTCTTGAGAAGCACCCCCTGCCTGCAGAGCAGCAGCAGGGGGGCACAGCTCTGTGTTGCCACCCCCACTGCTGCTGGGCAGGCAGAGGGCATCTCAACAGGGCAACGCAGGACTTGCAATGACAAGGAATTTCCCCAGCTGGCCTGCCCTCTGGGTTGCAGAGGTCCCGGGGGTAGGACAGCAGGGCAGGAGCCCAAGCCGGCAGCCGGCAGCCTGCCCCTACTCCACGCACAGATCTGGGAGGCACATGCTCCCATGCCCCCTGGGAGCATACACAGCAGCAGGGAGCCAGCGCCCCCCCCCCCCCCCCC
>NW_017728994.1:23394765-23423077 GCF_001723915.1 Gavialis gangeticus | reverse complement strand
CCAAATCCCTGGATGAGCTGCCTGCGGTTCTGTCCTCCTCTCCACTGGGACCCTGTAGCCACGCATTCCAGCTTCAGGCCCCAAGACCCACTCACTACCCAGCTGGATGGCAGCAGCCCCAGCCCCAGCCCCAGCCCTGCCCAACTCTCTCCCTTCTTCCTTTCCTCTGTATGGGGGCTTCAATTCCTGGCCCACTCCCCACCTCCTGACTTACCTGTGGGAGCTGCTCTCTAAGCTGCTTGGCAGCCATGTGCATATGTGAGCACCAGGTTTTTCTGTTTCTCATGGAAAAACAGAAAAAACCACGGATTTCCCCTTTTTATCAGAGAAAACGTGGATTTCTCCTTTTAGCAGGTAGGGAAGTGGAGGGGCTGGTGGGAGGGGTGGAGTTGCAGCTGGGCGGAACCAGGATCATAGTGCGGAGCCTGCACCCAGAGGGGCAGTGGCAGGGTGTCGGTATGGGTGTGAGGGTGGGGGAGCGTAGGAACCCTCCAAACACTCCCTCCATGGCATGCAGCCCATGCTGCCAGAGCAGCAGCAGGCAGGGAGGTTAGAGTGCTTGTGCCTGATACAGATGCTTGGTGAGGTGCAGATCTGGTCAGTGCTGCATGGGGAGAGGGAAGCAGATCCTGCCCTATTGTTGGGGCTCTGCACCACATGCTTGCAGCTCCAGCACTTGCAGTGGGGAAAGCCCTGCACTGGAGCCTACTGCTTCCCCCTCTTTCTGCTGTGCAGGTCCCCGCACTCTACCAGAAGTGGAGGGAGCCCAGCCCCTTACTTCCTCACGGAGTCCAGCGCAGGTCTTTCCCATTGTGAGTTTGGAGCTGCAGGCATGCAGCATGGAGCCCCAGGGATAGAAACGGCCAGTGCTGCACTGGGGGCGAGGAGTAGACCCCCGTGCAGCCTGCCCGGCTGCTTCTATCACAGGGGCTCCACACCACGCTTCTGCAGCCCCACACTCGCAGCAGGGAAGCTCCATGCTGGACTCTGCAGGGAAGCAGGGGGTGAGGCCCGCCCCTGTTTTAAGTTGATAGTGAGTTCATGATTAGTGCTGGCATTATGCAAATGGAAAACACTTGAGACAGTCTTTAGCATATTTGGTTTGAGTTGCCATTTTAGGCAGTACTCTGACATTGGTTTCATGTCTCCATAAAGTATGAATTCCACATCTGAAAAGTCATGAGCTTAGGTAGCAAAGGCACTGTTATCAGTACAAACAATTTTTTTGTGAGCCAGTTGCAGGCAGGTCATTAATGTACAGGTTGAAAAGGAGAGGCCAGTACTGATCCCTGAGGGAGGCCATTGGTTTGATGTCTCCAAGAGCTAGTTTGGTTGGACAGGTGGACTCTTAGGTGCTGGCCATGTAGTGATAGTTTGACTAGATGAGTGGCCCAGTGTGGCAGAATTCCTGATATTTTCACCAGAAGACTGGTTTACTGGATAGTGTCATATGCTTGTGTTAAATCAAGGAAGACAACAGCAGACTTCAAGTTTTTCTGAAAGCCATTTTCAGTGAAGGTGGTTAAGGCTAGAACTTGATTGCAATTGCTCCAGCAATGGCAGAATCCAGCTTAGTCTGGGCTTAGGGCAGAATCAATTACTGGAGAAATATGTTGCAGAACTAGTCTCTTAAGTGTCTTGTAGCAGACACTCAGTAGGGAGATTGGTTGATAGTTGGTGGATCTTTGCCAGACTTGGGTAGGTCAAGGATTTTTGTTCAGTGCCATACTGATAGCATTCATCCTTCATGCATAATATGGCTGAAGAAGAGTAGAAGCCTGGGCACAGAAAACTGGAGAACCCCAGAGGGTGTTAGAAGGAAATAGCTGGGATTATGGAGCAGAGTATGGAGGAGAAATAACTGCAAAAAGGCCACATGTACACTGATTTTGTGTGAGTGACTTGTATGAGTCCCCATTACTTCTTACCTGGTACCCCAGGAAATCCTTGAGCAATGGTTCAGGCTCTGTGACAGAGTATTGGTTAAAGTTGGCAAGTGAAGTTAAGGAGCTGCCATAGCAGCAGGAGCCAAAGAGAAAGAAATAATGCCTCTAATAAGGCAACATGACACTAAAACTAAATGTTAAACATTTTATAGATTCATAGATGGTAAGGCCGGAAGGGACCTTGGAAGATCATTGGGTCCAGCCCCCTGCACCAAGCAGGAAGGATAACTAGGGGTCAGGTGACCCAAGCAAGGTGATTGTCTAGTCTCCTCTTGAATATTTCCAGGGCAGGTGATCGTACCACCTCTGGAGGGATCTTATTCCACAGTCTGGACATCTTAACTGTGAAGAAGTTTTTCCTAATGTTGAGCCTGAATTGATCTGCCGGGAGTTTGTGACCATTACACCTAGTTTTCCGTTTGGGCGCCCTGGTGAACAGTTGCTCACCGAGCCCTTGATGTACTCCCCTAGTGTAGTGGACAGCTGCTACCAGGCCTCCTCATAGCCTTCTTTTCCTCAGGCTGAAGAGTCCCAGATCCCTCAGCCTGTTCTTGTATGGCTTGCCTTTTAAGACTCTGATCATACGGGTGCCTCTTCTTTGGACTCTCTCAAGCTTGTCCACAACCTTGTTAAAGTGTGGTGCCCAGAACTGGATACTATACTCCAGCTGTGGTCTTACCAGTGCCGATAGAGTGGAAGAATCACCTCCTTGGTTTTGCTGGAGATGTTTCAATTGATACATGCCAGAGTATTGTTTGCCTTGCTGGCTACAGCATCACACTGGCAGGTCATAATCATACTGTGGTCTATTATTACCCCTAGGTCCCTTTCATTCATGGTGTTAGTCAGTTTATTGCTGCCAAATCCAAGCCTGTAGGTGTGTTGGGGGTTGCTCATCCTGAGATAGAGCACTTTACATTTCTCAATGTTGAACTTCATCAGGTTCCGATCTGCCCAACTTGCTCACCTGTCTAGGTCTGCCTGTGATTGTAGCTTATCTTCAAGCATGACCACACTTCCCCATAACTTAGTGTCATCCGTGAACTTGGCCAGTGAGCTTTTCACCCCCACATCTAAATCATTAATAAGCATGTTGAAAAGTACTGGACCAAGCACTGACCACTGCCCACTTCTCGCCGGGATGACACAGATCCCTTCGCTATGACTCTCTGGGTCCTATCCTGCAGCCAGTTTCTCACCCACCTGACTGTCTTGGATTTAAGCCCACAATCCTCCGATTTTCTCATGAGGACATTGTGGGATACTAGATCAAAGGCCTTTTGGAGGTCTAGGTATACAATGTCAACCTGCTCTCTCGTGTCCAGGTGGCAAGTTACCTGGTCATAGAAGGAGATGAGGTTGGTAAGGCAACACCTGTCCCTGACGAAGCCATGCTGGCTGTCATTCAGAATCTTACCTTCTGCAAGCTTATTGCAGATAGACTCCTTGATGAACTTTTCTAGGATTTTCCCTAGGATGGAAGTTAGGCCTATAGTTACCTGGGTTCTCCTTCCTGCCCTTCTTGTGGATGGGCACAACATTGGCCCTCTTCCAGTCCTCAAGGACTTCTCCAGAGCACCATGAGTTGTGGAAGAGTTTCACCAGGGGTTCCGCAATGACTTCAGCCAGCTCCTTCAGCATTCTTGGATGATCATCCGGTCCTGCTCACTTGTATATCTAATTTTATTAATTGGTCATACACCAGTTCTACAGCAATAGTAGGAAGGCAATTATTCCTACCATGTTTATACTCTACTCTATGTGGCATGGTTTTCCTCTTGGTCTGGTGAAAGACCAAGGTGAAGTAGTCATTCAGGAGAACAGCTTTCTCCTGGGTGCCTGTAACCAGCTGTCCTGAGTTGTTGAGCAATTGCCCCACACTCCCATTTGTTTTCCTCCTGTTTCCTATGTACCTATAGAAGGACTTGTTGTCCTTGATTCCCGTTGCTAATCTAAGTTCCTTTGCCACTGTAGCCTTTCTTATCTGTTCCTTGCAAATGCAGGTCTTCATAGAATAGTTCTCCTTGGGGCCCACTCCAAGCTTTCATTGTTTATAAGTCTCTTTCTTCTTTCTTAAGAGGACTGTGATTTCCCTGTTTAGCCAAGAGGCATTCCCAATCCTTCTGTTACCTTTTCTCTGCATGAGAATGGACTTCCTTTTTGCTTCAAGGATCATGTCCTTAAGGAGCAACCACTCTTCATGCACACCTTTCACCTTCAGTCCCGCTTTAGGGCGCTTATACAAGTTACATTTTTTATGTGACCAGGGCGCTGAAAGCACTATACAGCCATGTATAGTGCACACATGCATGGCTCCAGAGTGCTTTTAAAATGGCTGATTGAATGAAAAATTAGCCATCGACAAATCAGGTATTGGTTGAAGGTGCTCTAAAACTGAGGACCTTAGGGGACTTGTGTTGCCTCCAGGGTTAATTTTTCCCACTTTGCAGGCTGGGTTGGTGCTAGGGGAATCAGCAGGGGAAGGACGGGCAGGGTGAGAGGAAGGGGGAAAGAGCAGGAGGGAGCTGCTTACCTGGCTAGAGCTGGTGGGAAAAGGGTGGGGTAGAATGGAGCCCTTTCACCTCTCAGGCCTCCCAAAGCTACCCCAGCTGGAGTAATGGGGGGAGCTGGGCTAGGCCCATGAGGCAACGGGGCTCTGTTCCACCCTGCATCCCCTCCTTTCCTCCCCCCCCGCTCTGGCCAGACAAAGCTGAACTAGCAGCTGCTGGCCACTATCAAGAGGCCCAGGCAGGGAGTGGGGGAAGGGAGCCCCCCTTCACTTTGCAAGCCTGGTCTACCTCTCCCCAGTGTCCCAGCTGGAGCGATGTGGGGCTCCATTCCACCCTGCCTCCCCCTCTCCAGTTCCACCCAGGCAAAGCCCAACCATCAGCTGCCTGCTGCTCCCTCCCCTACCTTCCCCCATTGGCAGCCCCAGAGCTGCGGGGGGCAGGCTGGGGAGAGCAGCAGTTCAGCAGCCTCTTTGGAAGCAGAGGGATCACCCTTGTCTGCTAGCTTGGGCCAGCACAGGCAGGCTCAAGGCTCCCCCTCCCACTGCCAACTCAACAGATGATGTCTGTTGGGTCGGGGGGCTCTAACTCATGGTGCTTTTTGAAAAGTACCATGAGTTAAAGCAGGAGCCCTAAATGTCTGAACCCTAAATCTAATAGCAAATAACAGTTGAAAGCTGCTCACCTGCTCACCTTTTACATTAGAGGGGTCACAATTGCTATTAGGACAGACTGCAGATCTAGGCTCATCCTTCTCAGGCTCCCCTTTCCATGAGTTCTTCTTGGGAAGACAGAGTACTTATGCCATGAGAGAGACTGATTCAATGGTTAAGGCACTGGCTGGAATTTGGGAGATGGCAGCTCAGGTACTAGGCTCTACTACTGATTTGTGTGACCTTGATCACATTGCTCAATCTCTGTGCCGCTGTTCCTCACATGTGAAATGGAGATGCCAGTCTCTCTTTTTTTTCTTTAATTACTACCTGTATATAGATTGCAAGCAGAGTGGCACAGCCATTGGCTCCTATTATCTGTTACTGGTGTGTACAGTACCCAGCACAGCTTTTGGGTAAGGATTCCTGAGCACTACCAGAGCACAAATAATGAAGAATAGTGGATAATAGAGTCGGGGGAGAGAGGACTGAGATAGTCAGTCTTCTCCTCTGCCCCTCCCTTCTTATTTTACCAATGGATTCAGCAGCTGTGGCAGCTGTTGCTTTGGATGTAGATTTTCCATTTTGTATCTGATGCTGACACAGATGTGACAAAATTTCTCATCTGTTGTGGGGTAGGTGGATGAGGGGAGGGAGCGACTTCTGAGTGAATGATGATGTGTGAGCTGGACTGACAGCCTTGATGTGCTTTCCTGTGGGAGCAATGCTGTCGTGGAGGATGAAAGCCCAGTTTGCTTGGCATTTGGTGGAGAGAAGTGCAGCTCAAGGGTATGCAAAAGAACAAGAGGAAAGCACGCAGAGGCATTCTCCTTGGACTATTGTCTCGTTGCTGAAGCAGCTGGAACGTGAAGGCAGTATGTAAATGTAATAGCCTGCATATTTCATACTGGTGGGGATTATAAAGGTTGCCCTTGGTGCAGAACAAGGTTTCATCCTGCTCCAGTATTCACAGCACCTAATGACTTTACATCAAAGTCTTGTCTCTTTTAATGACGATCTGGAACTTCCCCTGACTTACCTATGATCCCCTCTCCTCCCCCCCACCCCCCCAAAAAACAGTGGCATTTTATGATTGATGGCACCTTATATAGGAATGGTGTCAGGCCTCACATGCTAGAGGTCTTGGATGAGTATTTGAATGAGGAAAATCTAACTGTTGCAGGAACTTGGTATGGCTGATTCAGTAGATGACTTCCTTTCCTTCTGGCTCAGCAGAGATCCAGCTGCCCCAGAACCAGGCTGCTCTTTCTCAGTGAATTGGTAATGGCAACATAGTTTTGCTTCTTATAACATTGCAGGACTAGGGTCACTTTCAGTCTTGGAGAGTTCAAGCTTAACTTTATATTCTGTCTCCCTGTTTCACTACCTTTTCAGTTGCACATGGCATTTTTTTTCCTTGTTGGTCTAACTACATACAGCACAGAGGTCAAGGGTGCTAGTAAATCACCACAGCGGAGTCTGCTTTCTAAGGGTGAAGTCAGTGATGCTTTTATCTGGCTTAGGTGTTAGGTCACTTTTCATAGTTTCATAGTTTCTAGGGTCGGAAGGGACCTGAGCAGATCATCTAGTCCGACCCCCTGCCATGGCAGGAAGAGCACTGGGGTCAAATGACCCCAGTAAGGTGGTCATCCAACCTCCTCCTAAAAACCCCCAGGGTGGGAGCCTGCACCACCTCACTTGGAAGCTGGTTCCAGACTCTAGACACCCTGACCGTGAAGTAGCGCCTCCTGATGTCCAACTTAAACCTTCCCTCTGCCAGCTTGTGACCATTGTTCCTGGTCACTCCTTGCGGTGCTCGGGGGAACAGGGACTCCCCCAGCGCCTGCTGATCCCCCCTAACCAGTTTATAACAGGCCACAAGATCCCCCCTCAGCCTTCTCTTTTGAAGGCTGAACAGGTTCAGGTCCCGCAACCTTTCCTCATAGGACCTACCCTGCTGTCCCTTGATCATACGAGTGGCCCTCCTCTGGACCCTCTCGATGCTGTCCACATCCCTCTTAAAGTGCGGCGCCCAGAACTGGACGCAGTACTCCAGCTGCAGCCTGACCAGTGCCGCATAGAGGGGGAGGATCACCTCCTTGGACCTGCTCGAGATGCATCTGTGGATGCACGACAAGGTGCAGTTGGCCTTCCTAGCCGCCTCCCCACATTGCCGACTCATGTTCATCTTGGAGTCAATAATGACTCCCAGATCCTTTTCCACCTCCGTGCTGACAAGAGGGGAGTTCCCCAGCCTGTATGTATGGTGCCGATTGTTCCTCCCCAGGTGCATCACCTTACACTTGTCTGTGTTAAACCCCATCCTGTTCTCCTCCGCCCATCCTTGTAACCTATCTAGGTCTAACTGTAGCCTGTTGCTCCCCTCAATTGTGCCCACTTCCCCCCACATCTTAGTGTCATCAGCAAACTTGAACAGGGTGCTTTGCACCCCCTCATCCAAATCACTGATGAAGATATTGAACAGTGCGGGCCCAAGGACCGAGCCCTGTGGGACCCCACTTCCCACGTCCTTCCAGGTCGAGAAGGACCCATCCACTACCACCCTCTGGGTGCGACTCTCTAACCAGTTGGCGACCCATTGGACTGTATGGGTGTCTACGCCACAGTCCCCCAGCTTCCTAATGAGAATGGGGTGAGAGACAGTATCAAAAGCCTTCCTGAAGTCTAGGAAAACTATATCCACTGCCACCCCTGCATCCAATGATTTAGTGACCTGGTCGTAAAAGGCCACCAGGTTGGTCTGACAGGACCTGCCGCTGATGAACCCGTGCTGGTTGCCCCTGAGCATGCAGTTCCCTGCTGGCCCCTCCTGGATGTGTGCCAGAATAATTTTCTCGAACAGCTTGCCCAGGATCGAGGTAAGGCTGACTGGCCTGTAGTTCCCCAGGTCCTCTTTCCTCCCCTTTTTGAAGATGGGAACCACGTTGGCCCTCTTCCAGTCCTCCGGCACCTCTCCAGAGCACCACGAGTGTTCATAACTTTTGTGAAGCCCTTTGCCTGATTGTGGTATATTATTATTATTGTTACTGTCAGAGTTGCTTAAGCAGATTGCTCGTTTTTCACTCTTTGAATCTATTTTAATCTGCGCACACACACAGAGTTTAGGCTCTCTGAGAGACAGCCAGTGCTCTTCGTCTCTGGCCTTGCCCACAAGGTCAGATGGGTGTTAGTGCCACCAAACCAATTGTAGCCATCTCTTGTTTAAGCTAGAGATGTGCAGTAACGTAGCTACCTAAGTGACTGGAGATGGTTCCCAGTCAAGTCTAGATGAGGGCTAACCAATTATGTTTTTCATATCCTTCTGGAATTAGTCATCTCCCCTTGTCCAACTCACAGCAAAGCTGTTGAGTGCCTTTTTTGTTTTTCTGTTGACAAGCAGCCATCCCCAGGTGCATTGGCTATTTCATCCAGGTGTATTGGGTATTTCTAGAACATGGCCATTTTCTTCCTGTTTGCTAAGAAGGAAACCTAAAGGAAGCTAAAGAGTCTGCGATTTAATAACTGGAGTGACAGGCAGAGATCTCTGGGGGCAAAGAGTTTCTGTGATACTGTTGGAGTCACTGTTAAATATGCTACCTGGCAAAATCCCTAAAGGAACACCTTCTTTATTAAACAACCTTTCTTTATTCTGGCCTGGAGCGGATGTAGAATTTGCTTTATACACCACCCACAGGTGCTCCTATGCTAATATTCAGCAATGCAAATTAAACAGCTAAGCTTTTTTTGGAAGTAAAGCATTTCACCAACATTAAAATCCACAATGACCCTATGAGATAGCTGGTCATCTGTAAAATTCTAATATTATAAAATCCTATGTCTGTCTGTCTGTCCATAATGCTTTATTCACGCTCTGATTGGCTGATGGAAACAGCTCCCTGCAAGAGGCAGAACAGCGGCGGCATAGGGCGTTAGCATGGGGCACTCCATCCTAGTCCCTCCCCACCATCCCCTGTCATTCTTGATGGGCAGTTGGCTAGCAGATCTAATAATATCTGAGGCTGATGAAGGTCAAGTAATATACACAGGGTTTTGCCTCAAGGCAGTGGCAGAGATGAAACAGAACCCAAGAGTTATGAGACATGTTCCCCGATCTAACCAGGAAATTACTCTGCACTGTACCCTAGTCTTCCTTCTGTTTATATTAACAGTCCTGGCAGGTATGCCGTAAGGTAAGCCCTGTACCCTTTCTGAGTGCCACTCTGATCTCCTTCCTCTGCCTGATCTGTTGCCTTTTCTGTTCCCCATCCTACCTCTTCCTGATCTGCCACGGCTCACATCAAGAGGCTGCCTGGGCTACTTGTGGCATGTGTGCCACAAGTTGGCCACCCCTGTCATAACATAAGTGATGTCCTATTCCCTCAAATGTGATGTTTGTGCAGTGCTACTTACTGGCCTGATTGTCACTCTTTACTTATTTGGAAGTCCATACTCCTGTTTACTTGATTCCTAAGGAAGGCACTGTTTAACACTGTAAGGGTGCCTATACAAGTGCAGAGGCCACTCCAATATGCTGTAATTACAGTGCATTGAAGCAAACTCGATTTATTGAGTCTGCTGCATCATAGTACTTATTGCACTCCAGCAGCCTCTGTGTCTTGTGTATCAGTGTCCCCATACTTCAAAATGGTGGTGGGGGTGCTTTATCCAAAGCTTATTGAACAAGCTTTAGATAAAGTGACCCCACTGTTTTGAAGTGTGGGGATGCTGATACATGAGATGCTCCAAGCGCTTTAGAGTGGCTCTTGCAGCTGCTCTAATTAAAGCTCCCCCATTGCCTCCAGAGCACGTATATAGATGCCCTAAGATATTAAGGGTTGAGGTCTATGACCCCAATCAAATTTAATGTTGATGAAAGGTGGCAGAGCTGAGGATTTGCAAGAACTCCAGTGCTACTCACAAATGTGCTGGAGATGGATTTCAAGAGCAGAAGGAAGTACCTCAAAGCATGTCTAGTTTCTCCTCATTGACAAGTGAAGAGTGTGTTTGTGAGCAAGGGTTTGCTTGAGATCCCCAGGAGCAGCATGGAAGCAGTATGGATCTACCCTGAGAGTCCTGGAGGTTATGAATGCTATGGGAGAGACTGGAGCAGTGATCAGCAGTGTTCATTAGTTTTTCTAAAGCAGGTAATGACCCTGTGCTCTTATCTGGAGAAAGGCGAAGGTTTGTGCAAGTTTTACCAAAATGAAAGATGTAAAGGAACAGTCCTAACTAGCCAAACTTGCTCTGGATCATGTTACATTGTTACAGTTTTTTTTCTAAGGTGATGCCACTGGGTTGCACTTTAATACAGCCTGAAAATGCTTTTGGTCTGTACTTTGCTGGCCTTACACATGCTTACAAGGATGTGGGTTTCTACTCCTTGTACCACTGATATCAGTGGAAGCAGTCAAACCAATGCTAAGTGCTTTGGAAAACTATCCTGGCTGTTTGTACAGGTAGCCTCTGAAAGGCTGATGGATCAGAGCTAATATTCAGCAATACAGATTAAGCAGCCACACATTTAATATTGATCTAAATGGATCTGCAGAACCAGTATCTCAAACCTCTGCTGGCAAAGAACTCCCGAGCTGGGGGTGCTACTCAAATAGTTTCTGGCATCTACTGATTTATACAGTTACTTATGTATTAGCAATCTGTGGAATCCAAAACATAACAAAGACATTAGGGAACGAGAAGCTTGCCTGCATCTGAAAGGGCTTCAGTGGGTAGTGGTTTTTAAATGCTAGTTACAGAGTCTGAAAAATCAATGTGTTACCTGTCAGCCAAGTGCTGCTGATCTTTACACAAAGAGCAATGCTGCCTGTCATTTGGCTTTAAACTGAAAATCAGACATCTGAGTTCTTTAGAAATCACAGTTCGCAAAGATGTAAAAACATTTGAGCCTAGAAGGGCCTCCCAAAGCAAGGAACAACACATGTAAGTTGGAAGGGGAGAGTAGGGGAGCTAAGAGTGTCATAGTGCCATCTAGTGGGCTCAATGAGGGATCTGATAGGGCGGAGGTTAGGGAGAGTCTGGAGACAAACAAGAATTAGTTCTAAGAATATATGACATTGAATCTGATTTTACGTTAATGAACTAGTTTCCTTAAACTCACAAGGGAAATCTGTGCCAAAACACAGTATTAAACTTAGAAGTCATGCCCCCAGTCTTCTGCCCTCAGCAGTAAATACTACTTCCTTTTATTAAAAAAAAAAAAAAGTAACATTGGTGAGGAAGGCTTGTGTCTTTTGTGGTCTGTCCTAATTATGGTTTCCTAAATCAGGAATTCTTGTTAAACTGTAGATTACAGGATTAGACAGATGAAACTTCTAGTAGTCTATGAAGTCAAGTCAACTGACTTGCTGAAATGGGGATGCCCAACTTTTCTAGGGATGTGAGGGCCCCACTTAATTTGTATTTATAGTTACATATTAATATAGGATAAATGAATTGATTAAACATATTATTTCATAGAGTGGCATGAGGCTAGTATGATCTCCATTTCCCACATGCAAAAGTTCAGGATGTTTTTTACCCCCCTTATAAGCCTTTCAGCAGAGGCTCTCCAAAGGATGTATTAACTAGGGGTGTGCAAGTGGGCTCTATTCGATTCAGATTCGGATTCAGCCCGAATCACGGACAGTGATTTAATTCGTTGATTCAGATCACTGTCCCTGATTCAATTCAGCCAAATGTGAATCTGAAGATTCGACACTGATTTGGAGAATCAGTGATTCAGACATAGACACAGCATTAAAAGTTTTTTCTACATACCTAGAGGTAGCAGGCATAGCTTGTGATCACTGCGATACTGGGGCGCAAGGAGCATCCCACAGGAGTGTGGGGGCCCCTCCATGTGCTTGGCGGTGATCCCGGAAGTGGATCAGAAGTACTTCCAGTCCACTTCTCCGTCTGCCGGGGAGCATACTGGAGGCACCTCCCCGGCTTGGTGATTGGCTGCAGGGGGACCCCGGATGCCCTCCCCAGACCCAGGAGGCACCAGTTGCTGAGTTGGAGAAATGTGGTGGGGCCCCCCAGAGTGCTCCCTGGTGAATCTGGAAGTGGACCGGAAGTGCTTCTGGTCCACTCTGGGTCTGCTGTCAAGCACGCTGGGGAGTCCCCTGTGCTTCTGTGGGACACTCATTGTGGGCAGTGAACCTCCCCAGCCTGGGCGGTGCTGCCACAGCAGAAGCAGCAGTGAGTTGGGCTCTGTGATTAGGCCTGGCTCCCCACCCCCACCCCCACCCCCTCTCCATGGCCAGACCCGCCTGGGCGTCAGGCACCGCTCACCACTCTTCTTAGGGACTCTGCCCAGGTGCTCCAGCGTGGGCCCTGCCTGAGGGGATCTTCAGCATGGGATGAAGCCAGCACCATGTTGGTGCCCACGCAACTCCCCCCTTTTCTCAGGCTACCGGCATCTGGCCACCACAGCTCCAGGTGCACAAGCAGAGCTTATCGGTGGCCATGGTGCCCTCCCAAACCCCACAATGGGGGAATTAACACCCCACCTTCCTCTCAGGCTACTGGGATCTAGCTGTGCTCCTGCTCCTGCTGCTGAAGCAGCAAGCAAGGGAGCAGGGATAGGGGGCTGGGGAAGGGACTGCCCCCTATCCCCTTCCCCTCCAGGCACAACCTTGCTGGGGTCCCTGCAGGCCAGGGTGGGGGTTTAAACCCCTCCCCCATCCTACTCAGGTCTGCCAGGGCCTGTCCATGACCCCCCAACTCAGGTTCCCTCCAATTGAGGACTTGTTCTAGTGCCCCTGGCTTCTAGCTTAAGCTGCTGCAGGCATGTGGCAGCACTTCCAGAATCAAAAGTGAATGTCTATTCACCTACAGAATGGTTCAATTTTTGCAGGTTAGACTAACCTGCAAAGATTGAATCAATTAGGCTCATGCTTTTTGAATGTCTGTACCTAACCTTGGACTCTCGTTAAAAATATGGCAAGTTAGCAAGAGGGCGAATGTTCTTTAAGTAAGAAAGGTACAGCTAGACAAATCCCAGCTAGAAAAGACATGTTCATCCCTTGCCAGAAATATTTAAATCTCTAATTGAAAGGCAGCTTTCCCATAGCCAAGCTGGCCCTGGAGGAAAGGCACAAGTGTTTGATCTCAGCTGTGTTACCACCTGTGTCATGCCAAGGAAGTTAAATGCACTGAGAGAGCTCTGCCTACCATTGATTTTATTTCTCTAAATGAAGAATGTGTTGGTAAATGGCTGATTAAATGAGGAAGCAGTGAGTAAGTGGGCACCTTACCATAATCCTTTTTTCTTTCTGGAGTGACTAACATTGGCACCATTAAAACAATGCTTTGCAATAATGGCAAAAGTGTGAAAGTGAGCAATGGGCCAGTTACTACCATATGAGATAATATGATGAAAATCTGAGCTGCAATAAAGTCTTTTAGAGTCTAAGAGCAAAATACCATTGCCCAAAGCTCTGGGATGAGCCATATTATTCCTCACCTTGGCTAAATCTATTTCTAAGCAACTCTTCTTAGCTATGGAGACTAAGAAAAGGGAATTTGTTCACATTGCTCTGGGACAGGAATGCTGATGATTCCATGCATTTACAAGCAGTTATGAAAAGAAAAACACAGCACCTAACAGTTCTAGTGGCAGATGGAAAATATTTTGACTAGCATAGGCTTGTGCCTATTCCTAAGCTGGCGGACAGCCTCTAGGTGTATCATTTAAACAAGCATTTACAATTTGGTGCATCATTTATCCCGTGCTAAGAGCCTTTTGATTATCGTGTGTTGGATCTCATCTCATCTGAACCAGTGTGCCATGATTTAAGGAGTTGATTAACTGGGCCCTGTTTTAATTGAGAGAGCCTATTTAATTGAAGATTGTAGTGAGGTCTTGTCTCTGACTGCAAGCAAATACAGTGTAAAGGTACCTGTTCCATGAAAGGAGGTGAACAGAAAGCTGTAACAAGACATGGTGAAAAATAGCTAACTTAGTGTGTGGCTGTTAAGAATGCACAAGGTAATGAATGAGCGGTGTTAAATTACATGACTGTTTCAGTTGAGTGAATCAGATTGGATTGTTCAGTGGGATATTAAAATCTACAGGAATCAATAACCAAGAGACTTTGTATACCAGTTCAGATGCCAATTCTGAGCTGACTTGTTTATGAAATCCCACACTGCCTAAGATGGCTGATAACAAGGTGACATAAGTAAACAAAATATTAAAAGTGGACAATGATATATCTGAGGTCTTAAGTAAAATGACAACAACACAGTTAAATCTCATGCCCAGTCTCTCCATGCAAGAAAGTGTGTGCAAGTGGGAGGAAAACCTTTTATTCTAGTGAAATGACATCCCCGAGTGATTTGGGAGCAATGGGAAATGGATCCAGCTAAGGCTAGTGAAAAATATGCTATCAAACCTGTGTCACAACAGAAATAAGGATTTTCAACAAAATGAAATAAAAGGGTTTGCTTTCCATAGAACATATTTTTACAGAAAAGTTGAACCTCTAAAATCTGAAACATTACATCCAGCCATCAAGATGTTTTGATTTTGAAATGCTTCTCTGTTGTCTCACAGAAGTTTATGCTGGTCCTGTTCTCTTCCGGCAGGTCTCCCAACCAGGGTTATTCTATCAGGATGTCCCACAACTAAGCAACTAACTGTCAGGATGCCCTGTCTCATCTCACCAAAGAGAGGAGACCAGGTTGCATTATGGAAGAAATACTTTCACTTGGGAGCTGTAGCTTTCCGTGCCTCTCCCCCCGAGCATCTCATGTCTGGGTCTCCTTCGAACCTTGCCGTTGCCTTCTGAGTTGCACAGCCACACTATTGGGAGTGGGCTTGGGTCCGCTCCCCAGAGGTCTCTCTTGCCACGTCTTTGATGGTGATTGGTCTTCTAGCAGGAGGAAGATGTTTGATCCCATCTCCCTGATACTCCACCTCGGTCATCCTCATTTGCTCATTACTTCTTGGGGATCCACCTCCCCTACACCCTGCCTGACACCAACCATGATGTTATCCGTTGGGGCTGGCGTTCTGGCCCTCACTGATGCTCGGTTTGCTTAAGGGCTGTGGCTGTGGGCTACAGATGGTACTAGCACCGAGCACCCACCACCGCCCTTTGGTGCCCCCCCCGGTTCACAGGGTGCCTGACTCTGTCTGGGCTTCGGGTGCCCTTGGCGGGTTGCTTCCTCCCCGGGTTTGGTACCTGTTGCCCATCATCCGCATGCAGGACTTGGCTTTGTTGTCTCCGCCAGTGTCCCAGTCACTGCTGCTGCTGCTGGTCTCTGCTCACACTGGCCTCATAAATGACTCGGTGTGCCCTTGCTGGCCTGACTTGCCTCCCATGGTTCCCCCTCTGGGGAGCCACCATGTCTCCTCTGCCGTCGGCTCCTCGGTGCTCTCTGACCTCTCCGAGCCAGTTGGGAATACCACTTCCGGTCCCCCCGGCTTCCTTCCTGCCGGGCCTTTTATATTGGTGCTCGGTGGCTGCCTGGCCAATCGCCTTTGGCATGCTTTTGCAAAGCACGCCTAAACAGATGTGGGAGCCATTCCAGGCTTCTCCTGGCTCCACCACGGGTTTTCCCTTTGATCTTGAACTGCGGCAGCTCCCACTGCCATGGTTTCACTTTTGCTCCTGCCAGCTGCCGGCGCAGTGATCCGCCGCCTCTCTCCTGCCTTAGGTAAGTTTTCTCCACAGGAGCCTCACTCACAAGAAAGAAAGGCATCATCTAGCATTGAAACTACAACTATGATGAGATACCAGGATGAATTTTGATTTTTCACTGACATTTTTAATTTTCCTGGGAATATACAGACAATTTCCTCTATATTCCTCAAAAAATCCTCCAAAAATAAGCATTTCCTGACTCATTCTGTATACAGCCTTCTCAGACAGAAGGACAGATGTCACAACAAAGATTTTTGAAACTGGAAGAAGTCAAAAGGAAAAATAGCTGGACTATAGGATGTTAGAGGATCCTCAGGGAAGAACTGATTGCACCTTAAGCCATCAACGGAGGGATAATGGGCAAGGTTTGTGCCCTTGGCCAGAAGGGAAGAGTTACTGCTGCAAGGGGAGGTGTTGGTGTGGCCAGTAGTTACAGGGTTGATACAGCTGGGTAAAGGAACCCACTCACATGCCCTTGCCACTGCTTCTGAGTCCCTTCCAAAGTGTCAATTTAGCGGCAAGAAAAGTGACTGCAGGGATGTGAGAGAGTCTGTAAAGGTTCAGATAGAAGAGCGGCTCCCTGTTGTAACTCATGGTGCTTTGCAGGAAGCATTATGAGTTACAGTGATCCACCAGAGCCAACAGAAGTTCACTGTTGGGTCCTGGGGGTTGGGGAATTCGGCAGCTGTCTGTGAGCCTGCAGCCGGTGTCCTCTAGCGATACCCCTCCCCACTCCTAGCTCCAGCACTGTTTTCAGAATGGGATGACAGAAAGGGAGTGGAGACAGACACAAGTTACTGAAGGTGCTCCATTTTGGAGATTCTTCACCTGGACCCTCGTATAACAAGGGTTCAGATTTTCATGGGATTGGGCCCTTTGAAAGTGCTCTGCAGCTGTGTACTTCTGTTTGGTCACAGCTGTAGAGTGCTTTCAGGGACCAGATCAGGCAAAAATTGTCATTTCTGTTTGCGCCTTAAATCTAGCGGTGTTAACACCTCCTCCTGCAACAGCATATCCCACAGTGGAACGGGGGGAAGGAGGCTTGAATGTGCTAAAGAGTTTCCTCATCAGAAACTTGATCTGTCTCTGAGAGCTTTGACAAGGTAAACATGCCTGGTTGTAAATGTGGCCAATGCAGCATTTCCGTAAGTGCCTTAAGAAAATGCTTTCCAATGAAAGCATATTTCTAGATGTGGGTACTTCAGAATCATAGAAAAAGTTAAGCACGTGAATGAACAGCTGCAGGCAAATCTAATAGGTTACTTCAGTCTATTTTGGGCCAAAACTTCTGGTTTTACTTTTCTACCTATTAGATGCAAAATGGGGGTTTTTTTTGTTTTGTTTTGTTTTTTTAAAGTTCTCCCAAAACTTTTAAAAAATAAAAATAAAACAAATGACATAATCAAAAGCATATCGTCCATGTTTCGGGGGTGCTGGTTGTAGCCGTGTTGGTCTAAGGACATAGGCAGACAAAGTTCTTTAGGTAAATGTGATATCTTTTATTAGACCAACTAAATAGTTGAAAAAATTGTTCTTTGCAAGCTTTTGGGCTCAAGCACCCTACTTCAGGCTTAGGGAGAGTCAGCTGGTGTTTTGTTTTCTCTTGGGTGAAATAGAAGCCAATATGCAAAATGTAGTTCTGTGAATATGCAAATATGTGGCAACGAGGATCAGAAGTGATGGGAGACAACAGGTATGAGTCAGGTAGGTGAGGGTTGTGGGGAAAGGGGGAATGTTGACCTAGTGATAGAATGTAGCTGGTAAAATGTACAGAGGTTACCTGGGGTTATCAGATATCAGGCAGGTTATAATGTGCAATAAAGTCAATGTCTATATTGAGTCCATGATTTTTTGTATCCAGTAGATTTATGAAGTGAAGTTCCTAGGCTCATCTGCCATAATCTCAGGCCTGATTTTCACCTCCAATAGTCCTCTCCTTGATACATTTCATATGGGTAATCTGCAGGGTATCAACACGAAGATATAAGGGGCTGAGTCATAGTTTCTATTTTTTCCTCAGAAGACATCATGCCCAATCATTATGGCAACTTCACACCTCGCTATGGATAAGGACTTGGCAACCTCACACCTCGCTATGGATAAGGACTTCATCCAGGAGATTCACTTATCAGATTCCAACTTGTTACATGGATAAACTATAACTCAGCATGAACTAGGGGGAATCAGGAAACAGGAAAACTGTTGCTAACCCTCCATTACTTGTATCAGTGAAATGTTTTCATACATACTGGTGGTCTCCACATTCATGTCTTCATACACATTTTCTCGATTTACTTTCATATATCCTTCATTCAACAACTCAGCCAACTGTATTTTGGGGTTATCCCTTTTAACCACACTGTAATGTACCCAATCTGCTTCCTTAACTGACACATCCAAATCAGAGTCATCATATCCAACAGTCCCAAAATACCTGACAAGCCACGACCACAACAATTGTATGGAACATCAAATTTAGAACAACAGTGGCTGTTGGACTGCACCCAAACAGTGTCTCCCACCATCGGTGATTTACTATTTTGGCAAAATTATTCATAATTTGGGTGATCTTATTATTATGAATCACCTTTCCTTACAATTGTTCAGTCTTTTCAGCAGTTGCATTCAATATTTCATGTATTCCATGATGTAGAATTAATTGTTTTAATATGGACAGTTCCATGCCAATGTGACCAGTATAATCCTTTCATATACTGTACAATTTCTAATTATTGTCAAGCTATACATGTATGGCATTTTAAAGTCCACATCACATCCTAAGGTGTGAGTGGTGTGGCACATGCAAAATATTCTATTATGCCAAAATATACTGAGTCCGAACCAATGATTTACAATTACATGTTGTCACCAGGTACATGTACAGATGCATTGTTTATTAACCGAATAGACAGCGGTACTTGACTCATTATTGGGGTTTATCATGAACTGGCACACTTTGAATCCATTGACAGAGTTTCAGCATGGATGCTTCACATATGTAATCTTGTCCTTCTTGGATGGAAGAATGGCTTATGCCCCTCCAGACATTTGTTCTTGAACACTACCATTGTCAGACTGTTTATGTGGCTTAATCCAGGTGGTTCTTATATCTGGCACAAATAATGATTGCTTTATCTGTCTTTCTAGTAGTATGATCAGATAAATGGTCTCAGTTTTTGCATCAATGATTGTGTGAACAGTTGCCAACAGTGCCTTTCTTTTGTGATTATATTCAAAATGTACCAACTCCTGCCAGTTTCTTAATATTAATTTTTTCTCAGTAGTGACTTCTATTATCAATTGCCCAAATTCCACAGGAACAACTCCTGAATACCCCTGTCTTCTTATACCACTGACTACCATCTGTATCCATACTTGGGCTTGACCACATGACAGAGCAAGCCCTGTGTCATTCTGTGTCTTTTCCTTAGCATGTATGACTAGTAGTCCTTGCAATTGGCTTATTTGGTGCCACACAGGTAGTAAGTCTGCAGTATTGACCATCTGGTGTCCCATGTCTGATATTGATGTTGTAATTGGTCGCTTGACCTCCCTCAATTGCTTATTGGCATGTGAGAGCTTGTTCATTATAACTTCCATATTAACTGAATTCATTACACCTAATCCGGTAGCTATGCCACTCAGGAGGCTTCCACTGTTTCTTTTATTCCTATGGGCCCTCCAAGGTTCTGTTATTGTGGAGGCCCCGCGAAGCCACCCTTCGTGAGCACAGGTACAAAAGGTTTGCAATCCTCTCTTAGAGTGGTCACGTTGGCAAAGTCTAACTTAAACTCTATATGCTGGGCAGTATACACTGGTTCCAAGATTAACAATTGGGGTCTATTTGATTGGACGTAGAATAAACTGGCCTCAAAAACAGTTGGTACTGGATTTACTGCCATCCAAAAGAATTCAGCAAGATGGTTGGGTAGTAACACGGCAAATGGGATATAGAGGTTGGCCTCTATATCCCATTTGCCGTAATTAACATGTTCAGGATCATTACTTAGGTTGCAGGGTTTGTCAGAAGCATAACTAATCCAACATTCTGTATTGTTTATGCTAGTAAATGATGTATTCTTCCCCTTGTCTAATACAGTAACTGGGTGTTGATGATTTAAAGGATTGACTAGCTCAGGTACATCTGAGTCATCTCTTTTTTGATATTTCACAAATATCATACTGGGTTGTTGATCCACTACCTGCTTTGGTACCATCCATTGTACACAGTTAGGTACAAGAGCAGGGATATTCTTGCTCTCTACTTCTGCAACTGCCCTAATAGTGATTACGGCTATAGTACCATGCTTAACATTACCATACATAATTACCATAGGCTTAGTTACATGGGAAGACCATGAACAAACATAATTCTTCAGGCACCTGGCTGTGTTTACTGTAGGCAACCTTTTAGAACCATTTGTATTGATATTGAGTGACATGTAGATGTACTCCAGATCTTTTCCCAGTATTGTCAAATTGACATGTGATGACAGCAGATGTACCATTTGAGAGTGTTAGTACAGGAACTTCATCAGAAGTCCAATTTTTGAATAGTCCATTAATAATTCCTTTTGGTGATACTCCTCACAAAATCTTTGCCAAGGTTGACATGTTAGTGGTGACTGTTGACAATAGTACAGATGTCTCAGTCAGTATTTCAGTGGTGAAGTCGGCAGTGCTCCCAGAGTCAATTGCGATTGACAGTACCATAAGCAGTACAGTGACCAAGACCCTCATTATTCTATAAGTAAAAGTCATATATATATATATAACATTTTCAAGCTGATAACTCTGCAATATTTGTCCCACATGGCATAGATGTTTCAAGCACCTTTCTACTCTTTAAGTTGTGAGGAGTAATACCAGTTTAATACTCTCTTCTTGTTTCTCTTCATCTCTAGACCATATACGGTGGGACTGGCCTTGTCTATGATGATATATGGTCCCTCCCAAAGTGGAGATAAGCAATGATGTTGCTGTTTAAAATTGTGGACCATAACCTTCATTCTTATGTCCCACTCAATAATTTTTAATGGGCTAAAACACTTATTTGTAACTTGCTGGTTTATTCTCAGATTATGGGCTACTTGCATTTGTACTTCTTTAATCGTTTTAAGCATAGAGTTGACCCACTGGTGACTGCACACCATTGGAACAAAATCCATGGGTAAATCAATTAGTCAAAAACCATGATTCTGGCATTTGCATCTCTTGACCGGTGTTAGCCAAGTGTGGCGTGTGGCCACGCAATGATACCATGCCACATAATTCCATTATCATAAGTAGCAAACAGATGCCCCAGTCTTTGCCATTGTCATTTATCACTTTTCTTAGAGCCACTTTTATCGTACAGTTCATATGCTCAACCAAACCTGAGGACTCTGGATGGTATGCTATGTGCAAACATTGTTCTATGATAGATCCTTTGTACATCTGTTTCGTAATGTCCCCCACAAAATGGGGGCCTTGGTCTGACTCAGTTACCACTGGCATTCTCTATCTGGTAAATACTCCAGTGACTAAGACTTTTGTGGTAGCCAAAGCCATACAAGTCTTCAAGGGGGGAAGGCTTCCACCCATTTTGTAAAAGTATCAATAATTACTAAGCAATATTTATTTCCATGCTGGGTGGTAGGCAGCCGACCTATGAAATTGATTTGAATTGTGTACCAAGGACCTATGATTCATCGGTGACATAGTGGTCCCTTTTTAACCTGAGGATCAGCATTATTGGCCGCGAATGCCAAGCAATTATTGATTAACATTTGTACATCAGACTCAAAACCAGGCCACCACATGACCCATAAAAGTTGACTCATAGTCTAGTTTAGTCCAAAATGACCCATGCTATGTGCTAGGTTGATAAAATCAATCCAGACTGCCTCCAGAGTCCCATGCTGGTGACAAGTTTGATCACTGAGCCATCACTAAACCCAAAGTTTCCTGCCACACTTGCCATTTTCTGTGTCGACCAATTTCAACTAATTTAGTGATAGAAGAGTCCTGTCTCTGGAGCTCAATCAAATCAACTGAAACAGGACCAGGCGAGACCTTTGACACAGGGCAAATGTTAGCTGTGCCAGGCAGTTTCCATTCATGATTTAGGAGTGCCCCTTTCTTAGCATAATCTGTCAGCTTGTCCATTCATTTGTTGTTCTCTGAAATAAATAACTTCTAAGGGAATGTCAGAGAAAAATAATTTGAAAAGAACATCTCTCAACTCATGTTCATCAGCCAAAGATCTCTCTTGCACCTTGCCAGGAAGGGCTGCAAAATTTTTGTATTCCATGCAGGCTTGTACCAAGTCAACCAAGTGAGTAAGACTGTACTGGCAACTCTCACCACTCAGTCCTACTACCATTAGCCAATTGACCAAACTGTCTTTTGCAAGTGGTCCCAACTGCTTGCTAGGAGCTCGAAGCTCATTAGCATTAAAGGACACAGTAGTTCTTTCTACCCAAGCTGGTCCTCTCAGTGTCTCAATCCACTTGGTCCTAATGGGGTCCATGGGTGCCAATGGCTTGCGAGTCTTAGTGACAGTGGCTCCTAGCTTTTGGGAGCTCTCCAAGGTGCTTGGCTTGGAACTCTTGAAGTTCAATCCTGAATCTCCTTCTGATCCTTCATAAGAGTCTGTATCCGTTCCTCTAATAGCATGGTGGTTGAACCTGGAGGATATGACATGCCGTATTCACTTTCAATTGTTCCTTTAATATATTAGCTTCTGTTCTACCCAGGAGAACACAAAACACCAGCAGACTCCCCCTATGTCTGAAGAAGGGTCTCTGTGCCTGAAAGCTTGCAAACAGCAAATTTTCCAACTATTTAGTTGGTGTAATAAAGATATCACATTTATGCAAAGAATCTTGTCTACCTATAATCAAAAGCATGCCTCTTCCCTCTCCCCGTATGGAAAAGTTCTGTAGAAGTTAGTATAGGCAAATCCAATGCAGACTGATATATATGACACCATGAAAGTACAGAGTTTATTAGAATGTATAGAGTTTATTAGTGAAAAAAGTGAATAGACCTTTTGTTTTTGATTCTCAGAAAGTCCACAGAAACCTGTTTTCTTTCTTATTCTCAAGCCTTCCCCATCTTATTGCTCTGAAGATGAGGGAGCAAGTATCCATTGTTTCCATGCATCCTAGCTATGGCCTAAAGAGGAGCATCTGTTTAGTTGCTCATCTTGAACCAATGATGGTTCCAGTCTAGTTTTACTAAACTAAGATTTTCCTTAACTGATCTTTTCATGTCAGACTAGGATTTCTTAAAGAGACCTACACAAAGCCCCTGATGTCCATTTATGTTGGTCCCTTTGGATACTCCATCTTTAAGCTTTTAGTGGTTTAGCTAAACTTCTAGTTCTTTGGTACATCTGGTATTTCTGGAATTATCCTGTTGAAATATTCTCAGCCAGCACAAATGCAACAGACTGTTGTTTTCCTTGAATACTTCAAAAGTAACTAAACTGATTTGGTCATGTCTTCAACCCAAAAGCAATTTGCTGGAAAAAAAAGGTATGAGCAGTGCAATGGCCAGCACAGGCAACCTACTGCACAAACAGTATTAGTTGCACATGTCTATCAAAGAAATATCTTTGGCATTGCAGAGGACACATGGTTTGCTATCCTTTCTGCCAATAAAGATCTTGATGCTCTACATCATTAGTGTTGGCTGTAGTATTAAAAAAAACATTATTTAAAACAGCATCTAACCTCGGGGCTTGGACATTTAGGTCACCATTCTTCAATCAGGAACAATTTCATGCCAGGTTATGGCTCAGTCATTGTCTTCGGGTGTACTGCTTGTTCTCTGTAACTAATGCCTGAATTTCCACATACTACAGAAGTCACACTGTCTAGTTACTGTAGAAATGGCATTGTATTTTCTGTGATTTGCTGCATTTGGTTGGTACTTTACTTGCATTCATCTTCCCCTCTGAAGGTCTGTGTTTAACATTCCTTAACTGCAGTGCAGATCAAATCCATCTCTGTGAAGATGAGCATTTGGACTTGATGGTGAGTGAATGACTGACAAGGTGCAAGTATTTTTGTGTCAAGGCTGTGACATGTCATTTGTTGAAAAAGCTATTCAGATGAATGCCGCAGTCATCTGAAAGCGGGGAGAGTGAAGAATATGCCAGGTTCTTGAAAGGATGCTTCTTGATGTCTAGTGGCACCATTAGTGACACTTTGATGTTAATGAATAAGAGAGCACTTTCTACTGTGGAAATAACACTTCTTAAGGTTAACAGAGGACACTTTCTTAGGTCTGCAGTACCCTGTTACCACCCTTATAAACTTTCCAGTTTTGTCTTAGATAATTCACTTATGATCTATGGATCTTTGGTAGTCTGCAAAGAACTTTCTGATCACATGGCACTGCTAAACCATATGAAAGACAGCTAAAATGCTTCAAATGCTTCCCTTCTACTACGTTTCTGTGTAAGCAATTGCTCTAGTTGCCACAGGGATGTTGCAAGATTGTTGCTGTAGGGTGGGGGAAGAGGAAGATGTCAGGCGAAATATCTCTATAATAAGTTATAGTCTGTGCTATAAAGTAAGTTTAAGAACTGTTGAGATAACCTGCCTGCAGTTCATGCCTCATTCTCTTGAGTGAGGACCTGGAATGTTGCAAATATCAAGTAAGATGATGGAGGTATCTAGTGCATTGTGAGCCTGATCCAGCACCCATTGGAGCCACTGGGTAGTTTCCCCACTTCTGTGAGGAAGTGGAGTCAGGCCCTATGAATTTACACCAGTTAGCCGAGGTTCTAAGTCTGAATTATTAACCAAGAAGCAGCCAAATCTTAATCATCTGCCTGTAGCACACAGTCTGCCAAGATGGGAAATTATTACCAGCTTTCTGACATCTCTGTATGAGGAGATGGGCTGCACAGGCACCAACACTGTTTTAAAAGAGTCATGGTCAATGAACGTTTTAGTTTAAAAATGCAGCTTTTTTCACGTAAGTAGCACCTTTTTAGACTATTGTATCTGAATGAAGTGTTTAGATCCCATTTACATGTCAGTTATACTAATTATTGTACTGATGGAGGTTAGAGCTTGGAAACACTTTTTAAGTCACCTTGTCCATCCCTCAGGACCGAGTGCAGGATTGCTTCATATTTTATTAATATAATTTTAATAGAGTTTGTCCAGTCTAATTCCCATTGTCTTATGCAATGGAGCTTGGACCTTTTGCCTTCAGACTCTTCTGTAGTTAATAAATCTCACTGTCATCCTTCTGTTTCATAATACTGGCCTCAATTTCTGTGTCTTTCACAGGAAAAGTCCCAGTGGGCTTGAGGAAAAAGGCAAATGCTGTGCAGGTACTCTGCAGTTTCCTCCAGACCCATCTGCTGGGGAGCACGGCTTTCCTCTCTGTAAGAAGATCAAAGAACTCTAATTCTAATGGATTTTTTGAGACCTGTACAGCCTGTGAAAGGGGTCCCCTTCCCATTCAAGAGTCCCTGGCTGTGTGCTTCCAGTAGTAAATCAAAATTAGATCTAGTTACTCTGTATGTAAACTGCCCTTCTCTGGAGTGGTCTGCTGCAAGTGGTCTGACAAACAATAGCTTACAAAGACTGAAAGATCAAAGCACTGAGTATGCATAGCCACAGCCATTGCCGTTCCATGTGATGAATGCACCATATGCTGGTTGCTTTGCTCTAAGTGGGCTGGGAACAAAATTCATTAAAATCCTTTCACTGCTCTTTTTCCTTCCCCTGAAGAAAGAAAGAACCCTCCACTTGTACTGTCTCTCAGAAGTTCCTGCCACAGATGCTGTCTTGGCTGCTGTCTTGGCTGCTGGTAACAGCATCAGAAGCGGCAGCAATGCTCTACAAAAGTGGTTTAAAAATAGACTTGTTTGGTTGAGTTTGTTCCCTTATAGGGACACTGTCAATTTAGTTCAGTCCCAATGTTTTAGTCTGATCACTGTCAACCATGCCACCTCATCCATGTTATCATACACATTGGCCAGCTTTCAGCAGATTCAATATTGTTTTATACACGGACAAATAATTTTTTGAATATAGGTGCAATACAGTTTTACAAAACCTGCTAAATAGGTGATTTATTTGCATCTATCTGTTACCATGGAATAGCTGTGAAATTCACTGTCCTGCTGACAGCATCATTCTGGCATTCACAGTGCTCATGCATTCAGGTTACAGGCATGAAGGATTTATAACACTTAAAAAATATATAACTTTTTGTCATGCTTTAAGAATGTATCACTGCTTTCCTCTCTTCTCTTCTGAAGCAGCCCCAGTTTCCCACTGATTGGTGTCTTGCATCTCTTTTGTGACACTACCCTTCCATCCTCAAAATGGCTCCTTCCCTGCAGCATATCATGAAATGCAGTGCCATCCCCATCTCCACTCCAAAATGGCTCTTGCTTTCTATTTATCCTTCTATCCTGTTGTTATCAATAGGGATGAAGGGAACAAATAGACATTTTAAAGTAATACATTTCTCATGTTGACTCCCTTCTCGTACACTCCCTATCCCCTTGTTTCATGTTAATAGTTAATTTGACTTGCACCAAAAAGATCTTTTTCTTCTCCTCCAGAGCAACTGTTGTGGGCCTCAGGCCAAACTCAGTAAAGATCCTCTTACAATATTGGCCAGCCTTGCAGCTGTTTTCTACAAACTCTAGCTTGGAGTCAGAAAGCTTGGACTCTATTCCTAGTTGATGCTGATCTTGGGCATAGGACTTAATTTCTCCCTTGCCTCATTTTTTCCCACCTCGAATGCTTGTTCACCTTTGTGAAGTGCTTACTGATGTGTGGTAGCACTAGGTAAGGAAGCATTTGGTAAGGGAACCAACCCTCCTGAACCTCTCGGGACATGCCCTGTGTTTCCAATGAGTTCTTGAGGTAAGAGGTTTTTCTGTTCTACATTTAAGTAACACTCTGCAAACCTCTTCTGTCCATGTCTGCCCTTACCCACAAGTAAATGCTTCCTTTGTATCAGGTAGTATTGCTCTGAATGGCTCTGCTGCTCAGGGCAGGGTATTTAGGTCTGCCATGTGCTAATTATCTATATTAGAAGTGGTGTAGCCAAGTTCACATGGTGCTGCACCTAGGCTTATTAGCTCTGCCTCTTTGGACTCTAGTTAGCCTGCCTACAGTGTCATGCTATTTCTGGTTCCACCTAGACTATTTTCACTGTTTAGGTCTACAGCGGGTCTTGGATCTGTGAAGCACCAGGGACTATGTCTGGCATTTAAGTTCTTAAAACATTGTTGCCTTAGTACCAAGCAGGTACTACATAATAGCCTCAGGATGGTCTAATAAAGGCAAGACCATGCATGCCTTACAACAGGGCTGTCCAAATTCTGAGTGGCTGTGGGCTGTATGCCACACTGGTTGTGGGGCCCCCACGAGTTGGACACCATGTAGGCCACATGCTGCAGGGGTCACACACTGTGTGAACTCTGTGACTTCCACAGTCTGTTGGTGGTGCTGCCATATGTGTAGTGTGAGCCCCCCTGCCCTCCCCTCCATTACTTCTGCACAGGCAGTGGACTCACCAGGCCCCCTCCTGCTCTGCCCCAGAAACCGAAGCCACTGCTGCAGCAGGAGAATTGAGGGAGTGGTGGCCAGGTGGAAGACCCCAGACTGTATGTTAACCCTTGCAGGCTGCGAGTTGGACAACTCTGCCTTATAATAACAGGTAGGCCTGTGCAAAGCAGCTGGTATTCAATTCGGATTTGGCCAATTCGGGGGACAGTGATTTGATCTGATGATTCGAATAACTGTCCCAATTTGATTCTGCTGAATCTGATTCAGAGATTCAGCTGCTGCTGAATCTCTGAATCAGGCCAGGCCCATCCCCCGCCCACTGTCCTAGCCTGGCAATGGCTGCCCCACCCACCCCAGCTCCCAGCACTTGTTAAAAAAACAGCCCTGACTCAGTGGGTGCTGCTGGGCAGGGGGTGAGCCCTGCTGCCCCGCACTGCTCTGCATGAGCCCCCCCAACCTTCCTTGCTCTCCCAGCCCCCCTATGGGTACCCGGCCTAGGCCAGCTCTGGCCCTTTAAGAAAAAAAAATACCCCCCCGCCCCCAGACTCACTGCTACTGCCCGTGGGGGGCAATCCAGAGCTGGCCTGGGCGGAGCACCCGTGGGGGGGGCAGGAGAGTGAGGGGGGTTGGGAGGCTCATGGCAGAGCCCCCTATGTAGCGTGGGGCAGTGGGGGGCAACGAGGATTGCCTCCCCCACTCAGCAGCACCCGGTGAGCACCAGGGCTTTTCTTTAAAGTACTGAGCTGGGGTGGGCAGGGGCAGCCATTGGGGGGCTGGGGAGCTGGTGGGGGTCGGGGGAGTTGGCAGGGGTCCCCCCATGGTCTCCTCTCCCCTCCCCCAGCCCTCCTTCCCTTGCCTCTAGTACTTACCAGTTTGGTACCTGTGATTAGGGGGCAAGTGCACACATCAATAGGAGGCCTCAAATGCCTCTACACTAACACTCGTAGTATGGAAAACAAGCAGGAGGAACTTACCCTTCTGCTAGCTGACACCAACCCAGACATAGTGGGGCTTACTGAAACG
>NW_017728994.1:23385157-23393867 GCF_001723915.1 Gavialis gangeticus | reverse complement strand
TTTGGAGATTCAGCCACCAAATTGGGCCGAATCTCCTCCAAATCGAATCACCACCTGAAGCTTCTCACAGCCCTAATAACAGGTAGTTCATATTGGTACCATCCCCAAAGATTTTCCTGTTCCTCATTCTCTAACTGCTTCTTTCTTTTCTGCTGTCTTTCTGTGATGACATTGCTTGACATGCTGTTTGACACGTCCTCATCTCTTACATCAATTATCACTTTTTTCCAGGCCCTCTGGCTTCCCCTTGGCCCAAATCCCACTTGCCTAGTCGTTTTTATTAGTATTATTTTGTTGGCATAGTTTTTTCTTCCTGACTTTGAGAATCCTGCACTGATTTTAATTAGGTTCCACACCCGACAAACCAATGGCTAACAAACTTCCTTTGACTCACGTCCACTTTATCAGAAACCTACAGTCCCTGTGGACTGATCCACTTGCATCTTGCAAACAAGGTATGTCCAAACAAGTGAGAATATTGTAGTGCATAGTAGTGTAGATTCAGTATATGGTCTCTTTTCCTCCTAATTTAGTGCACTGACCCATCATGGTGTAAAAGGCCATTGTACTACTTCAAGTACTGTCTTTCTCAAAGACGTAACATTCTGGTCTGGCTCACTTGTGGTTATCTGTGTCTCGTTCCTCACCTACACCTTCCTTTAAGAAACAGTGATGTTCCTGACTGCTCATTATGCTTCTCTTCATAACAGCTTTTGCTACATATGGCTTTGTTCACTTAAATGTTATATAGTTTTACTCTCTTGCTTCCACCCCAGAGACAGCTATTTTTCAGTGACGGGTAAAAGGATTCCAGTGTTTGAGGTGAACAATGCAATATAAGTATTTGAGATTCAGGCAATGTTAAGGCAACACCCATCCTCCAATGCCTTGAATTAGCCGGTCTTTAATGGCATTGCATTTTCTCCACTCAGGATTCCTACATGATTGATTGTTCTTTGTAAGATGTATAACATATTCTCCCATACCTGGCAAGATGCCACTGTAAGGGCTTACCCCAAGCACTTGTAAACAATTTTTAAAATCTGGATGAGAAGCTCTTGGGTGCATTAATGTTGATTTTCAATAATTCTTGGAACACTGGGTAAGTACCGAAAGAGTCAAAGAAAGCTAATGTAGCACACCCAAAATGTACACGTCATTTTGTGCTATAAAATGTGTTTCATGGTGCTGTGTATCTTGTTTGGCTGTAAAAGATGGTAATGTTTTCATGTGTGACATAATTGTTGTATATTGTGCCTCCTCTAGGACTGGAGAGGACCACCTCCTATCCCCCTCATTGTGTCCAGATCATTGCCTTAAAATTCCTCAACAGACCCTGTAAAACCAGTTTAGTGACCACCTTTGAATTGATTGGTCTGCATTAGCAGTGTTCCAATGATGCTGTGATGAGGTCAGAAAAGTTATTTAAGGTTCAGACCACCTGGGCTAGGAGGTTCTCTCTTTCAAACCTTTTTTGTTTTTGGTCACCCTATACATGGCCCAATCAAGTCCTGGGACCTCCTGATCAACCTCCTCCTGGCCCTGGCCAGGTGGGCCCTGTATGCGACCAGGAAGGAGGTTCTGGCTGGGAAGGTGCCCAGCGACTGTGGGGCCGCTTTCCTCTCACTTGTCCGTGCACATTTCTGGGCAGAGCACCAGTGGGCGGCATCCATCGGCTCCTTGGATGCCTTTGAGGACCGGTGGGTGTGGCTTGGGGGGCTCTGCCTGATGTGCTGCTCAAGCACGCTTATTTTCACGTTTTGGCCCTTTGACCTACACAACATTCCTATCCTGCTTTTTTCATTAATTGTCCCAGGAATTTAATTGTTCCATTCATCCATTAGCTCCTGTAAAAAGGGGCTGCTAGTTAGCCAGGTGGGCCTTGCCCATGGTAATTGGATGGACAAATAGGCAGGAGCGGAGATCAGTGCTCCCCAGCAGCTTGGCAGAGTTAAATCAACTCATCGAAGGGCCCTTTGTAATGCAGAGGGAACCAGCACCCCCAGCAGACAGCATCAGTGAGGGAGATGATGCACCCAAATTCCCAGGGACTAACCTCTTTTGGGTCAAGACTCCTCATTCTTGGTCTGCTGAGTCTGGAGTTGAAGGCTTCCCTATGGGATAGCAGTGATACAGCGTATACTTCGAAGCAGGACAGTGTTTTTGTTTTTCTTGACTGTATGTTGTGTTCTGGTGTTTGCCTCTGTAAGAAATTAGGGGGTTGTGTTCATACTGCTTGCGAGGGAAGGGTTGTTGGCTTTATTGGACACCCTAGTGAATCATTTTGTGTTTCCCAGATGGTCTGGGTGAGGGCTCAAGCCAAGGTGAAATATATTTAGTACCCCAAAATTGAACCTGGTCTTTGTTGCTGCTGACAGGTGCTCAGCAGAAGGGTTACACTAATAATGTGCCGACATTTTAAAACGGTAAATAAGACAACCCAGGTAATTATAGTCCTGTCAGTCTGACATCAGTCCTGGGCACAGGAATGAAGCGGCTGAGATGGAACTCAATTAATAAGGAATTAAAAGAGGGTAATGTACCTAGTGTCAATCAATGTTGGTTTATGGAATATAGATCTTGTTAAACAAACAGTCTTTTCTGATGACTTTACAAGGTGATTTGATAAAGATAATAGTATTGATGTTGCTACTTAAGACATCTGTAAACCAGTTGGCTTGGCACCACAGCACAACTGTGGTGACAGCCAACTGGTTATTTGATGTAATATGAATGATACAAATATAACAAGGGAGATCTTTCAATGTATTTAAAAATGCTAACTGAAAGGTCTCAAAGTGTAATTGTATGTGGGGCATCATCATGAAGTTGGGTGTCTTTTTAGCAGGGTCCTTGGCCCTGTTTAAGATTATTAACAGTGATCTTGAAGAAAACATAACTACTTGCAGGTGATGAAAACATTGGAAAAGTAATAGGGAATTAATCCAGGGCAGTCTGCATCTTTTAGTAAATTGAACACAAGAAAATGGAACATGGGCAAATGAAAAGTCATATATGTAGGACAGGCTTATGAGAGAGGATTCTGGCTTGGGGAGCAGTGTCCCTGTAAAGGATGTGGGGTTCCTAATGAACAAGCAGCTGAATATGAGTTCCCATTGTGATCTTGTAGCCATATCCTTGGATATGTAAACAGGGGAATATCATGTATGAGAAGAAAGGTAATATTACCTCAGTGTTTGGCATGGGTGCAATTGCTTCTGCTGTACTGTGTCTAGTTCAGGAAGGATGTTGATAAACTGGAAGGGGTTCAGAGAAGAGTTATGAGAATGATTAAAGGAAAACTTGACTCATACTGAGAGTCTCCAGGAGCTTAATTTATTTAGTTTATCAACAGAAGGTCAGCAGATGACTTGATCAAAATCTCTAAATATATCTTTGTGGGAAACAGGTATTTTGGCTCTGCCTTTATATTTGCTCAGTGGTGGGGGTGCCATTTTAATTACAGAACTTTCTGTACAGCCACTCTAATTAAAAGTGCTCACTGTCACTTGTATTAACCCCTGCACATTTCAAAGTGGCTACAGGACACTTTATCTAAAGCTCATTCGATGAGGTTTAGATGAAATGCCCTTGAAGCTACCACCAAGGGGTTTAATGCATGTGACAGTGAGGTAGTGCTGGCAAATTCTTATTAGCTGTGGTCCCTGATTAGATTCGGTGGAGATTTGGCCCAATTTAGTGGTCGAATCTCCAAATCCGAATTGAATCAGAGGACCCTTTAATCTCTCTGAATTGAATCAGAACACTCTGAATTGATTTGGTGATTCAGACATAGACACAGCTTTAAATGTTTTTTCTACATACCTCTAGCTAGCAGGCGACTTGTGAATGCTGCGATGCTGGGGTGGATGGACTGTCCCACAGAAGCGTGAGGGGGTCCCCAGTGTGCTCAGCAGCAGACCCAAAAGTGGACCAGAAGCACTTCCGGTCCATGTTTGGGTCCACGGGGGAGTGCACAGGGGGGCCTCCCCCCAGACCCCGGCTTGGTGACTGGTGCCTGCTGGGTCTGGGGGGGCACCCGGTGTCCCTCTGTGGCTGATTGCCGAGCTGGGGAGGCACAGGCCGCACCTACCCAGCGTACTTTCCAGCGGACCCAGAGGTGGAACGGAAGTACTTCTGGTTCACTTCCGGGTTCGCTGCTGAGCACATGGGGGGTGCCCCCTACTCCTGAGGGATGCTCTGCACACCCTAACATCGCAGTGTTCACGAGCTGCACTGGTGTCTTTTTTTATTAGTATTATTTCCTCAAGGTATGTAGAAAAAACATTTAAAGCTGTGTCTATGTCTGAATCGCTGATTCTCTGAATCAGCATCGAGTCTTCAGATTTGGATTTGGCTGAATCGAATCAGGGACAGTGATCCAAATCAATGTATCCAATCACTGTCCCCAATTCTGGCTGAATCCAAACTGAATACAGCCCACTTTGCACACCCCTAGTAATTAACCACATTAACATTTGTCAAATGTTTGGTGGATTTTCCATCATTGCCAATTTTGAAATCATGACTAGAAGTTTTGTAGAAGTATTCTGTGGTTCATGAAAGAATTAATTTTGGTAGATTCCATAGCCTGTGACATACAACTGGTCAGACCAGATAATCTCAGTGATGACCCCTGGTCCTGGAATCTAGGAACTGATGAACAACCCACAGGAGTTAATTGGTAGCACTGATGCAGTATCCAGCATCATTCTCTTATATTAGTATTTCAGTCAGAGAACTGCTCTTGTTTTAACTTGTAGAAAATGGATGCAATTTAAGAAAATTAGACATTAGTTCACATAATGAATAACCCTGATTTTTATCAATTTGCAGCTCTATTTTCTGCAATTTGACAAGTTTAAATGGCATTCAAGGAGCTTTTTATGTAAGGTGTCACTCTGTTTCCTTACTAATGCCTGAGCAAGTGCCTTGCCTATTGTCAGATCGTTAATTCTCTGTTATTAAGTACTCAGGTGCTTCTTCATTGAAAGTACTGTCAGTTGCCAATGTGAAATCATTTAGATTTAGAAGCCAACCTGTCCAATGCTTCTCTGCTCTTCCAGGCACTCTACTTACTGAATGAGAACCTTAATTCCAAAAGTTGGATTTGCAGCAAATTCCCCACTCCCAACACTTTCCATCCATTTCCCAGCCTACCTGCAAAACTTCCACATACCAGCCCACTTACCCATACAACTAAAGGCAAACATTAATTCCCTGGTTAGTTCCTAACCCACAGTTAGGAAACTGTTTAGTTTCTCCTCAGTTGCAATATTTTTTTTGTTCTGAATTATGCTTCTATAAATCCACTAAGTTTAGAATTTAGCAGGATTTAGCATATAGCACAAGTGCCTGTATTTTAGGTGAGGCTTCTGGATGCCACAGCAATGCAAAATAGGAGAGACCTTCCCTGACCCCCCAGCTATGGAACAGATTACAACTGAATAGCAAACCAAAGCAATCTTTAGTTGTTTTTAGAACAGGCTAGAAGAACCTCCCATTTGATTAAGCTTTTCAGTATTAGTTGGAATGGTTACATTCATGTGTGTGTATTTGGACACACCCTTGCAGGGCTCCTATGCTGAGGTGGAGAAGAGTAGGTGAGTTAATTCTGTTGGACCAGGTGCTCAGGTGGTGTTAATAGGTATACTTACATTGATATGAACAGTATATTTCTACCAGCTAAAGATTTATCTAGGGTTCTGCCTTGGGAAGACAAAGTTCTCCCTACTGCTTTTGCTTGCAGTGCTGTAAAACAGGAGTAGCTTTACTAATAAATAGAGTATTACAGGTGCAGAAATAGTGTATGTCTGAGAAGAATCAGGCCTTCTATATTTGATCTGCAATGCTTAGCTCTAAGCTTCATTTTCTGAACAGCTGTTGTGCATTATAGATAGGCCATATTCACCCCAGCACCCTCAGAAGTGATTGAAGTTGCACCCGAGTTGAACATGGCCTAACATGTTTAATTTTTTTGTGGTTCTCTATGACTGATAAAGCTGTTCTTCTCTGGTGGATATTGCATGCCATGAGTCTGGAATGACGCACACTACGCTGTAGCTAAGAGAAACAGAGAATGCTTAATTTCCTGCTTGTATGTTTCCCCACTGCAGGCCTAGGGCGCATGTACATGCCATAAGATTTGCCCTTTCAGGTGCTGCAACTGTGTTTCTGTTTGCATGAGCAGGATTCCCCACCATTTTAAGTCTTTTCAGCACATTAAAGTAAAACTGCTGGGACAGTTTAGTTTGGGTCGCAGCCAATTACTTCATCATATCTAGGGATTCATTGCATGCAAACACAAAGGCGCTCACAAACTTGTTATTACCTTCTTTTTCCACCAGGTGGCGCTGTGCTATTTCTGTAGTTCAGTCCTTTGTCCGCTAGGTGCCCTTTCCATTGCTGCTGTTATTTAATTTCTTTTTTTTTTTGCCCCTGCTCATCCCTCCCTCCTCCTGCTCCCACAGCCGAGTTCAGGCGGGGGATGGTGCGGGGGGCATCTCATCCCTCTGTCCTGTAGTGGAGCAGTAGTTAGTACTTATATAGAAACAAAAAAATGGAGGAGCAACCCAATACACTCCCAATGCACAGTGTGATGTACTGCCCCCTGGTAGTGGTTGTACCCATGGTACCACCACCATGAGCAGTCTGGTATGTGCCCTCCCTCCCCCCACTCCATGCTGAGCATGGTGTTCTAAATTGCAGAGCATAGTGGCAGCAGCACCAAAATGATACATTTGCAACTGAGGGAGTGTGGCACCTCCTCTTAACACTTTAATATTTGGGGGCTACCTTTCCTATTTCTTATCGTTGCCATTCCAGAAACACGATGAATAGCGCTGGCAGACACTGCATGCCAGACACACTCCCCAGGATATGCAGCATCCCAGTTGATATATAGGTAATGTCAGGAGGAGATGAAGAGGGTGGTGTTTGGACTGTGGATCCCAGGGCAGGGGTGGGTTGCTGCATAAGCTGATTTGCCTCAGGCCCCGCACTCTCCGATCGGCTTTGGTGCGAGGCCCAGGGAAAATCAGCTCATGCGTAGACCTGCTGCTGCCCCAATCCCAATCTCTGTCTTCGTGTTATTGTGTTTGTATTTTCTTGTGTTTGTTTTCATGCTTCCTGTACTTGTGTTTGTGTGTTTGCAATTTTTGCTTTGATGTCCTCTTCCAACTCCCAAAAGCACAAAGCAGTTCTCATCTTACACACGACTGCTACACTGCACCCAATTTCAGCCTGCACTCTTGTCAACCACCGCATTCACATTCCTGTGTCCCCCAGGGGCAACTCTCCCCACTGGGCTGAGTTCTTCTGCCTCTGGTGTGCTGTTGTCTCTCATCTACCTCAAACCTCTCTTGTCAATACAGCCTGAGCACACCCTGACCACTGCTCCCACAATTTATAGGCCTTGAGCAGGGCAGGACAGCCCCTTCCCCAGCTACCATTTGGTGTAAAAAAACTCCAGACAGGTTGGCACTAGGCTGGAAAAGAGCACAAAAACCCTGTCCAAAAAGAGTGCTAAAACACCATGCAAAAAACTGTGGGAAAAGACTGCCAAAGCTGCCCCTTGGGTGGCTTTGCAAAGTGCGTGGGTGATGTGGGGGGAAGGAGCTGCAGTGCTTGTGGTATCTATCCCAGATACCAATGCCTGGGGATGCTGGCAAGCCAGACTTGTGAGGGGGTAGGGAGATAGCCACTTTGGATAGCTCTGCACAGATGAGTCCCCCGCCCACCCCATACAAAAGGCGCCCAGAAAAAGCAGCAGGCAGAAGTGCAGGAATAGATTTGGCACAGGGCTTTGCATAGTGCATGGGTGATGTGGAGGAAGGACCTGCAATGCTCATGGTACCTATCTCTGATGCCAATGCCCGAGGATGCTGGCAAGTCAGACTTGTGAGGGGGTAGGGAGCCAGCCGCTTTGGGTAGCTCTTTATGGATAAGTTTCCCTTGCCTCGCCACCCCCCAGTACCCTGTGCAAAAGGCACCCAGAAAAAGTGGCAGGCAGAAGTGCAGGAAAAGACTTGGCTGTGGGGGAAGTCCCTTTGGATGGTTTTGCAAGGCACTTGACTGCTGTGGGGATGGTAGCTGCAATGTCTTTGGTATCCCCGATGCCAACACCCAGCAATGCTAAAAAGCCAGGGGGGCAGGCAGCCAGCCACTCTGGGTAGCTCTGCATGGATGAGTCCCCACCCCCCCCAGCACCCCGTGCAAAAGGTGCCCAGAAAAAGCAGCAGGCAGAAGCTCAGAGATAGAGGACATATCTACAAGGAGAAGCCACGTGGCCCTTGTGTGGGATTGCTTGGCAGCACATATTATGGATGCTGCCAACAACTAGCAGTGGTTGTTCTTGATCAAAATAAATTCTTTTATTATTTACAACATAAACATCTGTGTCTGTCTGCAGGGGTGTGTGGGGGGAGGGGACAGGAGGTGGAGGATGAGCAGGGCATGGGGGAGGTGGAGTGGGTTGGGGGGTTGTTGTTTGGAGGCTGGCATTGGTTCAAGGTGTGTGGGGGGGGGCGGCTTATTACACACACCACCTAGTCAGCCTGAATCATGTCCTGTTTAAGGGTTAATTACACCTCTCATTGGCTGGCGGGGGTGGGAGAGCGGGTGGGCAAATGGACAAGGAGCAAGTGGTTTGAGCATCCTGCAGGAGTCCAGTTTACATGCGTGTGCAGGCGGGTGGCGGGAGGGGGGAATG
>NW_017728994.1:23377569-23380157 GCF_001723915.1 Gavialis gangeticus | reverse complement strand
GGGGTTCACTTGCTTAGGTTGTTGGAAGGGAAGACTGAAATCCTACAGTTCTCTACTGTATCTAGCCGCTTCCCAAATTCCATATGAAATGACAAAGAACACTTTTTGGAGTAAAGAAATGGTTGGTCTCTGCTTACTGCACCATTAGATGCGGAAAGATTGGGAGGGTGGGGGGGAAGTGAAGTCAATATTCAACCGCAACTCCACCAACGTCCCACCATTTCAACAACATTTGATAACACCCCAACATTTCACAAAGCCATATGCCATGGTAAACAGGCATACACACAAGGCCACAGGTATTCATGGTGTCACGTGGGCAGGGAAAGAGAGCAGGGGAAGCAGCTCCTGTGAGGGGTCCCCATGGAAACTGTTCCAAGTCTTGGCAGCTAGGGAAATGTAGTCCTAAACATCGGAAAACTAACAGCTTTCGGATATGGCACCCCCCCCCACACACCATACTATTACTACACCATTAATTGTGTAATAAGCGTTCATGGTACACATCTGTTTTGGCAACACAATCACCACCCACCCACTAGTCCACCTCACCATCACCACCAGCAGCTGCAATTGCTAATCACCCAGGGCAGTACCCACTACTCTCATCCCTGTATATTTCTGATATGATATATACAATTAAAAAAATCATATATTCATTTACATTACTTACTATCATGGGGGGAGGGGAGAGGATGATGCACATGGCTTGGCATCAGGATCACCATGGGGTCACCTACTGGAGATCAGATGGAGCCTAGTGGGGTGCAAGTGGCAGGATTTTGCGAAAATGGCATGAGAAGTGTATGTATGTACAGGGATGGGGGAACTGACCATCACTTATGCGTGGGAATTTCATTCAGGCACTTGTATAATAGGTAATTATAGGGGACACATTTTACTGTCTTTTAAACACCTGATTTGGAAGTGGATCTAGTAAGTTTGACTCTGACTCAAATTGTTGACTCCATTTGCCATTGCATTTTCCTCCCTGTGTAGCATGAAAGCAATTTTGCAGCTGGAACATTTGAACATTCATAGCTTATGGAAGCCCTCCATGCAGAGTAGCCTGAGAGAAAAATGGAGCTTTGCATCTATTGACTGGATTCTAAAGTTCAGCCTGAGCCTGTGTAAGTTCTGTACAAGACTCAGTTAAATTCTTTATGCTGCTCGTTCACTGCAAAAGAATACAGTTGCACAGAGTGCATTAAACAACGAAGTATTTAGTGGGAGTGGTGGTATCAGTCCAAGGGTTAGACCAACAGGGTTTGTTTGTTTCCAATATTCCAAAACAGAGTGGCTATACAGGAATGTTCCATCTTCAGACTCTAAAAATAAATTGGTTCACATTCAGATCCAAATGTATGGGAGAGGTTTCAAGTACCACACATCAGCTTGTCTTATTAGATGGGAAAGACAGGCAAAAGAATGCAGCCTGAGCTATGATGTTCTGAAGGGGAATTTTGTGAGGTTAAAAATCAAACAACTGAAAAGGGAAATAGAAAAAGATTAACACTAGAAAAGTTACCAGTAACTATTCACTATATCTCTTTTCAGACTAATAAGGAAGTAGAACCCTGAACTTTGAGGAAGTTTCAATCTGAATGTAATAAGTAGGCCTGTTCCTAATATTTTTTGTTCTAGTTCATTTAATAAATTTGAAATCTGTTCTCCATGGCTCATGTGAGTGGCATCAAGGAGGATTATTCAGCTGTGCAGCCACTGTGAATATGTATTGCAGCCTTATGTGTCAAAGAGTCTGTCTGCTGGAGGCAGATGCCATTTTGAGTTTAGGTCAGATACAGCTAATGTGTGCAACACACTGATCTCATGAGGACTTCTGTTCTTTTTTCTCTCACTGTTTCCCTTAATATACTATAGTCTTTCAGTCTCAAAACAAATGGTTGGAAAGCATATAATAAAAATGGAACACATATTTCTATAATCTGCCTTCATATTAAAAGGGGAAAATAACCCCTTGCTGGTGTAATCATTTGGATGGATTCTTCCTTGGGATCTAGCTTTTGTATAATGAAGACAATAGAATCACAGAAAAGAAGAGCTGGAAGGGACTTCAGATCATCCCTAACTAAACCATCCCAATCAAGTGCCTTGCAAATTTCTAATGTGGCCTTGCAAATTTCTAGGGATAGAGATTCCACGAATTCTGGTGGCATCTACTGGGCATGTCCAGACGAGCATGCATGTGCCTCTTGCATCATCCCAAACCAGTTCGAGATGCTGCAAGAGGCACACTGGGAACAAATAAAACAAACAAACAAAAGAAAACCATTCCCCACGCTGCATATTTGCAGCATGGGGTCAAAATTTGATACCTAGAGATCCAGGTATCAAAAAATAACCGGGGGGGGGGCATGGAGAAGCAGGGTTGGACAAAGTCCTGGACCATGTCTTGAGGAAACCTGAGGCTCAGGTCCTCCACGGAGACACTCTGGTAGCCAGCCAGAGCATATTTATGGCTCGCCCTTGCCCCAGTGCTGAAGCATGTCGTCTGCCCATGTAGGGCGAATAGCGGTACAGGCTGCAGTGACCTGGGCTCTTTTCCAGGTAAATGGGGGTGGGGCTAG
>NW_017728994.1:23371279-23372246 GCF_001723915.1 Gavialis gangeticus | reverse complement strand
CCATGCTGCTTTCCAACCCCTCCTGCAAACCCTCATCCCCACATCACTCCCATCATGTGATAGCAAAAAGCAATCAAAATATACAGATATTTAAAATTTGTTTTATTATGATGATAGTGACACTCGTAGGCTTCAAAATTGCTTTAACATTGTAAATATAGCATTAAAACATTGCCCATCTGATATCTCTCTGCTCCCTTCTCTCTCTCTCTTTATATATAGTGGTCTTTTGTTCTAATTATGGAAGAGCATGGATTTTGGGGTATTTTAAAATGAGAATTTGGCATGCTGCTTCAGCAGTCTGACACAAGGGGTAGTGTCCCCAGGTACCAATTGGCCAGGCCCCAGAAGCTTCTTTCTATTCGTATCTTTAAAGTACTGTGGGCCCTAAGGCCCACCCAGCTAACTAATAGCCTCTGCTGTGTGGTGCCAATGGGTGAAAGATACAACAGAATTCTTGGGATAACAAAAGCAAAAAAAAAAAGGACAGGGGTGACATGAGGGTCAAAGGGTCAAAAAGTAAGAAAGAGTGCTCCTGAGGGGGACACCGAGCAGAGCCCCCTTGGGCCGCACCCACCAGTCCTCAAAGGCATCCGAGGAGCCGGTGGATGCTGCCCAGAGGTGCTCCACTCGGAGGCGTGTGTAAACCAGTGAGAGGGAAGCAGCCCTGCAGGCCCCAAGCACCTCCCTGTCCAGAGCCTCCTTCCTGGTCATGTACAAGGCCTACTTGGCCAGGGCCAGGAGGAGGTTGACCAGGAGGCCCCGGGACTTGGTGGGACCACAGATGGGGTGTCCCAAAATAAGGTGGGGGTGGAGAGGCTGCAGCCTGGCATACTCGAGCATAATGTATGCAAGGGTCTCCCTTTGCCTGTAGAAGGGGCAGGAGACTGGGGTGTTGGTAAAGCTTGCTACATACACACCTGTGGCAATGGCTCCACTGGAGGAGCCACCAGCTGGAGTCCCTAGT
>NW_017728994.1:23365714-23366279 GCF_001723915.1 Gavialis gangeticus | reverse complement strand
GGTGTGGTCCAGCTTGGTGCGGCACTGTGTGCTTTTGGGCAGCTTGGGGCCACTCAGGCTGTTATGCAGGACCCTGTGCTGCTCATGGGGACTGCCTGTTACACCAGACCAGGTCCTGCATGCAGAGAAGCAGCCTGGCCCAATGGCATGTGGGGCCCATACACATATGACCCAGCCCGGCGCAGCAGGCAGTTCCCACAAGTGGTGTGGGGCCTTGGATGACAGCCCAAGTGGCCCTAAGTTGACCAAAAGTGCAGGGTGCCTTGTGGTGCGGAGCCAAGCTGCACCCACACAATGTGGCAGAGGCAGCATGGGTGCCAGACAGCTAGGGACAAGCCATGCTGCCCCCCACTGCATGGGGTGGGCTGTGCCATGAGGCCCCAAGAGCCCTGATCACTGCTGCTGCTGTGGGTGAGCTGCCGGGGGGTGGTGGGGACTGAGGCCATGCAGCGGGGATGCATGGAGGGGCAGTCCATGTGCTGTGTTCAGGGGGCTGCACCCTGTGAGGGGGCAGAGGACCCACCCTCCTAAGCATCCCCCTCATACAGTCCCCCCCACCCCACCC
>NW_017728994.1:23337249-23365227 GCF_001723915.1 Gavialis gangeticus | reverse complement strand
TTAAAATTTGTTTTATTATGATGATAGTGACACTCGTAGGCTTCAAAATTGCTTTAACATTGTAAATATAGCATTAAAACATTGCCCATCTGATATCTCTCTGCTCCCTTCTCTCTCTCTCTTTATATATAGTGGTCTTTTGTTCTAATTATGGAAGAGCATGGATTTTGGGGTATTTTAAAATGAGAATTTGGCATGCTGCTTCAGCAGTCTGACACAAGGGGTAGTGTCCCCAGGTACCAATTGGCCAGGCCCCAGAAGCTTCTTTCTATTCGTATCTTTAAAGTACTGTGGGCCCTAAGGCCCACCCAGCTAACTAATAGCCTCTGCTGTGTGGTGCCAATGGGTGAAAGATACAACAGAATTCTTGGGATAACAAAAGCAAAAAAAAAAAGGACAGGGGTGACATGAGGGTCAAAGGGTCAAAAAGTAAGAAAGAGTGCTCCTGAGGGGGACACCGAGCAGAGCCCCCTTGGGCCGCACCCACCAGTCCTCAAAGGCATCCGAGGAGCCGGTGGATGCTGCCCAGAGGTGCTCCACTCGGAGGCGTGTGTAAACCAGTGAGAGGGAAGCAGCCCTGCAGGCCCCAAGCACCTCCCTGTCCAGAGCCTCCTTCCTGGTCATGTACAAGGCCTACTTGGCCAGGGCCAGGAGGAGGTTGACCAGGAGGCCCCGGGACTTGGTGGGACCACAGATGGGGTGTCCCAAAATAAGGTGGGGGTGGAGAGGCTGCAGCCTGGCATACTCGAGCATAATGTATGCAAGGGTCTCCCTTTGCCTGTAGAAGGGGCAGGAGACTGGGGTGTTGGTAAAGCTTGCTACATACACACCTGTGGCAATGGCTCCACTGGAGGAGCCACCAGCTGGAGTCCCTAGTGGCCTGTGGGATAAAGGTGGAGTACAGGCTCAGGCACTGGGGCACCCCAGCTACACCCTCGCTGAGCAGGGCTCGCTCCTTAGTGTCTGGGTGGGATGTGAGGGCAGCACGATGGACAGTGCAGCACGTGAGCGTGTAGAGGTGGCAGCACTAGATGGTGGAAAAGTGGACCAGTCTTATATCCTCCAGCTGGCTTAGGTGGTGGAGCAGGGAGTGCCTTGAGGCTGGGTGAGGTGCCAGCCTCACAACAAACTCCAGTGCACTGGAGGACCTGGGGGGGGGGGGTGAGGAAAGGCAAGGGTGTCAGGAGGTAGGGCACATCGGTAGATCTATGTGCAGGGCCAGTGCAGCAGGATCCACCCAATCCCACCCATCATAGTCTAGGAGGATCTCCAATATGGGTGACACTAGCCAGGATCAGCCTCTGTCACAACTGAGGCACCTCTGCTGTCAGCACCTCCAGCTGGGGATTCTACAGGAGGGGCTCGATTAGCAGGTCAGCACCCTGGGCAACAGTTGTGGGGGACCTGGAGGTGAAGATCAGTCTCCAGGCCCAGAGGAAGTCCTGGTAGAAATCTGGCAGCCCTTGCAGATCCTACAGGGAGAAGCCCTGCAGGCCAAAGAGCTGCCAATTGTATCAGAGCCCTTGGAAGTGGCAGAGGAAAGCATGCCCTAGGTGGCCTTATGCCGTGTGGCTATTGACACCGTATAGCAGTTGCTGCAGGGCCTGAAGGCAGAACACCAGGATCTGGCTGCACAGGCAGACCAGGCCCTGGCCTCCCTCCCGCAAGGGGAGACTCAGGACCTCTGCTGCGACCCAGTGCTGTCCCAGTCAGAAAAACTCCAGCGCCTGTTTCTGGAGTCCTGCCAGGACCTCAGGGGGCACAGGCAGGGTGTATAAGCAGTGTCAGAGCATGGACAGGACCAGCTGGTTCAGCACCAACACACTCACATGCAGGGAGAGACATCTCAGGAGCCCTGTCCATGCCCGGAGCAGCTCCACCAGGAGGCTGCTGAGTACAATGCCTGCCAGGCCTCCACCTGTGCCAGGCTGCCCAAGTCCTGGACCACAAGGAGTATGTCATGAGCATACACTGACAGGACCAGCCGCAGTGCTGGCTCCTGGAGTATCAACCCTGCCACCCACTTCTGCAGCAGAATGAGGAAGGGATTCACGGCCAAGGCGTACAGCTGGCCTGACAGTGGGCAGCCTTGACGCACCCCTCTCCTGAATGGGATTGGCTCTGTCAGGGTCCAGTTGAGCTTGACCAAACACTCTGCAGAGGCATACAGAACCTGGAGAGCCCACATGAAGGGAGGCCCGAAGCCAAAGGCCTGGAGCCTTCCCGTCAGGTACTTGTGATCCACTTTGTCAAACGCATTCTCCTGGTCCAGGTATAGGGGGGTGAAAGACAAGCCCTCCCAGCATGCTAGCTCCAGGAGGTCCTGAACCAGATACAGATTGTTGAAGATGGAATGCTCGGGCACCAAGTATGTCTGGTCCAGATGGATCATGTCCGTCAGCACAGACTGCAGGGCAGCAAAGGCCATCTCGCTGTGTACCTTGTAGGCTGTGCAGAGGAGGGACATAAGATGCTAGTTCCTCAATTTGTGGGGATACCCCTTCTGCATCAGGAGGGTCAGAATGGCCCTCTGGCACAACAGGGGGAGCTCTCAGATTTGGGCCAGACTGCAGCAAAGTCCAGGCCGAGGACATCCCAGAAGGCCCGGTACAACTGCCAGGCATCAGGTGGAGAGCGGCCAAAAACTAAGCCAGAGCGAGAGGAGCTGCCTCCAGCTGGTCCCAGTTACCCGTGCTGACCTGCGGGAATCCCTCCCACAGGGTCTGACAGGCTTTGCCCTCAGTCAGATCCAGGGAGAAGAGCTCTTCAAAGAAGGCGCATGCTGGCATAGCCCATCTTGATCCAGGAGGGGGGTGCGATCACCTGCCTCCTCTCCAGGGCATAGAAGAAGTGGGAGCCATGGTCCATCTCCCAAAGGAGCTGGACGTTCAAGCGGACAAATGCACTGCTGGCATGGTGGTCATCCAGAGCACAAAGCTCTTCCCGCCTCTCCCAACACTCTCTGCAGAGGGACATCTTGGTTGGGTTGGTGGCCAGGCACCTCTCCAGCTCCAGCACTTCCCACTTAAACTGCTGCCGGACCACCTCCCTCTGCTGGGTGTGCCCCCGAGTGTAGCTGTGGCAAAAAAGCCATATGTGCACCTTCCCTACATCCCACCATCTCCGAGCTGAGGGGAAAGCTGCTCATTGCTTCTGCCAGGCCAGCTAGAACTCCCAGAAGGCCTCCCTGAAGCCCACATCCTCCAGCAGACTGGCACCAAAATGCCAGTAGGCTGACCCCAGGCGCCCAGGCCCTAGCATGGCCTGGGCCCAGACAAGATGGTGATCTCTGAAAGGGGTTGCTGGATGCCAGGCAAAGTGCGGCAAAGAGATATAAACCCGGTCCAACCGGGAGTCGCATGTCTGCTCCTCCCCCGCCCTCACATAGGTGAAGGCAGCGGGGTTGGTAGGGTGACAGGCACACCAGAAGTCAACCAGGGAGTAGTCTGTCAGGATCTCCCTGAGGACACCCACAATGGCCTGGTTCAGCTCCCTGCCCACTCCCTGCCAGGTCTAGGGTGATGTTAAAGTCCCCGCCAAGGACCAGGCACTTGCAAGGGTTGAGGGTGTTGATATATGTGGCCTCCTAGTGGAAAAAATCTGCCAACTCTGGGTCCCTAACAGGGCATTCACATTCAGAAGATTCAGGACCAGCCCCCGCACCTGGACTCAGAGGTGCAGCAAGCAGCCTGGCACCACCTCAGCGTCCTGGAGAACCTCTGGCTGCAGGCCTGGGAAGAACAGGGTGGCCATCCCATAAGAGGTGGCTAAAAAAGACCCTGCCTCCCCACTCCAGCCACCAACTAGGCTCATCAGCTGGAGTCATGAGGGTCTTCTGCGAGAATACCACGGGGTACCCTCCCTCCTGAAGGAAGGAGAGCACCTGGCACCTCTGGAGACCCTTCCTGCAGCCATGGACACTAAGGGTCGCGATCTTAAATGACCTCATGGCTGGGGGGGTGGAGTAGATGGTTCAGCAGGGGTCTCGCGAATGTCATTGCTTGGTGTGGGGCCCGCCAGTTCACATAGCACCCTCCCATGCATATAGAGGGTGTCTATGAAACTGTGGGCCTGCCTATAGATCCGGGTGTTGCAGCTTTTGGGCCCCTTGCCTCCCCCCACCAGCACCCTCGCAGTGGCAAGGACGCTGTCAAAATCTCCCCTGCAGTCCAAGGCTAGCTATACCTTGCTGGCGGACAGGCAGGTGTAGTCATGGTCAAGAAATGCAAGTAGCTCATCCCTGGGGACCGCTGGGGCTGAGAGGTCCGCAGGCTCCATGGAGCCTGCTGGTTCTTGGGTGTCCTCCTCCTCGGGCTCAGTAGGCTCCTTAAGCACCATCTGAACCCCCCCAGTCCGCTAAGACCCCAGACTCTGGTTGGGATTGGGAAAGATCTGCAGCCCCTTGGGACAGGGGTAAAGGTGGGGGTGTGGCAGCCTCTAAGGCAAGGAAAAAGACCCCCTTGCCATGAAAATGGGAGGCCACCATGACCTTGGGGTTCCCTACTACCTGAGCCAGGGCCTGCACTCAGGTCTCAAAGCGCAGGTTCTCCTGCTTGGGCAGTTGGCACTTCACACCGTGCCTGTGGGTGAGTGCCAGAAAGGGGACCCCTCCACCCAAGCTGAAAGGGCCAGCAGTGGAGGGTTCAGGCCCCCCAGCTTTGGGTCTCCCTGCAGCTGCCTGTGCATAGTTGTGGTTCCCCCCACCCAGGGGGCCACGTTAGTGGGGCCAGGGCTAGGGACAGGGACAGGCTGAGTGGGTGTGCTGGCTGGTGTAGTGCACTTGGTCCCCTCAGGTGCTGGTGGTCTAGGCTTGGGGGCAGGGCCCTTGCCCTTCCCACCCCCAGCTGTGGATGAGACTGAAGAGAAGCCCTTCCCACTGCCCTTGCCCTTAGTCCCCGATGATGGGAGAGGGGACTTGCGAACCCCTACAGAGGGGCAGGCGGCCCTGTTAGTTCCCTACCAGAGTCCCACCTTCCCCTGCAGCAGAGGTTACAGGCTTCTCCACCCCTGGAGGAGGTTGGGACTCTGCCTCTGGGGTGGAGGCTGCAGGGGCATGCATCCACTTGGGGGCTGCAGGAAGCTCTATGGGGGCATCTGCCCCCTCACAAGGTTTCTTCCCTGCCATTGTTTCACATGAGGGCAGGGAAGACAAAGAAAAACAAAATATTCAGTGGGGCTGGTGAATCTAGTAGGGGTAGGCTAAGGTTGCGGGGGCAGAAGTGGGTAGGGAGGAAGGGGGCTGAAGCTCATGAGCTACAGCTCCACAGGAAAAAAATGGGGGGCCTATGCTTTGAGAATGTGGGGGATGGGGAATACACACACACGCTGGGGAAACTCGAGCTGGCTTACTCACCCACACAACAAACACCAGGTCAGGGGAAATGGACCACAGGACTTACCACACAAGGACAAAAACACTCAAGGAAGGCTGCTGAGGCAGATGTAAGAGATGGCTGGAGCAGTGGAAGGGCTTTGTTTGTTGAAGAGCTGTCCAGAAGCTCCTCAGACCCCCAACCAGGCACTCAGGAGCAGAGCAGTAGGCAGGAAGATAAAGCAGGATCAGATGTAGTGTGGTAGCTGTGGGGGAGGGCAGGAGCAGTTAGTCAATTAGGAAGTAATCCACAGCAGGTGTGGTGCAAGGTGGTGCAGCAGGGAATCTCCTTCTCTCCTGAGAGGGGGCAGCAGCAGAAATAATGGCAGCAGCAGCAACAGTAGCAGCGATGGTAGGAGCCATCCAGTTCAGCCACTCAGGTTGTGCTTCGGGTGAAAGTGGAGGTGAAGGTGGGGGTTGGCTTGCCAAGGCAGCTGGGGCCGGTAAGACACCTTTAGGCTCTGACAATGATGGTGTGGGAGGAGGGGCCCACACACAGTGCTGGTTCCCTCCCCAGGCTGTCTCCTGACTGCGGCTTGGCGGTGAGCTGGGCAGCAGGCTGGAACAGGGGTACAGAAGCTGGGGTATGGTGCAGTGCAGTGGACCCCTCCCCAAGGGGGGGCAGCAGCATGCAGTAGAGGATCCCCTCCCATGGGGGGAGCAGCAACAGCAGCCCAAGGCAGGAGGAGGTGTGGCCAACTCACTCCCAAAAGCTCTGAGACCAAGCCAGCAGCTAGCAGTAGCCAGAGGCAGGAAAGGGCCTGGCCATCTTCTCCCCAGAAGCTCCTGTCTATTTGTCTATCTGATTACCATGAGTAAGGCCCACCTGGCTACCTAGTAGCCCCCTTTTTATGGGGGGCTAATGGATGAATGGAACAACTAAATTCTTGGGACAACTCATGAAAAAAGCAGGATAGGAGGGTCAAAATGTGAAAATAAATGCACCTGAGTGGGACACTGAGCAGAGTCCCCTAGGCTGCAAGCACTGGTCCTCAAAGGCATCCAAGGAGCCAGTGGATACCGCCCACTGGTGCTCTGCCTGGAGACGTGCATGGACAAGTGAGAGGAAATCAGCCCCATGGTCTCCGGGCACCTTCCTGGCCAGAACCGCCTCCTTAGTCAAGTACAGGGCCCACTTGGCCAGGGCCAGGAGGTTGACCAGGAGGTCCCGGGACTTGGTGGGGCTGTGGATAGGGTGCCCAAAACCAAGAAGGTGTGGGGTGAAATTCAACCAGAACCTCAAGAGGAGGTTCTGGAGGTGGAGGGGCTGCAGCTTGGCACACTCCAGGGTCATGTTTGCCAAGGTCTCCCTCTGCCCGCAGAAGGGGCAGGAGACTAGGGTGTCCATGAAGCTTGCCACATATATGCCCAATGGCAATGGCTCCATGGAGGAGCTGCCAGCTGAGGTCCCTGGTGGCTCATAGGTTGAGGGTGGAGTACAGACTCATCAACTGGGGTGCCCCAGCCATGCCCCTGCTGAGCAGGTCCTGACACTTGGTCCCCAGAAGCTCCTGAGACCAAGCTTGCAGCAACCAGGAACAGCAGCAGCAGCCTGGGACAGGAAGGGGCATGGCCAACTTCCTCCCAGAGGCTCCTTCCTCAGAAGATCCTGAGGGCAAGTAGCTTTTGGCTGCTGGCCAGGGCAGCTTTTTATACTGCTGGGGCCAGCACAGGCTCTCGTTCCCCTTGGCTGCAGATTCAGGAGGAGCTGGGCAGGGTTATTTTGCCCAAAGTGGCACAACTTGTCCCACACCAAAGCGTTTGTCTGGGCATGTGTCCTGAGGCAAAAGTCCCCGGCTCAAATTTGTGGCACTGCTATTTGAGCTGTTGCAGGCTCAGTGCCTCCACGTGTGGATGCACCCGCTGTGTCCTGATGTGATGTTCAGTAAGTAACAGTCTGATATACCAGGCAATTTATCACAGGATTCAGGAAACAAGATATTTGAAATAGTTCTTTTCACTGACTAGTCAATATTACAAGAATTCAAAGTGCTTTCAAACTGTCTGGCTGCAGACTTATTTTTTTTAACCCCTTTTCCAATTTCAGTTTTGAACAGCACTATAAATGGACCTTTGTGCTAGTCAAAAAATTCTGTCTGCTTTTTTGCTTTTCTGGCTCTAGCATCTAACTGACAGACAGTGAATGAAGTCCTGAAGTCTCAGCTAAGGAACTGATGAGAAAGCTGGTATATATAGAAAAAGCTAAATGGAGATTACAAATAATTAGTGGAACTGTACACGTTTTACAGCTAAGTGAACATCACAGTATGTTGTTGAATTGTTCTGTTCAAAAAGGGGCCCCTGAGGACATATGGATAAATTAAAACATGGACTCAAAAATGACATTGTAGGTCAGTTGGTGGTCTAAGCTTCAGAGGTGCCATGTCTTGAAAATCAGATCACATTACTGAGGTTTTTAAATCCCTAGTTCAGTTACAAACTCTTGGCATTCAAGTTTGAACATATGGGCCTTGGTATCTATATAAGGGTATTTAGGAATGAACCTGATGACCCAGGGTTTCGTGTATAGGTCATGTTGAGGTCTTTGGCACCCACATTGAGCCATTCATCCAAAATATTTTTTTTAGCTGAGTAAAACTAGGTGGTCTTGATTAATATAAACATTTTCTTTGGTTTGTCTCATGTATTTTCACCCTCACAGTTTCCCATTTGAGTTGTGTTTTCAGTGAACCCAGATCTCAAGGCAACCTCAGCTGAACTCCCTGAGTATATGTGGTTTCATAGCGAAACCAGGAATTTTGTGTGGTTTCAATAAAGTGTCATGCTACACATCTCTCACTGGAAGACTTTTCAGCGAACAGGTTATTGAGTTTGTAACAGCTGGCAGAATAGGGTGAATTTTATTTTGTTTCTGGTTTAATTGCAAGCATTCTGGACAGCCCCACAGGCCATTCTATCACTTCATAAAAGGAGGGATAGAGGTGAGGAGTCTGAAAAGATGGAACTAAACAGTGCAGGGCATTGACCTCAGAATCTTAAAAGTCAAGTTTTGCTTATGAAGTTTGGTCACAGGACATGAATTTGTAAGGTGTGGTTGCCTGTGGCAAAGGAAAGTGCCTCCCACTGAGTTGATTGGGAGTTGAAGTTCTCAGCACCTTACAGGATTGAGCTCATAATCAGTAGATCACACGGTAGAAATAATTGCTTCTTCCTCACCATGAAGCACCATCTGGGCCCAATTTAGAAAGAAATTAAGTACATGCAGTAGGAGTGAAGTTCATGCTTAAATTATTTGTTGAATGAGGAACCATGTGCGTACATCCTTTATACTGGATTTAGTGACAAAAGGATCAGTTTGTCACCTTTGCTACCACAAACTTGGAAGAATGAGTTGGATACTCTTTATAAGAAGCAGTGTTGCCTTCTGGACAAAGCACTAGGCTGGGACTCAGGTGATCTAGTTTTATTCCCAGCATTGCCACTGGTGTGATGGGTGACCTTGAATAGGTGGCTGACTTTTTATGCTTCAGTTTTCCCATCGATGGAATGGGGATAATAATGCTGGCAATCTTTGTAATAAATCCTTTGAGATTATACCAGGAAGTGTCAATTTGAAGCTCAAATTATAAATGTCTTTGAGGTGATAATTCCCTCTTTCCCCACACAGGATTCTTCTCCCAAGACTGATCAGAAAGCACTACACAGCAGCTACTCACTGCTTTTCTGCCTTGTGTATTATCAGCAGGTTCAGCAACTAAGTTCTGAGTACACAGTTTTTAATTGTCCTTATGGAAAAGATGGAAAGAACAAGACTTAGGTTTTTTAGGTTATTTGTGGGCGGGGAGGGGGTCTGATTCTTGGGAAGAATCTGCAGGGATGACAATCAGAAAATCACGAGCAAACTTTGCTAAGGAAGTTTCTGAAGTAAAAAAATAAGCAAGATCCTGTGATGTCTCCAGTTATGTTCCTAATTTTAATGCTTTAAACTGAGCACCTCACACTAGGTGTACTAAGTTGAGTTTTTTACACAGCATTCATAGACAGAGCAGGGAGAATAATGTAGCAAATTATTTACCTGTGGATTGCAACTTGAGATTCTCAGAACTATTTGTGGGCCAAGGATATTTAGGCAGAGATGCCCAAGATACTGAGGTACCCAAGTCCCCCGCTGATTTATTGATTTTAACAGGAAGTTGGGTGACTAAATAGGTCATAGGCTTCTAAATGCTTCCGTGGCTCTGGGCCATAGTTTCCATTTCCTGCTTTGCTGCAGATCATGTACTAGTAGATCATGCCAGCAGGAGGAGTACATGCTGCATGATTTAGGGGCTGCATTGGATCAATCAAATTTCCTGTGGTGGTACAAATGGCAACTAACTTTGATTTATATTCAGGATGCATCAAGGGATGAGGAAGGGTGCAGATGCATCCACTTTCTAGTCTTTCATCACTCCTACCATCTGCAGAAACTGCCAGAGCAGGGCTTGCCCAGGCCCATTCCCAAGCTGGAAGGACACTCACCAGCACCTATCTGCTCCTGTCAGGCCTGGAGGCTAAGGGCCCAATCCTGACTGCACCCTGGCCCCTTTTCAAAATGCCAGATCCACTGTTGATTGTGTTTACCTTCCTCAGGGAGCCCTTATGAGGGGGAGATCAAGAAGTCAGCTGGAGTGAGCTTGTGGCTCTTAATTCTAACGCTTCCACTTTTCTGAAATGGCTCCCAGGCTAAGACAGAGCTGCCAAAGTGGATAGAGTTCTGGACTGAGAGTCAAAGGACCTGGGGTTCACTCCAGCTTTGCCATTTATCTGCTGTTGTGTCCCTGAGCGTGGTCTATTTGCCAAGGAAAAGGCCTATCCAGAAGGTGGTGTGTGAAGCCTGCATAGGGGCAGCTGAATGGAGGCCAGGCATATGACCTGAAAAGTGCTAAACCTGTTCCTAACTTGCGCTGCCACTCAGAGTCATGCATAGCTTTAGGGTGTTCTTAAAGCATCTGCACTATAGACACGCAGTGCTTTTGGGGCCAGTAGATGTGGTGGGTTGAAAGCACTGGCCTGTGGCTATACTTACTGAGTTAGACCCAAGCTGGGATATGATGTTTCTGGCTTCTTCTATCCCTGCAGGATAGGAAAAATTTACTGTTCACTAATGAAGTTAACGGGAGCTAATTTAGTGGTAATTGGATGGGCAGATTTATTTTTGGTGCAGAGGGAAATCTTATTGCTAGACATAAAAATTCCAATGAAACAGTTTGTAAAATCAAATTGCAACTGACAGTACAGTGTTTGCCTCTAACATTTTACCAGCATAGCAAATGACTTCTCCCACTTCCACCCTTAGCTTGATTGTTCCTCTGATAGGAGATTTCAGTGGGGAAAAAAGGGAGTAGCTAGAGTTATCCAGCCCTGCTCTAAAAGGCACGGTTATGGCATGAAGTCATTTAAAACAGTGACCCGTTTGTACCAGTATCATGGAGATCACTGTGACCTACATTGCACAAGCACTGTTATCTGAGCCAATTAATGGATCCATCAGCACAGATTAACTATAAAACTGACAGCCGCTCCAGATGTGGTGGGTACCGGTGACCTCTACTCTAGAGAAGAGGCTTGGTTCCAATGATATCAGGGCTTGCATGAACACAATGATGTAGAACTTCTGCCATTTAAATAACCAATTCCCCAAGTACCTTTTTTGGAATGATTTTAATAACTTCTAATTTCTTAATACATTGGCAATCAGTAATACTGAATTGATTTACGTCTCTGAAATCTGCTTCTAGTCCCAGGTTTCACTCCACATCAAAAGAATTTGTCAGTCTAATCATCATTGCATTATCTGTCATTAATTTCATTAGTGAACCTTTCCTACCGTAACTTACTCAGCTGTAATGCCTAAGATACAGTCATACTCCAAAGCTCTTCTCAGGTCTTTCACATTTTAAGCTTTGAGAAGTCAAGGAAATTTTGGTCCCCCACCTAAGCCCTATTTCTACCATCCACCAAATATGTGCAAATGACTTAACACTTGAGAAAGGTGCAGTATTGATGGTTGCCAAGCTTTTCTTTTTACTATGCGGGTCTGGGGCATGTTGGGTCATGCATGAGCTGTTATCTTCGATTGTCATTGCGTAACTTTTTATAGCAGCAGCTGATTATACCAGATGATGGAAAAGTACATAGTGGGAGACAGTCTGTGTCCCAAAAGACTTACCATATACATATCTAACGGAGCAGGAGGGAAAATGGTGGCAAAGGGAAGTGAGTAATCCAAGGTCAATGGACCAGTCAGTCAGAACCAGGGAACAGAACCCAGGTTTTTTGACAGTCCGTCCCCCAGCCCCATTTTCTTTTTTTACTGATTGTTCCAGAAACTTTACCTTGTCTGTTTATTATGGGGCAAGTTGATTAATTTACCTGGCAGATCCTATGTTGTAAAGGATTGCATATTATTTCCTTGCGTGTTTGTTTAGCTATTGTTTCAAAACATTGCTGTCAAAACCATTCACAACTCTCCCAGACATCTCTGAGTCAGGATCAGTACCAGTCTGAGTAGAAGGCTCTGTTCATTGAAATGTAGCAGTTTATTTAAAGTAGTTCCTAGATGCCGTGTCCCAATAATGAGATATATAAATACAAGCACTCTGCAGCTCCATAGCGATACAAAAAGCTGTTACTGTGGCAAGCCTGCCTAATTTTTGTGTGTCAGACCGGCAGCAGGATCATGCTTTCTACCTCAAGGGATGTTCTGTTGAGCTGTGGGTATGGGACCTGCTCCCCCATACTCCTGCTTCCTATCATAGTCTCATTTTCTGCTTACCCCTGTTGGCTTGCTATGCAGGGACCTTAGTGGTATAAGGAGGGAATGGTCTTTGTTCCAGGGGATACCTGATTACAGTCCCTTCATATAGCGTTTAGTGGATGGAGTTGTTTTTTTGAAGCTGTCTGTGTTGGGAGGGGAGCACAATTTGACAGCTTTTAAAAGTAAGGCCCTGGCAGATGTTATATTTATTACATGCTTAAGGTGTTAATCATGCGATAAATTGTAACATGGCACATGTTTAACAGTTTCATGGTGCCATAAAATAACAAAACAGGCCAAGATGTTCCATATTTAACTTAGGACATCTTTGCCTCATATGTATGATGCTTTAATAAGAAGGTGTGGCACATTCAGCCTTGCCCTGCAGCCCCAGGGGTTGCAGAGCAAGGCCAGAAACCTGCCAGACATGTGGGGAGTCCATTGGCACCCCAGCCCCTGCGTGTCATGTGATTTAGATCTAAGGAATTTTATGTCTGATCCAAAAAATCTCCAGGTGGGCATAAAATTCAGCAGATAAATTCCTCCAATTGTGAGATTATATTAATATCTGCCAGGGACCTACGTAACATTACCATCACTTTTGCAACCTCTCCTGGCATTTAAATCCTGCTGAGGGTCTAATAATTTTCACTCATGCCCTGTTAACCTTCCCAGGTTTTTCTCTTCCATCCCTAAAACAAGGCAAGCAAGACTGAACACAGTATTTTACATGAGGGTGAATCATTGTTTGTTCCAATAACCTCTCTCTCATATGTGGTATCATTTTGTGAGCCTCGTTTGACAACATCAAGCATCCTACATGCTTTTATAACTCTTGCAGCATAGCAACAGGGCAGATAGCTTCACTGAGTCATCCAAGATGGATCCCAAGCCTTTGTTACTGGGCCCAAGCCCACGAGCATACATGAGAAACTGAGATTGTTTTGCCAGTGTACATTAGCTTACATTTATGCAGGCTAAATTTCATCTGCCACCGTGTTGCCTGGTCCCCCAACGTTTTTCTGTCCAACTGGAGAATCTCACCAGCCTTCATAGCTCTCATCAACTGAAACAATTTACTGTTTTTAGTAAACTTTGCCAACTCACTGTCCATGTCCTTCTCCTCCTCCCTGTTTCACTGAGGCCAGTGAAACAACGGACACCATAAACCAGTCTGCAGATTCTCTGAGAACACAGGAGCCATGCTGTGATGGGAAAAGAGCAGAGTAAGAATGCAACATTAATGTAGTGTCATTTTACTGTAGAACACTTCTGTATGGGGAACAAATGCTCATGGTGACATGCTCCCTATTTGACGGCTGGTTTTTAATATTTCATGAAACTAAACTAGTTCAGAAACATAAAGCAGCCTTTTACTAAAGTGATTTTCTAGAACAGACTTGGCATAATACACGTAGGCTGGGTCCAGCCAGCAAACTGTCAAGCTTTTTCCCCCATTTTTACTTCTTTAATAAGCTAAGACATATCGCTCTTATGCTTCAAGGCATCCCGGGAAGCTGGAGATCCCATGTTTCTGAACTGGTACGACTACAGACGTTTCCCTTAAGATTAATCTATTGAGTCTTTTCAACTGGTCTAGGAAAAAAATCTTTCTTGCCTCAGTGCACAGGAATGAAATCGTCCAAAGCTGTTTAGAAATAGAGAGAGAGATATAAAAGATTTTATTAAAATTTTGGGTAAGACAAAAATATTCACCATCATTGTGTGATGATGATCCAGAATAGAGTGTGAGTGCACTGTATTTTCAAACCCTCCCCTCTTCTCCCTCCCAACCCCACTCCAATAATACATCCCTAAGCCTGTTTCAGTGGAGTTCCACAATTAATTCCATAGGTATTTCTCACTGTTGTCCTAGTAAGATAATTCCTTATTGAGGTATAACTTTATATATAAACAGTATGTATATACTGTAATATAAACTACATCCATTCTTCTTTAGTGGAGGGAGAATTATTAGCAAAATGATGGAAATATGTTCATCTGATGCATTGATTTTCTTACCACCCCTTGACTGGCTGTAGGGCATTCCTCTGGTCCCAGCCTATGCTATTTTCCTTATGCATGACCTAGAGAATGCTGAGATTTTACCTCTTCCTCAGGAAAGTTTCTTCATCCATCACTGAACAAGACCAGCTAAAGGCTAAACACAGTCACTTGACCCTAGTTTGTGGTCCCAAACTTCAGCGTGAAAATGAGAGAATGCAGACAAGTGAAAAAACCCAGTCTCTTGTACTTGGGTTGCAGAATTCCAACATTTGGAGACCCATTAAACCATACTGCTTGTTGGACCACTTGGAAAATGCAGCCTGGATCAGTGGGTCTATTTGATTCTACCTTTCTCCACCACTGAAGTGGGTGGGAGTCTATGACTGCTGCATCAGTGGAAAGAAATTATATTGGCTCTGTAAAGCCACAACTTTCAACCTATTGCTTGTTGCCCACAAATGGGTTACCAGAAGTTTTCTGTGGAAGTGTGAGCCCTTCTGTAGTCTCCTGTTGCATCCTGTAATAAAAAATACGGCCTTAGTTTGCTGATGTTTCTTTGGAAGTACAAGTAGAAGAATGGAGTGTGAAATTGATTGTAGGTAGGTGAATGGGGTCACAATCTGAGAAGGGTTGAGATCTATCTGGTACGGTTCAAAGAAAAGCTTGTACCTATGATCTGTCTTCTGGTTTCTCTCTCTTGGGTCTTATTGCAAGTGACAGGCTTGCCCTTGCCTTTCTCTCAAGAATGAAATCCTGTAGTTCATGCCATTATTAAGATGAATCACTAGCATACCACATTTCCAGGACATTTACCTCTAGCAGGTCCAACTAAACTTGGATTCTGCAGAGAAATCTTCTCCAGCAGCTATGACACAATGGGGTAAAAAGATTGATAGAAAATAACTTGTTAAAAATAGGGTGTGCTTTATTTATCCATGAGGAACAATCACTAGCAGGGAAAAGGGGATTAAAATTAAGAAAATCTATATGTATATTGTCTTATCTTTTCTTAAGTAATCAAGGACGCTCTGCTAAACTCAGAGACCCTAAACCAGTGGTTCTCAGCCTTTTGAGACTTGAAGCATCCCTTGGAAAATGCCAGCTCTTACTTTTCACTTGTTTTTCAACTACAGAAAAAAATAGAGCAATTCTGATGCTGCAAATTAACTCAGAAAGACTCCAAGAGGGCAGAATGGTTTTAACACTATGAAGTATATACACCTATACATATATAAGGGGTGTACACCAGGATCTGGGGGAACATCTGTTCACCAGAGCGCCCCATGGGATGACAAGGTCAAACCGTCACAAATTTCTCCAAGACTGTTTCAGGCTGGACTTCTTTACAGTCCGAACCCCCAAGGCCTGGAACAGACTGCTGCCAGAGGTTGTGCAACCACCTACTCTGGATTCCTTTATGAGTCAAATGGACATTTATCTTGCTGGGATCCTGTGACCCCAGCTGACTTCCTGCCCCTGGGGCAGGGGGCTGGACTAATGATCTTCGAAGGTTCCTTCCAGCCCTAATGTCAATGAAATCTATGAATTCCTATTTGAAATCTCTTGTGAACCATGTTTGCATATCTAACAGTGCTAACATTGCAGCACCCTTGAAGAGTTTGCAAGACACCCCAGAGTGCGTGACATGCTGGTTGAGACTCACTGCCCTAAGCACTGGTGCTATGGGAGGCAGATTTCTTTGTGCAGCTTCTGCCTCTCTGACAGTTGGGCTTCCCTAAGTCAATATGAACTCTGAGCACGCAGAGACCCTTCAGTCAAGGTTTCAAAGTTCTGTTGTTAGACTTGGGATCCAGATCAGCAGTAGCTTTGCATTTGACAGAATCAGTTGAGTGGGTAGGGGCAAACACCAGGCTATTATACTGAAGCTTCCTTTGATTCTGATGAGCTGCATTTAACCCTGTCTGCTCCACATAACATCAAAGTCTCTAAATCTGCAGAGCTGTACATGGCTTTTATAAAAATAACATTGATAATCACCATATTTTTCATGCCACCTATCAATTCTACACAGAGGGATCAAGAGGGCTCCTGGTTCTTCAGGCTTTGTGCAACAGCCAGGCTATCCCCATTACAAATGCTGGAAATGGAGAGGCAAGCATCAGATGGCTCATGTTGACCTGGGATTGCATGGCAAGGTTTGGAGACATGCCAGAAGTGGGGGAGCCCATTGGCTTCCCATGCTGGGCACTTTTTAAAACCTTGCTCTGCATCCCTGCATTGCTGGTCCTTGACGTCAGGCTTCCCTGTGTGGTATGTGGTGGGATCTACCAAATTTGATCCCAGATCCCTTGCAAGTCTGGCATAGCAGGTCGTGCAGTTTTGGGGATCTGTCGGATCCCAATCATGTCACTAAATTCACTTCATTTGGTAATCTGAAGTATTCACACTGAGGGTAGTTGCAGTTTAGCAGCTTTTCAATTTTGCAGCTGCAGAACTAATTAAAGATAGCGTGCTGTGAAAGGAAAATCATACCTCATTTGGTCACTTAGATTCTGAAGGCCCGTAAGAAGTATTTTTCACCATGGACAAACTATGCAATTCATTTGAAAACGGTGGTTTTGAGTGAGCCTGTGGTGATCATCTTACGCAGTGGTGACAATGTCACTTTTTGGTCACTTTTTAGCAAGATGGTAGCTGTTACAACCGTAGACTTAGAAATGGTCATTCTAATTGGACTCAAAGCTACTGTAATGGGGCTCTTATCCCATTATTGAAGAAGAGGGAGCCAGAGAACACCAGCTAGCTCCAGGGATGAAGAGCAGAGAGATCCTTAAGAAAAATGGCTGCTGGTCCTGGTGCAGAAAGCACAATAAATGCTGCCATTGACAGGCCTGGTGGGAAAGTAGTGGGTTGGGAGATGCAGGAGGACATAGTTGCAGGCTTCCTAAGGCCAGGACCATCACTGAGGCCTCAGACAGACTCTGACTTGCCAGGGCAAGGAAGCTCCAGACTAGAAAAGGGCTCACAGAAGCTCAACAGCAAAAGGCATCAAAATGAGCTTCCTTTAGCTGTATGCTTATTTGTTATCCCTGAGGTGTGATACAGGTTCAGGCTGGGGGTGAATTTCAGTTTGAAAGCAGCTAGCTTATACCTTCTTTTAAGTTTATACTAGAGGACCAGGTGTGCCTGATAAGGGAGGCATGGAAGCCACAGGGAAGCCTGAGGGGCACCCAGAATAAAGCCTGGGCTAGAATCAAGGGACCAAAGACTGGAGTCTGAGAGAGTGAGACTCGAAGGCTGCCGGGCCTAGAGCCCAAGAAGGCATTATCAGAGACTGGAGACCGAGAAGGTGAGACGAGGGCTGAGGGGCCTGAAGCTCAAGAGTGCAAAACCAGAGCCTGACAGGGTGAGACTGGAGGCTGGCACCTGAGAGGGTGAGATAAGGACTGGGGCCCAGGAGCCAAGGTCTATGGCAGTGGTCCTGGGCTAAGGGGCACAGCCAGAGTAAAGGGCCAACGCTGGGCCAAAGCTAAGACAGAGATTTGAGGCCTTGAGGGACCAAGTGCTATATTGGGGTCAAGGGGTCCCCCTCTGACTCATACAAAGTAACATCTTTGAGCTATGGATTTGGCTGTAGGGGAGGTGGAGGTCATGATTCTAGCCCTGAAGGCAATTTAGGGCAGTGGGGCTGGAGTCCTGCAGACAGTGGGACTGTGTGGTCAGGGTAGGAGGAGTACCCAAGCTCACTGGCTTCTGACGGCAGCCTCCCCACTTTGCTTTAACATCAAGGCATGGCAGGAGAGACAGCAGGGTGGGACCCTGGGAGGCCAGAGTGGGCAACTGAGGCAGGATCAAGGCAGATGCTAGTGGGCGACATGACTGCCTTCGAGGCCTGTCCTGCTATAGCTACATAGGAACTTCTTAGAGACAGGAAGGTATTCAGGAGTCCTGGCATAACAAAAGTGCCCCACTAATGTGGAGATGTCCCATGTATCTGATGATCTGGCCAAGGGGGAAAGTGAAGAGCAGGGAGCAGTTGTATGATTCTCATATTACTTCTAGCCTCTCCAAAATCAAGAAATGATGAAGTTCTTTTGGTAACTCTTTCTCGTGAAATTTTACTAAAGGGGAAAGGTCTAGAAAAACTTTTTAATGGAATATAGAATTATCCAGCTGCTTATTATCTGAGTGGAATCTCTGAATCATCTGATGTTCGTATCAGTAATTGCAGTAAGTGGCTTTCACTAGCATAACATGCCAGATCTTTCTTTAATCCTCCAATATCTTCAGCTTGATTAATTGTACTTGGTCAAATCATGCAGTTAATACTCAGGGAAATCTTCCATTGAAGCCACAAGGATGTTTTAGTTTATAAGGACTGCAGATAAAGCTCAGGGAACCTGATACCGCTGCATTTGAAGTCACAACAAAATTCCCATTACTTCAGTAATCCAGGACAGAACTTGTGCAAAATAAAGGTCATCTTTCTCAGTCTGTTTTCTAGCTATGGCCCAGATTCACAGCTCATTGACATCAATGCAGGAACCAACTTTGACTTTAGACGTCTTTGGAGTAAACCCTAAGAGAGACATCCTGTCTTTATTATACCTGAGAATGAGTCACAATGACTAACGTGTAGTTTACAGAAGGTAGTTCCAAAGGTGAAGTCACAAAGTACGGTATGCTAGAGTGTTATGCTCCTATTCTAGCATATAGTATGTCTCTTCCTGAAGAATCGTCATCTTTAATTCTGGATTTATCAGCTGAGGGATAGAAAACAGTGACATGGCAATGTATCCCTTGTCCATAAGAGCAATAGTTCAGAGGGTTAGATAAGGTATAAAGGGAACTGGAGAAAAGTTATTTTAAGCAACCTTGCATTTAGCATTCGTTGGTGGATAAATATATACCGGTAGAGTCCTCCTGGCAGGGAATGGGGCAGAGCTGGGGAAGTGTATCACTATGAAAATTTTATGGGTAGGCAGTTATCTGAAAAGAAATGTGTTACAAAATTGTTCAGGAGTTTGTCCACAGTTAAAGCCATGGTTACTACTGTACCACAACATCTCATTTGCCAACAGCAGAAGAAGTTATATCTAATTTAGAGGAAATAGTCTCCCTTTTACATTAAAAACAACTTTTTAAAATGCTGGGAACTGGAAATTAATTTCAGATCATTTTATGTACTACACTTCATGAGGTTTTTATGTAAATATTCCTATCACATGCTTTGTATCTAACCATTTAGTTAACAGAATACATGAATGATTCATGGTACCCCTATACATAATGCATAATTAAATCATGGACTGATGGAGTGGAATTTATTAATTGTGAAGACACATGTGTTACCATGATACTAATTTATTTCTTTCAATTTTATTGACATATTGCTCACTCATCTGTGATTGCCTGCTTTGTTGCATTACCAAGGAACAGTAACATGTTGTTAAAACAAATTATCTGGACATTTGGATAGGCTGTTTGTTCACTGATGGGAACAATATGTATTTAGCAAAAAGATTTAATGTAAATTATTATACATGGGGCATTATCTTAGCACTGTACCATGACACTAAAGCTGCTCTGGTGAGCCGTATTACCCACCAATAAAGGCAAGAGGCTATTAGAAAAATAACTAAAGAAATTCTTTCATGAGAGAAATCGGAATGGTTGCATGACTGCCACAGAACATGAACTTTGAAAAATCATGTGATAGCTAGCCACTTATGTTTAAAATAATGCAGTTAGGGCATCTGTAGTATTCTGGAGTATTATGTATTTTACAGAAATTAGAAAGTGCATTAAAAACTTGTCTCAACAGCTCAACTGAGTCACTAGATCCACTTAAAAGCTGGAACCTGCTGAAATTTTAGAGACTTTTTGAAGTGTAGGGCACTTCTAAGGTTGTATTAGTTCTCTCTACAGGTGTCCTTGTTTCCTGTCATATCCTTTTGAACCTCTTTCATTCCATCATTAAATACAAATCTCACTGTTTCCTAGGGCTGTGCGAGTCTATGAACCCTGCTTCAGAGCCTGACCCAGACTTGCTTCAGATGCTTCAGCATCTGAAGCGGCACTTCCAAATTGACACAGGATCCCAGTAATGGTGTCCAGAGTGGGCCGGGGGCATCCAAAGATGGCCTTGCTTGGGGAGATAGGGATCACTGCCCCCCTGAACAGTGGGGTACCATCTCCCGGATGTTGGTGGTCCTCAAGCCATTCCTCAAGGCCACTGAGACCCATAGCGCTGGCGATGCCCTCCTCAGCCAGGTGATCCCCCTAGTGAGGGAACTGGAGAACCAAATGGAGAAGTTCCAGGGGATCAATGTTCCTGGCTGGGGCAGGCCACTGTCACCAGAAGTGCAGGCACTGGTGAGCAAGGTTCCCTCTAAGGTGTGCACATGCACAGCCGTGCACAACTAAAAGTGTGGCCATGCACAGCCTTTTCAAGGCTGTGCACCAGGAGAGGCTGGGGCAGGAGCCTGGCACGGGCTCTGCTGGCTCCCAGGAAGTGCTCCACTCCCTGGCCCTGATGCAGGAGAGCAGAGTGCTCCACTCCCCTGCCTCCCACCCCAGCCTCCATCCCTGCCTTGCCTCACCTCAGGGAGGAGCTGCTGCCTGCCCGGAATGAGGTTCTGCTGGCTCTGGGACACTGCTCCGGGACAAGGCAGGGATGAAGGCTGGTGCGGGCTCCATTGGCTCCGGGAAAGTGCTCTACTCCCCAGCCCTGATGCGGGGCAGTGGAGCACTTCCCTGGAGCTGGGCAACCCGCACCAGCCTCTGGCTTCAGCCCCTGGCCCCAGCCTCCAGCCCCTGGCTCTGGCCCCCGGCTCCCAGTCCCTGGCCTCTGGCCCCCAGCTCCTGGCTCCAGCCCCTGGCCCCCGGCTCCAGCCCCTGGCCTCCAACCCCAGCCTCCAGCCCTTGGCCTCCGGCTCCAGCCCCTGGCCCCCGACCCCAGCTTCCAGCCCCTGGCCCCCAGCTCCAGATCCTGGCCCCCAGCCCCCGGCTCCCAGCTCCAGCCCCTGACTCCTGGCCCCTGGCTCCCCGCCCCTGGCCCGAACCCCTGGCCCCAGCTTCCAGCCACTGGCCCCCAGCTCCAGCCCCTCACCCCTGGCTCCTGGCCCCTGGGCCCAACCCCTGGCCCCAGCCTCCAGCCACTTGCTCCTGGCTCCAGCCTCCGGTCCCTGGCCCCAGCCTCCAGCCCCCAGCATCCATCCCCAGCCCTAAGCTCCAGCCTCTGGCCCTCAGCCCCCTTTAGTAAGTGTCCCACGGCGGACCGAGGCAATGTGCTTACGGACTGAGGTGGCACGCTCACAAACTGCTGCTCCTTAGAGGGAACATTGCTGGTGAGGCAGCTGAAGGAGGCATCAGGAGACGGCTGGATCCCTTGCAGTCCAGTACAGTCCATATGATGGCGGGTATGTGCAACCCAAGGGTGAAGGGGAGCATGTGCACTGGCAGCCCCCAAACCCTTGATCACTGGACGCAGGTGCTGGTGAACAAATTCAGGGAGGCTGAAGTGCAGAAGTGAGGGGATGTGGAAAAGGGGGATCCACTTTCCCATGCCAGCACTCCCAGCACCAGCCAGTCTCCTCCAAGCCAGCCACTGCCAATGTGGGCCATAGGTGTGGCTTCAATGCTGGGGTCCAAACGCACCAGACCCCAGCCTTGGGCAGGTAGTGCTGAGGCTTCTGTGGCTACCTATCTCGCTGGATGTGGAGCCCCTGGACTGTGATCCCTTGGCCTACTGGGCAAACCACAGCCAGATGTGGCAGGATCTGGCCACAGTTGCCCTGCAACACCTGTCCTGTCCACTGACCAGTGTTCCAAGCAAAAGGGTGTTCAGCATTGCTGGGGATGCTGTGACACCCCACTGCACCTTCTTGGATCCTACATTGGTGGAGCAGCTGGTGTTCCTAAAGATGAACCTCTCACTGCTGGGGTTCCCCAAGCTCTACCTGCAGACAGACTGAGTGCCACCCTCCTCACTCTTTCTGCACCAATTTCCTTATTTGAGGTTTTGAAAAGCCAAGTACTGCCCTGCTCTCAGCTGGAGGGGGCACTAACTGTATCACCAGCTAGCAGAGGAAGAACATGTCCCTGTTGAGCTCATTCCCCTGCCAGGATGAACTTGGAGGTATGGGATGGGGGCTATGGGAAGGAGGAGGCCCCAGGTCCTGGCATGACCACCAAAACTGCACCCTGCCGGGGTAGGGAGGCCTGGTGGCAGTGCGGCAGCCCCATAAATGCCAGGACCAATGATCCCCTGGTGAAAGGTGGGTAGGAGGCACCATAACCTCCAGCTAATACATGCACACACAAAGTCCTGGCTGGGGAATGCCCAGACCTGTCACGTCTTTGACAGGCCTGATGCTTTCTGGTTGCAGTGCAGTTGTGAGGCTCCCGGTGAGCTCATCTTAGCTGCCCAGGATGTCAGCTTTCAGGTTGAAAACCCCTTTGTCAGGCTGAGGAAGTACCTGCAGTTGGTCCCGGATGGAAGGAATAGTAAAGAAGCCAGAGGCTGGCCTGGCCTGCAATGCAGGCAAGAAAGCCAGTCTGTGAAAATGGAAATGGAGGCGTTGGGGGGGAGAGACAGGCTGGGGTGGGGGGTAGGAGGAAAAGCGGGATGTAGCAGTGCAGGTAAAAGTGCTGAGGTGCCTGGGGTGTCAGATGTCCGCCAGGTCGCAGTGTGCCAGAATTCTACTGTGTATATTGAGTCCATGAGTTTCTGTACCTATACCTAGGAGGCTGATGAAGTGCAGTTCATAGGCCCAGCTCTGAAAAGTGGTTTGCATCGTAATTTGTTCCCTCTCAGGATCAGGCCTGAGAGACTGGAGGCAGAGTGTTTTTTTGGTGAGGAATGTGCCCCCCACAGGTAGTTGGGTATTGTTGTCTTTGATAGATTCTGGTGTGCAGTTTGTGGGGGTACTGGAGATAGTTGTCAGGTTTTGTGTTTCGAGCTATAGGAAGTTGGCTTCAGTTCTGGTGATGAAGTTAGGTGCTTGTTTGAATGTACAAACTACTTTTCAGAGCTGGGCCTATGAACTGCACTTCATCAGCCTCCTAGGTAGTAGGTACAGAAACTCAAGGACTCAATATACACAGTGGAGTTCTGGCACACTGTGACCCACTGGACATCTGACACCCCAGGCACCTCTGCACTTTTACCTGCGTTGCTACATCCCCCTTTCCCTCTTACCCTCCACCCCAGCCTTTCCCTCCCCCCCCTGACACCTCCATTTCCATTTTCACAGACTTCGCGGCCTGGCAGGGTACAGCACTCACTCAGGCCTGCTCTAGGACACACACTCACAGCTGGCAGGCTTTGTAGCCTCAGTAAGAGCTACCACACCGCAGTTTTCAGCCCACTGCGCCTTAACACACAGGGTCATTTGTGTCACGAGTTTTGCCTGTTAGCCCCCAACCCCTGCACCGATCTTCTTGAAACTTGGCAGGTTTTGTGGCCTCAGCAAGAGCTACCACCCCTGCAGTTTTGACCCCCCTGTGTTGTAACACGTAGACATGACAGGAGTTTTGCTTTCAGGAATTTGGGGTGAAGTTCCTCCCAAACCCCTGCACTGATCTTCTTGAAACTTGTCAGGCTTTGTGGCCTCACCAGGGGCTACCATCCCTGCAGTTTTCAGCCCCCTATGGTGTAGCACATAGACATGACAGGAGCTTTGCTTTCGAGGATTTGGGGTGCAGTTCCAACCCCTGCGCTGATTTTCCTGAAACTTGGCAAGCTTCATGCGCTTAGCAGAGGCTACCTCTTCTGCAAGTTTCATCCAAATCATACAAAAAAACAACAAAGTTATAGATCTTTCATTGATTCCCCATTATACCCTATGGCTGGATCTCCGAGGTGGCTTTGAAGCTTTGGAGCCACTTCAGCTGGAATGAGGCGGAAACCCGGTCTGGAGCTCCAGATCGGATCGTGGCCATCCAAAGCAGCTGGATCTGAAGCCGGATTGTATCGCTGCCAACACAGCCCTATTGTTTCCTTCATTTCTTCCTTATGTACCTGCCTTGGCTTCTTCTTTTATGACTCTCTCAAATGAAACATGGTGCAATCAGCATCACTTGCAGTTTTCAAGTCAAGACTAGATATCTTTCCAAACATTATAGCAGACAGTATTGACTTGATGTAGAAATTCTTGGGTGAGATTATGTGACTTCTACTCTTGAGAACAAATTAGATAATTACTAAAATGTGTTCTGATTTTAAGGCACATGAATGCCTCTGTATCACACCTTGCTAGTTTTCACTGTCTCTATCTTTCAAAAATGCCAAGAGGTCATATACTATGAGAAAGAGCACCTGTCCCTCGCACACTGTTCCAATCAAAAAATTCTGTTGTCCTCATTCTCTGGATTTCCTGGTGTGTTTCTTGCCAGAAGTGGGGGAGCCCATTGGCTTCCCATGCTGGGCACTTTTTAAAGCCTTCTTCTGCAGCCCTGCATTGCTGGTCCCTGACATCAGGCTTCCTTGTGTGGTGCGTGATGGGATCTTCCAAATTTGGTCACAGGTCCCTTGCAAGTCTGGCATAGCAGGTCGTGCAGTTTTGGGGATCTGTCGGATCCCAATCATGTGACTAAATTCACTTCTTTTGGTAGTCTGAAGCATTCACACTGACAGTAGCTGCGGTTTAGCAGCTTTTCAATTTTGCAGCTGCAGAACTAATTAAAGATAGGGTGCTGTGGATGTAAAATCATACCTCATTCACTCACTTAGATATATGAAGGCCCGTAAGAAGTATTTTTTTTTTGGTCTGTCTTTTTAGGGTGCAATCCTGTCTTGCACAAATACACCGCTTTAGAAATTCAGTGAGACGCCAGCTTGCAGAACAAGTACCTTAGATTGAAAGTTTTTCTTCACAGGGGCTGTGTCTTTCTTTGTGCAGTACTGGACACATTGTTAAACACAGATTGATAGGTGGATACAGGATTATCTATTGCAATTGGTCCTTAGTGGAATTTGCACTGTCAGTCAAGGGGTAAGGCAGATTAATGGAGCAACTGTTTGAAAGCTGGAACTTTATTGACCTATTTGAAAAGGACTGACCCATAGCTTTTCCTATTGTATCTATATGTTTGTACCTCCCTACAATAGAAGATCAGGGTATTTTCATCTCTAGCTACCTGATTTTATTTGCAGTAGAGGAATTAAAGACATCAGTATCTAGATTTGCTTCTTCAGTTTAGCTGCAAGTATAAAAAATGCCAGTATAAAATTCTTCCCTCAGCAGGGAAGTCATCTTCTTTGAAGCTTGACCCTTGGGATCTTTTAGTAGTCAAAGCAATTTAATCACAAGGGTGGGGCAGGGGGAGGGAAGGGATGGAGGGAGGAAGGAAGGAATCTCCCTCTTGCTGAAAGAGTTGCAAGCAAAAAGGAATAAAGGGACCTGTGGTCAGTGAAGGGTGGGGACTGAACCAAGCTGTCCAAATGCCCTGTTTTGAGTGTTTTGTGTGGCGCTCATCAAGCATTCAAAAATTACCCTAAGGGTTGAATTGATACTTTAGTCTAGCTCTAGACTAAAACAGGGTCCTCAAAATATGTTACCCAGTGCTAGAGCCAGACCAAAGCTTGGAGAAATCTGCAGGAAGCACCATAGCTCCTGCATAGTGGGGATGGGCAGGGGTCATAAATACACCAGAAATACGTAGTGGAAAGGGGAACTGAATGGCTCTTTGACTCCAGACTATGGAGGAAGTGAGGAGTTCCTGGGTAGCATCCTCCACAGTGGCTTTGTCCCATCCCAAGTGAAACTGAAGACAATATTACAAGGTAGTAAAGAATTAGTTGGTATGTAAGGGTCCCATACAGAACAGGATCAGGATTGAATCCAGTAGAATAATATACTTGGACAGGCAAGGAGATCCTCACTACCTGACCAGTTATTTGATTTAGTAATAGAGGCCACATGTTAGAACTCAGGCTCATTCTCAGTTTAGCTTGATAACTGGAGGTTAATATTGAGTTAAACTGTGGTAGATTATTCCCCCTTCCCACATATTTATTATACCTTAGAAACATGGTGTTCAAGGCTGAATAGGACTGTGGGATCATTATCACAGGCCATTAAATTTCACCCTGTTACATTTATATTGTGTCAAATAAATTATGTCTGACTAAAGCACAAATTGTATTTTGCCCAAAATGTATCTTCTACAAAAGTGTCTGGGGAAGGACATCCAGAACTAGAGAACCCACCAGTTTTTTTTTCTTTTAGTTTAGTTCTTTCTTCTATCTCTCTAGCTGTTATACTTGCTGTGGATGAAACAGAAGATTTGTGATACGGTCAGTGTATCTTCTTCCAGAGCCTTGGCTGTGACACTTCTAAGAGCCACCTGGATTTTTTTTCTGCACTGAACATATTTCTTCCTATCCCTTTGTACCAAAACTTCCTTTTCTGAAACCACACAGCAGCTTGTCCTAGCAAAGCAGAAGTGAAAAGAGGCTGAGTTGAAGCTGAAATCCTGTGCATGGGTTGGCTGCTTGTCACTTAATAGGCCTTCCCTTTCTCCCAGTCCATAGAGGGATTTGGTAAGAACAATAAGAGGAGTGAGAGGGAGAAGCTGACAGATCCAACTACTTAGATAGCTTTTGGTACAGGTAATACTGTAATTTTCCTGGGAAATATTTAGCCTCCAAATTCAAGGTCCAATTACCCATAGTAAGAGACAATTTTTGTCCAAAGAGTTTATAATCTAACTGGACAAGAGAGAAAGGAAGGACTATTCCTACTGTGCAGTTGGGCTAGGACAGGGGCGGGGAATTTTTTTGAGCGGAGGGCCACTTACCCAGTTTTGGCAGGCTGTTGAGGGCCGCATGCATAGCCCCGCCTCTTGACAGGTGCCCCACCCCTTGACAAGTGCCCTGCCCCCTGGTCACCATCTTGGGACCAATGTCCCAATGTCTTGGGACCAGTGTCCCAGGGCCAGCATTGGTGGGGCCCAAAGAGGGGCACAGGCTGGTAGGGGTCTGTGGAGCTGGGCCGGGCTGCAGCAGCAGGGAGAGGGGAGCTGCCCAGCTCCATAGAGCCGCTGCTGCCTGGGACCCCAAGCTCCTGCCACCCTGCTCTGGGCCCTGCTGGCACTGGCCCTGGGACACTGGTGTGGGCCCTGTGTTCCCACTAACTCCCCACCTGCTCACACCCAGTGCCCCCTAGCCGTGTGGTATAGGTGGGGGGCAGTGCACAGCCCCAACCCCCTGCTTGCCAGCAGGGAAGAAGCTGGTGCTGAGCATGGGGAAAAGTTGCCCCTCACCTGCCCCATGGCTGGCACCCCATGTTGCAGCTGCTTGCAGCCCAACAGGGCTGTCCGGACCAGGCACAGGCAGCCCCAGGCAGGCTGCAGGTGGCTGCAGCATGGGGCGCTGGCCATGGGGTGGATGAGGGGCCGCTTTTCCCTGTGCTCAGCACCAGCTTGTAACCCGGCCCTGCTGCCAACCTGGCAGTGGGGCCGGGTTACAAGGTGATGCTGAGTGCGGGGGGGGAGAAAGCAGCCCCTCCCTACCCCACGCCCGGCACCCCATGCTGCATGCACTCACAGCCTGCCTGAGGCTGCCTGTGCCTGGTCCGGACAGCCCCATGTGGGCTGCAAGTGCCTGCAGTGTGCGGTGCCAGGCATGGGGTGGGCGAGGGGCAACTTTTCTCTGCACAGGGAAGGAGTCCGGAGAAAAGCTGAGCGCGGGGGGGAAGCGGCCCTTCCCCTTCCCCATGCCCGGTGCCCCACGCTGCAGGTGCTCATAGCTCGCATGGGGCTGTCCAGAGTAGGCACAGGCAGCCCCATGTGGGCTGCAAGCAGCTGCAGCATGGGGCACTGGGTGTGGGTGGAGAGGGGCCGCTTCCCCCTCCACGCTCCTTCCTTGCCCAGG
>NW_017728994.1:23323366-23336537 GCF_001723915.1 Gavialis gangeticus | reverse complement strand
GGGGGGAAGGGCGGGGCCTGATGTTCACTTACTGGAGGCTCCTTCAGGTTCACTCTTTTTGCTGGAGGTAAGTGGGGCTTGGGCTTGTGATGCGGGGGGAGGAGCTGTCTCAGGGCTGAGGGAGCTGGGAGATTTGCAGCCAGCCGGCACTGGCCAGGAGGTGGTTTGCAGCCACCCTGCTCCTGGCTAGAGTGACTAGCAGTCTTCAAATCCCTGCCGCTCCTGGCCAGCTGCAAACCCCTGCCTCCTGGCTGCAGTGCCTAGGGACTGCAAACCTTCCCCACTTCCAGCTGGAGACTGCCCAAGGTGGCTGGGGGCTGGGGTTTGCAGCTGGCCTGGTACTTCGGCTGGGAGTGGGAAGACTGCAACCCTCCCCACCCTGGCCAGAGTGCCTGGCTGGCTGCAAGCCCTGCATTGCAAGCACTGCACTCCCTGGTCTGCTGTCCTACCCCAGGCTTTCTGGAGTGCAGCATGTATGACTGTCATGGCAGGACACAGCAGCACCACACAGGAAGGCTGCTTGTCACTGCAAGCTCTGCACTGCCCTGGCCATGCTTCCTTTGTATGCATGGGGGCAGCGCAGGGTTGCAAGGGAAGTGTGGCCATGGCAGTGTGGAGCTCGCAGTGGCAGACAGCTTTCCTGCATGTCTCCCTTGTGTGCTGTTGCACTGGGTTGCACATGCTGAACTCTGGAGGATCTGGGCAAGGGCAGCAGGGTGGGGAGCATGATCCTACAGTGTGCACCTGCCCTGCCCCCTGCACAGATCTGGGGGATGCATGTCCCCCCTACTCCTTAGGAGTGCATGCTGCCACCAAGAACTGGCCCCACCAGCAGGGGGAGAGCCAGCTCGTGCTCCTGCTGCAGCAGTCGCTGTCTTCCACTGGGGGCAGGGGGCTGCAGACCATAGCCCTGGCATCTGGGGCCCCCTCTGGCAGGGCTGGGAGGCAGGGGCAGTTGGTGGGGGGCAAGGGGCACAAGCAGGGCTGGGGGACTGTGGTGGGGGAGTGAGGGACACCAGCAGGGTGGTGGGGGTGGAATTTAATTTTAACCACAGATTTTGGGGGGTTTATCAGAGAATTTGTGATTTTTTTATCATGGAAAACCAGAATCCCTGATTATCAGACTAACCTGCGAAGACTGAATCAATTCAGCCTCTGGCTTTTTGACTGTCTGTACTTAGCTTTGGAGAACAGGGCAACAGATGAGTGAAGCTGACCAGTACAGTAATAATTTAGGCCCCAATTCGAGAATCGCAGAACCAGGAAACCGAACCCAGCCCAGTACCCTTTAATAAAGAAACTGTTCTTAGAAAGAGGGCTATATTGACTGAAAGAGGCACAAGAACAGAAGAAAAATTGCTTGTAGTGTTGAGACTGGAAACCTTAAGCACAGCCCCAGCTGGAGAAAACGGTATGTAGTAGGGCAGTGCAAAACGGGCCCTATTTAATTCTGATTCAGCCCGAATCGGGGACAGTGATTCAATCCGTTGATTTGGATCACCATCTCTGATTTGATTCAGCCGAATCTGACGATTCAATGATCATTCAGTGAATCAGCAATTTGGACATAGGCAAAGCTTTAAAAGTTTTTTCTACATACCTTGAGGTAGCAGCACGGCTCGTGATCACTGCAGTGCTGGGGTGGATGGAGCATCCCACAGCAGTGCAGGGGGGTCTCCAGTGTGCTCAGCAGTGAACCCAGAAGCAGGTCCACTGGGGAGTTAGCCAGGGGATCCCCCCCATGCCCTCCCAAGCTCAGCAATCAGCCATGGGGGGACCCCGGGTGTCCCCCACCCAGACCCAGGAGGCACCAGTCACTGAGCCAGGGGGGGCCGGGGGGGGTACCTCAGTGCACTCCCCAGTGGATTGAAAGTGCTTCTGGTCCACTTCTGGGTCTGATGCCAAGCATGTTGGGGAGTCTCCTGTGCTTCTGTGGAACACTGCATCTGCCCCAGCACCGCAGGGTTCAGAGCCCCTGCTACCTAGAGGTATGCACAAAAATCATTCAATCATCATCTACATCCGAATCACCAAATCTATCCAAAACTGTCTGAATTGATTCAGAGGGTTCCGAATTGATTCGGAGAGATTAAAGGGTCCTTTGATTTGATTTGGATTCAGAGATTTGGCCACCAGATCAGGCCAAATCTCTGCCAAATCAAATCAGGGACCGAAGCTTTGCACAGCCCTAGTATGTAGTGGATTTCCAAGGTATTGAATTACAATTCTAATTTGAATTGTAACTTCCAAGACATAAAACCAGCTTGGTACCAATTTATTATAAAACTTAGGTACAATTTCAGTTTATCATCATAAACTAGTTTATTCATAAGTAGGTAGTGCACAGTTATTTGAGCTATTTTTCTGTGAGAAGCTGATTTGAGTTGCTTGAGCTTCAAGACAGTACCTTCTCCAAGCTCATCTGCATGCCCCTTTTCATTAGTAGCATGATGAGTAGCTTTCAGTGTGTACTGAACCAGTAGCCATCAGATTAAATGGTATATCCACAGTGTATTAGTCACTATGGATAACAGGGGGAAAAAAGTTGCTATAAAAATATTGCCACAAGATAAATATTTTCTGCTTTAGAATCAATCAGTTTAATTTTTCCTCAAGATTTATCCCTGCTTCTTGTTTTTCTTGCAGCAGGAGATCATTAGTCACTCTGTATTATATGAATATTAAACCACTGTTAAATCAACCGCACTGATTTGTTTAAGAGTGAGGGCCAGATTCTCAGCTCCTGTAAATTGTCACAGCTCCAATACAACCCAAGGATCTGGCCTAATAAAATTTATAACTCAGCAATTTAAAAAACTTTCCAGTCCTTCTTAGGCCTTTTTAAATGTTGAACTCTGCTCCCTACGCCTCATAATAAAGGGCCTATAAGGCAAGCCGTTTGAGAAGAGGTAGAGAAAAATAGCATGTTCAGCTTGAAGAAAAGGTGATTAAGAGGGGACATGATAGCAGTCTTCAAATATCTAATGTGCTGTCATAAAGTAGACAGAGAACATCTTTTCTCCCTTGCTGTTGAGAGTAGGATGCACAGCAATGGCTTGAAACTGCAGTGAAGAAGGTTTAGGAGAAACTTCTTTGCTGTTAGAACAATGAGGGACTAGAATAGACTTCCCTGGGAAGTTTGTAAAATCTCCTTCCCTGAAGATGCTTAAGATGGATAAGTATTGGTCAAGGATGGGTTGCAGTGCAGAGTGCAGGTTGTTTAGTTTCCCCATGTTTCTGGGCTTTGCTGGTTGCTATATAGGGCCAGGAAGAACTTTTCTTTTACCCTGTTGCTTTGGATATCAGGTTTTTTTTCACCTTCCTCAGAAACATTCCATGTTGGCTGCAGCCAAGGCCATGGATATGGACTGTGCTGATGCTTCTGCTAGGGCTTAAACCTGGAAATTCATGACTGGAGGCTCTTGCACCTCTGATCAGGGACTGATCACCACATTTGTATTTGGGAAGGAAATTTATCCCACAGTCAGATCAGCATGGACAGCTGGGGGTTTGCCTCCCTCTGTAGTGAGAGCCATGGCCCTCGTCTTTGGACTGCTCAAGTGTATTTCAACAAATTATTTCCTGTCCTTGGAGTGGCAGGACAGTGACCGTGCCCTGGTCCCCAGACTTTACCTGTGGTGAATTAAATTTTTCTTGGTGTTTTTCAGGTATTGTGTCTGGTAGTTGTGTGAGAGGGTTGTTCATGAAATTTTAAGACTAGGTTAGACAAAACAATTGTGTGGGATGGCTGATTCTGCCTTGAGCAGGGGGTTGGATTAGATAACTTCTTGAGGTCCCTTCAAGCTCTATTATCCTATGATTTTATGACTTCCTGCAGGCAAAAAAGTACTTAAATGAATCAAGCTGATGGTTCTTAGGGAGATTGTCCCCTTCAAGGCTAGAAGGGCCTAAGGATCACTCTTGTTTTGTAATGCAGTCCTCTAAGGTCCCTGAAGTTCTGGGGTGCCTGAAGACCTAGGGAAGAGCAAAAGCAGGTGCTGGCAAACAGAGAAAGTAATCTTGGAAATAACTGGTGTATGAAACTGGTGTGGGAAAAGAACCTGTCTTTGGCTTTTGAAGGACTGAAAACCAGAAGCCTTGTAGTATAAGGTAGGTGAAGGGTCCTTACTCTTCCAGCCAGCCAAAGATAAGCTCTGAGTAACTGGATTGTATATATTCAGCCTGGGAAAGGACTGATGTCCCAGCTCCTCCTGGGTTACAAACTTTGGTGACACATAGGGGGTGCATGCGCACCCCCTGTGATTGGCCATGACCCCTTAAGATTGGCCACTGTTGACATTGCTGGCAGCATCTGTGGGTGGTTGCTGAATGCTGCTAGGCACTTGTCACCACCTGCCCCCCCGCTGCTGAGATCGCTGCTGCCGCCTGTGGACGGTCCCCACTTGGGCAGTGTCACTGAGGCCATCTGTGAGTGTTCCCTGCTTTCCACCGCCATGCCTCTGCTGCCAACACTGCCTTTGGGTGGTTGCCATACCCCTCCCCAACCCCAGCCTCAGAAGCCACAAGGTGTTCATGGTTACAAACGTACTAGCTGTGGGAAAAAATGATTTAAGGCTGCAGCTGGCTGGAGTCAATGTGCCTCAGTAAGAAGTAGGACTCTTGTATCAAGTAGGAAAAGATTATCTGAATCAGCCCAGCCCAAGTAAGGTACACTGCGGGGCTGCTGAACCAAAGGTGGAGAGGCTGCCTGAACCCACACCCCCTGAAAAGAGGGCTGCATGAATCCTGAAACCTCAGTTCAACAAGGATTATCAGCACACATTTCTCACTTAAAACATTTGAACAGCCCTGTTGAAGTCAATGGGATGCCATGTACTTACCATTAGGAATGGATTGGACCATGTAGCAGAATGTGCCCTTATGCTTTCAATTTAGGCATGTATTTGCTGGGGGTGGGGGTGGGGGCATAGTTCTGTTTTGTGACATGTCTCTGGGAAAGCACTGCCTTCCATAAATACTAAAACCAGTTTTTTCCAACTTAGGGACTCAAGATAAGACACCCCATTATCATGGTTTTCTGAGATGCTGAGTATTGTAACTCTGCTCTGGTTTCCATGGGCACATCCAGCCCTTTGAGACGCTGCCAGAGGCATGTGTGGGAATAAAAATAGTTTCTCACACTGCAAATTTTCAAAAAATACCCTGGGTGAAAAAATCAGGGTAGGCAGCCAGAGGCTTGGGTCCTCCACAGAGACGCTCTGGTAGCCAGCTCGCCCGGCTCCATCCGCAGCCTGCCTCCTGAACCCACCAAATTGCTACCCATCCCTCCCCGATAGCTGCCTTACCTAGCCCCATCCCCTGCCCACTCCCTGAGCCCTCCTGGAACACTGCCCCACCTGGACCCATCTCCTGCCTTGCCCCAAACCTCCCCATCACTGCCCCAACCGGCCCCATTCCCTGTCTGCTCCCCACCCCCAGCCACCCGATCACTGCCCTGGAGGTTCTGGAGGTGGAGGTGGAGGCACTGCAGCCTAGCACACTCCAGGATCATGTGCACCAGGGTCTTCCTCTGCCTGCAGAAGAGGCAGGAGACTAGGGTGTCTGTGAAGCTCGTCACATACATGCCCATGGCAACGGCTCCCTGGAGGAACCACCAGCTGAGGTCCCAGTGGCTTGTGGGATGAAAGTGGAGTGCAGGCTCAGCCACTGGGGTGCCCCAGCCATGCCCTCACCAAGCAGGTCCTGCCACTTGATGTGTGGGTGGGACGTGAGGGAGGCATGATGGACCATGTGGCACATGAGCATGTAGAGATGGTGGTAATGGATTGTGGACAAGTGGACCAGTCTGGTGTCCTCCAGCTGTCTCAGGTGGTAGAGGAGGGAGTGCCATGAGGCCGGGTGAGGCGCTGGCACCATGACAAACTCCAGTGGGCTGGAGGACATGTGGGAACCACCACCATGCAGGACCTGGTCAACAAGGGCAAGGGCATTGGGAAGTAGGGCAGATTTCACCTCCTGGACTAGATGACAGGTTGCATGTGTTGTGGGCAGGTTACCCATGCACTGGGCTAATGCAGCAGGGTCTATCCACTCCTGCCTATCATAGTCTAGGAGGTCTCTGATAAGGGTGACACCAGCCAGGATCAACCTCTGTTGCAACCAGGGTGCCTCTGCTGTCAGCACCACCGGCTGGGGGTTCCAGAGGAGGGGCTCGATGAGCAGGTCAGAACCTTGGGCCAATGTCACAGAGGACCTGGAGGCAGGACCAGCCTCCAGGCCCAGAGGGTGTCCTGGTAGAACTCTGGCAGCCCTCACCCCAGAAACTCCTGTCTATTTGTAACATTCAAAACCCCCCAGAAACTCCTGAGAGTGAGCAGACCTGAGCTACTTGCCAGGGCAGCTTTTTGTACCAATGGGGCCATGACAGGGCAGCTTTTTACACTGCTGGGGCAGCACAGGTGCTGGCCCCAGGCTCTAGCTCCCCCTGGCTGCAGATCCAGGAGGAGCCAGGCAGGTTATTTTGCCCCAAGTGGCACAACTTGCATCACACCAAAGTGCATTCCGGGCACGTGCCCTAAGGGAAAAATCCGTGGCTCAAATTTGCACTGCTTCTGTTTGAGCTGCTGCAAGTGCACGTGCCTGCATGTGTGGACATGCCCCATGAGTGCTTTCAGGTTTAAAATATTGTCCTAAAAGCTAAATATTTAACAAAACTTCACTGTCTCTGATGCATTTATTTTTTGTAAAGTAAATGGAGGCCTAAATTCAATCTTGTTTCAGAAGGCCTCTAACTATTGGTTTTGTTTTTGTATTTCAGAATCCAAACCATGATCCAGATGCAAATTTTATAGTTTTACATTTCTAAATACCTTCCATTGTGGTCAATCTAAATTCCATCCCTCCTAACACTTTTTAGGTATTTGAAATCCATTTCTTGACCAAAATTCAAACTTTGCAGCTTTGCTTGATTTCTCTTCTGTGTTATTAGTCGTGTGAACTAATTGGTGCATTTGAATTAAGCACATTTTTAACAAAGGACAAAAAATCCTGCTTTGACTACTTGTGTTGGAGATGTTTTTGCCTCAGGCAAACCCACAGGCTACAGGTATTTCAGCTGGCCAAATGTGATTTCAGTGCTCACTAGAAACCATGCTAGAAAACAGATCTTAGTCTTTGAACAAATACTTGGATGCTGGATACTGAAATGAGTGCTCATAAGAAGGCAACAAAACAAGACATTATATTCCCTTAAAAATAGTTTCAGAATAATTGAGGGAGCCATTGGAAGAGTAGAAAAAGAAATAGGGGCCTGAATCATCAACATGTATATAACATCAGTTGAGCTTTAACAAATTAACACTGGTGTGTAATTCTAAAGATAGTCACTGATCATAGGCAAGAAGATATCTCCAGTTCCATAACAGTGCAAATTTTGTTATACTTGAATAGCACAATCGGATGAGGTAGAACAAATTGAAATAATTAGAACAGTGCATTAGTGGGGTTTGATTAGACTGTGTTGCCAACTATCATGAATTAATGGACAGTAATATCATTTTGGTCTCTGCTGGAGCCAGTCTCCCCGTGACTGAGAATCTACAGCCCTTGTGCAATATTCTGCCTTGTCCAGGAGAAATCCCCTCTGATTGGCTGCTGGAAGCTAGAAAGAAGGAAAAACAATGAAGCAGAGGTGCTACAGAAGACAAGCATAATTGTGCCCCTCTCCTTAGAACTGGAAAAAGTTTTTGGGTTAGGGGTAAGGAGGAAGGAGGAGCTGACTGGTAAGAGGAATTTAAAGACGGGAGGAGGGAGGAGTCCAGCAACTCAGGAAGACTGAGCTCTCTGGCCTTCTGTGCTCTCTACTTCCTTTTTCTTTCCCCACAGTGCCTGGCATTTAAAGAAGGAGAAGGGGACCCTGCTGCAGCTCTTCTCTCTCAGACTTGAGAGACCTGGTGAAGAGCCCCCAGGGGAACCAAGGGGCAAGTTTTGGGCTGGAGTATCGAAGCTGTGGGATTTATGAAATTGCTAGCATGTGGGCTGGGTGGATATAGGATTGGAGGAACATAGAACTATCTTTTAACTATTGGGAGAGAGGCTGAAAGATCATCCCCATCTGGCAACCAGCTAGAGCTCTTGCAGCAGGAGCCAGGTGGTAACAGAATATTGTTTCTTCTCTCACATAGACACAGGCATGTGCACATGTACTTGTGCATTCATACACACACACTGAGCATTGGCAAAGGGAATTTAAAGATCAAAAACACAATATAATTTGGTTTTTTTAAGATAAAATATTATGATATTCAGGTCAAACTCGCTGTTATTGGTTGTCTGACATGTCTTTTTAACTTTGCAGTTAGTCTTTTTAACCTGGGGAGCTGAGCTGCACAGTTAAGAAAGTATAGCTAAATGCAAAATATTCATTCTATTGATCACATTTCATCTACTTGATGCTAAGTGGAACCACTTACTCAAAGTAGAAATGGAAGTAGTACACCACTAGGGCTGTGCAAAGCTTCAGTCCCTGATTCAATTTGGTGGAGATTCGGCCCAATTTGGTGGCCGAATCTCCAAATCTGATTTGAATCAGGGGACTCTTCAATCTCTCTGAATCGAATTGGAACCCTCTGAATCAATATGGAGATATTTGGAAGGATTCAGCTATTTGAATATAGACACAGCTTTAAATGTTTTTTCTACATACCTCAAGGTACTAGTGTGGCTTGTGAATGCTGTGATGCTGGGGCACATGGAGCATCCCACAGGAGTGTGGGGGAATGGGGGGAAGTCCCCAGCGCACTTGGCAGCAGACCCAGAAATGGACCAGAAGCACTTCTGGTCCACTTCCAGGTCCACCAGGGAGCGCACGGGGGGGCGCTCCATGCCTTCCCAGCTCAGCAACTGGTGCCTCCTGGGTCTGAAGGAGGCACCCAGGGTCCCCCCACTGGCCAATTACTGAGCCAGGAAGGGGCATGGGGAGGAGGCCCGTCGTGCTCCCCAGCAGACCTGGAAGTGGACCAGTGCTTCTGGTCCACTTCTGGGTTCACTGTCAAGTACGTGGGGGCCCCCCCCCGAACTCCTGTGGATGCTCCATCTGCCCCAGCATTGCAGCGTTAACAAGCCACAGTACCTGGAGGTATGTAGAAAAAACATTTAAAGCTGTGTCTATGTCTAAATCACTGGTTCTCTGAATCAGCATCGAATCTTCAGATTTGGATTCGGCTGAATCAAATTGGGGACAGTGATCCAAATCAACGGATTGAATCACTGTCCCTGATTTGGGCCAAATCTGAATCCAAATCAAATAGGGCCTGTTTACACACCCCTATACACCACCATGCTACTGTATGGTGATATTTCAGTTGGCAGGGAAGATTAATTTTTCCTCACGGTTGGACATTATTCCTTTCAAATGATATAGGAGATTTTGTTCTACAGGTTTGTGAACCTCCAACAGCTTTGTTCAAAGCAGACCAGTACTTGATAACAATTGCACTTTGTATGTTTAAAAACACCAGCTGCTAAATTGAAGCCCCAGCGTAAGTCTGTATTGAATCTTTAAAAGTCGTTTGTTAAGTAAGTTCTCTATGATGCTGCATGCAGCAAAATAAGATGGCTAGCATTCAGTAACAACACCTAGACTTACATAGTACTTTTCACCCACAGATCCTGAACTATGTTATGAAGGAAGATAGACCCTCCATTTTACAGATGGAGAAACTTATGCAGACAGAGAGGTTATAGCTCATAACCAGTCACCAAGCAGGCTAGTGATAGAGATAGAAATGGAGACCAGGTCTTCTGGGTCCTACTCCAGTACTCTGATCCACTCTGCCTTACAGACAGATGTTTTGTGACCAAACTTCATTCTAAAATACTTTGTTTTGGTCCCCCATCTAGATTTGTGGGTCTTGTTTCATAGGTGGATTTTAACGACTTCATCCTTTACATTGATCAGAATTCTATACAAAGAGCTCAAACTCCAGTTGATGTCCATATTATTGTGAAAATTAAAAACTTTATAAAGTATTGGGCTAAGTAAGGTAATTTCAAAACAAGACAGTCATTTTCTTCTTGGGGTTGCATTTTTTTGTCTATGAGCCCCTGAATAACTTAGATTAGCAATGGGAATCAAGGATAACAAGAAGTCCTTCTTTAGGTACGTAGGGAACAGGAGGAAAACAAATGGGAGTGTGGGGCCATTGCTCAACAACTCAGGAGAGTTGGTTACCAGCACCCAGGAGAAAGCTGAACTCCTGAATGACTACTTAGAATCTGTTTTTCACCAGGCCAAGGGGAAAACAGCTCCAGGTAGAGTACAGGATGAGCATAGTAGGAATACTTGCCTTCCTACTATTGCTGTAGAGTTGGTGTATTACCAATTAAAAAAATTAGACATATACAAGTCAGCGAGACCAGATGATCTTCATCTGAGAGTGCTGAAGGAGCTGGCTGAAGTCATTGCAGAACTCCTGGTAAAACTCTTCCACAACTCTGTGGAACTCATGGCACTCTGGAGAAGTCCCTGAGGACTGGAAAAGGGCTAATGTTGTGCCCATCCACAAGAAGGGCAAGAGGGACGACCTGGATAACTATAGCCAATCAGCCTAACTTCCATCCTAGGGAAAATCCTAGAAAAGTTCGTCAAGGAGTCTATCTGTGATAAGCTTGCAAAAGGTAAGATTCTGAATATAAGCCAGCATGGCTTCATCGCAGGCAGGTCTTGCCTTATCAGCCTCATCTCCTTCTAAGACCAGGTAATTCACCATCTGGATACAAGAGACCAGGTTGACATTGTATACCTAGACTTCCAAAAGGTCTTTGATCCAGTATCCCACAATGTCCTCACGAGAAAATTGGAGGATTGTGGGCTTAACTCTGAGACAGTCAGGTGGGTGAGAAACTGACTGCAGGATAGGACCCAGAGAGTCATAGTGAATGGATCTGTGTCATCCTGGTGAGAAGTAGGCAGCGGTGTCCCACAGGGGTCAGTGCTCAGCCCAGTACTTTTCAACATGTTTGTTAACGATTTGGATATGGGGGTGAAGAGCTCACTGGCCAAATTCATGGATGACACCAAGTTACGGGGAAGTGCGGTCACGTCTGAAGATAGGCTACAGATACAGACAGACCTAGACAGGCTAGCAAGTTGTGCAGCTTGGAATCCGATGGAGTTCAACATCAAGAAATGTGAAGTGATCTACCTCAGGATGAGCAACCCCAACACACCTACAGGCTTGGTGGCACCAAACTGACTAGCACCATGAATTAAAAGGAGCTGGGGGTAATAATAGACTACAGTATGAATATGAGGCGGCAGTGCGATGCTGTAGCCAGTAGGGCAAATAATACTTTGGCATGCATCAATTGATGCATCTCCAGCAAAACCAAGGAGGTGATTTTTCTGTTCTACTCAGCACTGGTGAAACTGCAGCTAGAGTACTGCATCCAGTTCTGGGCATCACACTTTAACAAGTACATGGACGAGCTTGAGAGAGTCCAAAGAAGAGCCACTTGTATGATCAGAGTCTTACGTGGGAAGCCATACGAGGAAAGGCTGAGGGATCTGGGACTTTTCAGCCTGAAGAAAAGAGGGCAGAGAGGGGACCTGGTAGCAGCTTACCACTACACAAAGGGAGTACATCAAGGGCTCGGTGACCAACTGTTCACCAGGGCACCCAAGGGAAAAACTAGGAGTAATGGCCACAAACTCCTGGAAGACTGAATCAGGCTCAACATTAGGAAAAACTTCTTGACAGTCAGGGTGTTCAGATTGTGGAATAAGCTCCCTCCAGAGGTGGTGCAATCACCTACCCTGAAAATATTCAAGAGGAGACTAGACAGTCACCTTGCTGGAGTCACCTGACCCCCACTTATCTTTCCTGCTTGGTGGAGGGAGCTGGACCCAATGATCTTCCAAGGTCCCTTCTGGCCTTACAGTCTATGAATCTATGCAATATTCTGACTCTTAAGTCAGAATGTACACTGATGAATTACTAAAGGAGAAGGAAAAGGTACTTTGTTATAAGATTTTAGAAGCTTTAAACTAGGTTGACATAGTTAAATATCCAGAGTATTAGATATACAAGATTGACTAAAAGAAACACAAATTATATTTTTCAAACCTTGCATTTACTAAAATAGATAAGCTAGTTGTTTAATTGAATTAAAAATCCAAAATGGGAAGCAATATTATTTGATGTTGCAGCAAAGCCTGGTTCTTTCATTACTCACAAAAACAAGAAGCTACACCCCGTCAGAATTAGAGCTAGCTAGAAATTTTTCATAAGATTTTTTGGTTTTACTGAATTTTTCCCAATATAATATAGATTTTGATGACAGTTCCCTGGGGGAGTATATTTTGCAATGAAAAATTGGTCATTTTGGAAAAGATTTGTTTCCGAAAAATTTAGAATTTGTTTCAAATTTTATTTTATTTTTATATTATTTTTAAGTTATAGTATTCTGCACATTTTGGTATAATTTAATTGTATGACTATGTGCTACGTGCTATGACATAACAGTTTAAATATTGAGCATTTCCTTTATATTCAACATTATTAACAAAAGCTACCGCTTAGTCCAGATTAAAATATAATTTATGCCTTCTTGAAAGGGCTCATGTTTGTGTTTATAATAAAGGACCGTGACACTTTAACACTAAAAATTCTCTTGTTTACAGAAGTTTTGCTACATTGGTGAAGTGATTCATCCCTCTTCTTTGCAGAATGCTTCTTTGTCCACAGTTTTTATTGTTCCTTTGATTGGATGAAGCTGGTCTTTCAGCACAGGAGTTAGCTACAGTAGTAAAAGACAGGATTAATTTATCTGAAATTATATTTTTTGAGAGAGAGATTTTTAGGGCTGCTCACTCTAACAAGCTTTTTTGAGCATAGTGATAGGTAAACTCTCCGGGTGCTTGTATACGTCACAAGGTTTAATCCTCATTAAATTAAATAGGTTTATAAAATTTAACGTTATATTAAAATGTAGCATCAACGTTTGCACGTTAGTCTTTATAATGAATTAAGCCCAGTGTGCAACTCCCAGTAACTTCCAGCAGAGGGAGACATCAGCAATCTAACCCACTGATCTCTTTGGTACTCAATTACAGCAGGAAGTGCTAGCAATCCAGTAATCCTCTAACACCTTATTTTCAAACTCCACTACCATCCATTGCAGTCTCCCTTCCACAATCACTTGCACTTGC
>NW_017728994.1:23307954-23323324 GCF_001723915.1 Gavialis gangeticus | reverse complement strand
CCACCCCCCATGACAAGCTGCAGATGCCTGCATGGTCATCCAGCCCTCTCCCCCGCCCCCTCAACATGGCCTTGGCATGTGTGCCCTCCTATGTTTGCTGCCCATGGCTATCCAAAAGGTATGCTTACTGACAGCGGTGCCATCACCACATAATCCACCCCTGGTTTCATCAAAGAATTAATAACTGCCTGGGCACCTAAAGACTGTACCCTGAAGTGCTTTAATTTGCCCTTCAAAGCAAATGGTCCCCTCCCACTCACAGGACTCCCCAGGTCCAAACAGGCTAGGTCCAAAGTGAGAAGCATCATATTAAATTCATATTCCAGTGTGCAGGGATTCGTGCCCCCTTCCCTCACCCAGCTGACATGCAGTTATTTACCAGAGTTACTGGTTCTACCAATTTTTCCTGCCCCGCTGCTGCTCCCTCCACCAGCTGCTGTTAATTTGCTGCTAATTGACCATGTTCTGCCTTCAACAAAATAGTTGGAAAAAAGTTCTTTGCAAGGTTTCAGACACAAACAACCTTCTTCAAGATTGCTGCTGTTCTGAGATGATAGAAAAGAACCTGTGAAAAAAATTAATAGGTGGACATTTGGAAGACAATGAGTAGAGATATGAGGGGTGGGGAAGGAAGGGAAAAGTGTGAAAGTGCTGCAGCTTCAACTAAGGGCTGGTTACCTCTGGTCTATCCCAGTTTCAGTGGAGCTGGACATGCAATGTCCTGGCTTTACCCCAGAAGAAGAGTGCATCTGCATGCAAAAAAGGGCCAAGATTAAGAAATCTTCTTTCAAGATGGTCGGAGTTTGGTGTGAAGTCTCAGGAAAGTTCTCATCCCCATTCAATTCAATAAGAAGGTGACTGCTGCTTTGCTATGGTAAAGTCTGTAGGATCAATCCTGCAGCACTCAAAATATACTCCAGGGTGGAACCTTATGTCCTGTGGCTCAAGTAATTTAAAGGAACATTATTTTACAAATTCACCCAAAATGGGAAAAACTGGTAGAATCAGTAATTCCAATAAAAAACTGCAGCTCAGCTTGGTGATTTAAATGTCTTCTAAATTCTAATTGAAACACATTTGTAATCATTAATCCGGCTGTTTTTGAAGCAGTTCTTTATATACAGAATTAAATAATTTACTACAACTGCTCCATTTCTCACCCTTCCTGGGTTAGCCAGTAGGAACTAAACCAGTAGATAAGCCTGCACTTGCAATTGTATTGTGTGAGAATCCTGCTGCATTGCTCTAGAGTTCATATGAACAAAATGTTCTGTCCATGTAGATATGATTACAGGTTTGGGGAGGGGGTGGTGGAAGGCATGGATGTCTGCAGGTAGGTAAGCAGATTTATTCATGTTGAGGTAAGCTGTTCACTCAGTGCCTGAAAATAAATATTACACAGAAATGCCAGCAAATTGCAGATGTCCTCTTTGTCTCCAACCTGCTAATTAAATCAACATCTGGTGGACAAAAGGGTGAACTACAAAAAAGCTGCAGTGCCATCTGGTGGACAAAGAGGCTCATTACATGTTTTTGAGTGGTTTTGTGTTTGCATGTAACAAATCCATGGACGCAATGCTTTAATTTGCAGTGAGCCAAGCTAAACTATGTCTGAGGAGTTTTACTTTAATGCACCAGAAAGACTTTAAAAGCATGCAGAAAACCCACTCATGGAAACAGTCACGCTGTTGTAGCGCAAGAAAGGGCAAAAAACATGACGTGTACAAACACCCTCAGTGTGTCATTGTGCGCCATTATTGCTCTAGGGCTCAGAAGAGAGCAGGGTCATCTCATTCCTAAGCAGTAAGGAAGGGGAGGAAGGACTGTGGGCACTGACAGACATGCAGCTCCCTGCTGTAACTCATGGCACTTCACAGAAAGCACCATGAGTTACAGCAATGCCCCCAACCCAACAGACATTTGCTGGGGAGGGATGGGGGAGGGAAATCAAGCTCCACTTCGGAGCTGATCCAACAGAGAGAGGTTTGGTATCTGCAGCCACTCTTCCCTAGATCTGCTCCCACCCACCCCATTTTGTCTTCAGTATGGGATGGGGAAGAAGGCAGGGAATGGAGCTCTAGTCTGGGGTTATAGAAAAAGTGGGGGGCTCCGATCCACTTGCCTCCCACCTCCAGGCATAGGTGGAGGAAACCCCAGACTGGAACTCCCTTCCCTGCTTTTTTCCCCCTTGCATCCTGAAAACAACACCAGGGGTGGGACAGGGCTGGGCTGTTGCAGCTCAGCCCTGCTTATCCAGAGGCACAAGCACAAGTTAATGAAGGTGTTCTGCTTTGGAGCACCTTCAGCTGAACCCTCACTAAATAAGGATTAATTTGTCATATGACCAGACCCTTTTAAAGTGATCTGCAGCCATGCACTTGTGTCAGGGCATGGCTGTAGATCACTTTCAGGGAGCTGATTGCACAACAAATATCACTTCTGTCACTATGACTCTGCAAATAGTTATACTAACATTAGGAAATAAAACATTAGCCACTAGAAGCAAATACTTTGTAAGTCCTGGGGTAATGCTAATGCAAATTGCATTGTATTCCCATTGAAGTGGGAAAGCAAGGCACTTTATCACATTGTAAGTTTAATTTGTTGAAATAGCACAAGGTTTGCCTGATGTAATTGTTTATTAATTGTGTGTATAAGGTAGTGCCAAGGATCAAACAAGGCTGGGCCCTAAAATGCAAGGTATTGTGCACCGACCAGCAGACAAGCCTTGCCCCAAACAGCTTAAAGTCTAAAGAAACCAAATAGACACAGTGTTGGGAAAGGGACATAATACAAGCAGAATGATTTACATGGTGTCAGCAAATGTTGGTGCAGGGATGGGTAGGTTAAATTAGGAGGGGATAAGCTAAATAGAAAGAAAAATGAAGGGGAGGTAGCACTGAAGGAAGATGGGGTGAAGAGAGCAGAGCAGTGGAGAAGGTAAAATTAGCAAGTGTGGAGTGAGGCTGAGGTGAGGAGTCCAAGAGGGAGGGAAATGGTTGAAGAAAACAGCTGAGCAGCATGGAGAAGAGAGTATTCAGAGCTATAGGAAGACTCAAGATAGTTTTGGGGTGATATTGTGGTCATGATATGATAGTTTAGAAAAGGATTTTTGTGGGTGATATCTTTTATTGGTCCAGCTGTATAGGAAAGTGTCAGAATACTTGAATGTCCCTGCTTTGGCTGCTGCTTCAGTTGCTTCTGTTGGCTGGCTTCTCTCTGGAATATCTCCCCAGATACTTGATGGGTAAAGCAGCGTAGGATCTTATGTGTGCAACAGATTGTAAACTACACAGAATAAGGACCAGGTTTTACTCCATGTTGTATACAGCCTCAAGCATACTGCTAACACATAGACTATTGTAATAGAATTCTTATTCCTTTGTACTGTATTTGTGTCTATGTCCACCTAGGCTGTCATGGGCCACCATCTTCCCTGAGAGAAGTTTATCTTCACTCCTGGGAAGAGCTAGAGGTGGTTGCCATTGTGAAACAGCATTTGGTACTGACCTCTTGCAGCTTTACTCCTACTGATAACTATTGAAAGGTTGGTTGCTGCCATTTTGAAAGGACAATTCATTGTGGAATTCTCTTTAGTGGGATGGTATTCATCAGTCTCTACTGGAAAAGAAACTTTCACTTCTAAAGAATAATGGCACAAAATGACTGTTGATACTAACTGCCCCCCTTCAGATATAGTCAGTGCACAAATTTTCAGTGAGTTTTATTTAGGTCATTCAGAATTTTAATAACTAGCCTTGATACAAGATGTTAAGTTTTTAAGGAGCCATTCTAAAATTAATTTTAACTAAAAAGCTGATGAACTAACTTGCTTGTAAATATTTGTACATCCTGAAATCTTGGGTACTATTCTGTGTTCTTTGTACATGACAAAAGTAGCTGAAGCCCTGCTCATCTTTAAGTATAGAACACCATTCAGTGCTTCCACGATTTAAGAGATTCACATGGTTTCTGTGTTTCCGTCTTAGAATTTGTAGCCTATATTTAATATTCCATTAAATTTTGTAGGGAATTTAAGGATCTGCTACAAAGGGTCTGCAAAGCTTGCTCTCCCTGGGTCCTAGTGCTTGCCATACTTTGTCCAGTGTGCAATACCCAGCGTGCAATGCCCCTTACAATCCACCAGGTATATAGCTGAGAGGAAGACTCATATTCAAACAGAACCATGATTTAGGACACCTAATGGAATAAACATAGTTTCTACCTCTAGGTTACTGTGACAATTTCAGATCCAGCTCTGGTCAGTAGTGACAGAACTTCGTTACCACCTGACGACTGTTCTATGGCTTATGGTAAAACAAAACAAACAAACACAAGTTTAGGTTCCTCAGGCCCAGTTCTTAGACAGTTGATGTCCACAACACAAAAAACACCACTGACTTTTGTAGACAATGCAGAGAGAAAAAGGTTTGTGTGGCCAATGGAGATTTTAACAGTTTTCTCCCCTGAGCTGTAATCTTTCTAGGTCAGTGTGGAGATATAATGTTACAGTAAGTGAGCATAAATTTTATCTGGTTGGTAAAGAGCTCTTGCCTGGCATCTTTCAGCACTCTAAATTCTTAAGGCAGATACCCATCTCTGAAGTATTTCTACTCTGTATAGTAACTGCTATCTAACCATACATTAGCGTGCTAAGTTATAGCCAGAAAATACATTGTGAGAGATGCATTATAGAAAGATTCAGAGAGACCCCGGTGTGGAAAACCATTCCATCTCATTCCTAATCAGAAAAGAACATAAGTATGTGTTTAAATTGAGCATCTGCTTAAGTCTCATTGACTTCAGCTGGATTTAAGGTCATTTTTAAGTTAAGCACATGTAAAGTGCTTTTCTGAATCGGAGCCAGAGTGCTGGTGGCTTTTAATCACAAAACCCTAATTAGCCTGCAACAAACACTTGGACTTAGAAAGTCCTTTTTTTCTATGCATTGTGTTTGTCGTGGTAATGAGCAGAATGTTGCTCCCAGCAGAACTGGTTTTAAACAAAATCCAACAATGTTTTATGGGGCTCAGTGCTTCCTGGTTGTAGGGCATATTACAGGTGGCTTTTTGGTGGGGGGAGTAAGTTTTGAATTGCTGTCAGCAATTTAGAATGCAGGATCGGATCAGTTGTGTCTCTGAATAATATTGATTTACAACATGGAGTGTGTCTTCCTTAGGGAATTTCTCCCCAATTTAAGTTTCAATCGGTGTAATCTCACAAGAAAAGCCTTGCTTCCCTTATAAACTGTTCTCACCAGATGCCTTGTAAATCTTTCCCTTTATTCCTTCTAAGTGACTGGGCTTTGACCTTAGCTTTTTTAATGTTATTTAGCCCACATGGAATATCTATAAAAATAAGAGCTGCAAACTCTATTAAGAAAAGCACATATGACCTCCGCTTGTAATAACAGAATGCAATTAATGTCAGACTTGTTTTGATGATAAATTGGGGGTAACAAATGGATTTTGCTTTTTCAAACAAACCAGAAAGAAAGAAAGGGGGAAAATTAGTTTTAAACCACTTACCAAGATGTTAAAAGATATCTTTTACTCCTGACCTTAACGGTAATCAATAAGACTGAGTTTTTACCAGGTATGAGATGGTCTGTGTGTCTGAAAAGAAAAAAATGTTGGTAAATTAACTGAGGGAATGTAATTAGTAATAGGAAGATTTTAATTTGAGTACCAGGGAGAAATTATCAATGATGAAACCTGTTAGAATGAATATTTAGGAGCTGTATTGCAGTAGTTCCAGGAGATCCTTGTTAAGATTCAATTGTGTCAGACTGTTTGCAGACATACCGGGAGATGTTTTCTGTCCTCTTTTGCAAAACCACAATTCTTCATGTGTATTTGGAAGTAACTTTACCTATGTAGTAGTGCTGTTGGAGTAAGTAGGGCTACTTCTGCTTGCAAATTATGGGTCCTCATATGTGCTAATTTGTGGGTGTTGTGCCAGTGTTGGCTGAGCCCTTATCTGGACAGCCTTGCCCTTTAATGTAGGCTATAGCAGTTTATGCTTTAGTTTCACAATTTCCTTTGGAGAAGGAAGGGTAGGGTGACACTAAGGCTAGGGACAGACATTCAAAAAGCCTGAGCTTGAATTGATTCAATCTTTGCAGGTTAGTCTAACCTGGATAGGCTAAATCAGTTTTGTAACTGGACAGACATCCCAGAAGTGCAGGCATGTGCCTGCAGTGGCTCAGGCTAGAAGCCAGGGGTCACTAGAGCAGCCCTCCCTTCCTTCCACAACATGAAGCTGAGGGGAATGTGGCCAGGCTCCTGCAGGAACTCTGATTAGCCCAGCAGGGAATTGATAACAGTGTCTATCACCCATTAAGAAAACAACAGAGGGACATTACCAGCTACCTGTTGAGTCCATCTGTTGATTCAGCATGGACCATAGCCAGCATGTGGTCTGCTAGCTAATACACGGACACCTCCTTAGCAAGGCAGAGGGGAGGAGGGAATTCCTGCTTAGCAGGGAGTGGTGAGGGGGAGGGGGAAGCAGCTCACAGTCTCTGGAGCTCGAGCCAGGAAGCAGAGGAGAGGGGCCAGCCCTGCTGCAGAGCAGAGAGCCCTGCCCAGCCCAGAGAGCATGCCGGGATGCTGGGGGTGTCCGGTTTATCTTAAACCAGCAAGGGGCCTGGGACAGACATTGCATAAATTGGTTTGACCCAAATCAGTTAAGTCTGATACTATATTCAACTAGGTTTATCTCAAACTGGTTTCAGCCATTCTCAAACTGGTTTCTGTGCACTGAACATCTGTTCTGTTACAGGTTTAAGCTAGTTTCTGATCACTTAAACCAGTTTATGTATAATGTTTGTCCCTAGCCTTAAAGACTAACTCATTCAGAATGTCCACTGTGTCAATCCAGATGGTCACGGTTATTCTTATAAGTGCCTTGCCTTCAGGATCAGCTACATTTAAGTTGAAATACATGAAGTAAAGAAAGAGGGAAGAGGCAAGGAAGAGAAAAATATGATTAGCAGCAAAAAGAACATGCATTTGCAGACTACTAATTCTGTCCCTGATTCACTATCTATGGAAGTCAATTGGATCACTAGGGGCATTGTTTTCAATACCAAAATAATCCAAAACAGCAATTCCTTGTCTCAGTGATCATGTACAACCAATCTGTTCACCAGCCCAGTGCTCACAGGATCATAGATAAGAGATCTGTGGCATGAATCAGGAGAAGGGTGTTGGAATGGCTCGGGTATTCCATATACTCCATTACAAGGGCTGGTCTGGCACTGCCAGAAGTTCTGAGCAGGTGGTTGCCTAGGGCAGAGACACGTTTAGTGACTCTTTAGTGTGTCAACAGTGAGGTGGGAATGGTACACATTTTCTAGTGTGCCTAAGGCAGAAAATTCCTAGAGCCAGCTCTTTCAAGAGAATACAACTTAGGCAGCAGTGAAAACATTAGTTTATGTATTCCAAGTGAGGGGGCTACATTCCCCTGAAATCCCCTCCCCTTTGTAGCTACTAGATGGCAAATTCAGGAAGGCTTATTACAATGATATAATACTCTTAGATTTAATTTCTAATAATCTCCATACTCTTGGACTTGTTTCTTTATGTCACATCACATACTTTCCAGCTTTGGCTGCCTCACTATACAGCCTCATTTGACATAAGCAGTCTTTAACATAGATATAAGTGATAATACTTAGGGTGTGAAGCCAGATCTAGACTCTACTAGTAAATGAATCTGTAACTCTGGTAAAAGCCATCCCTTGATTGGGGACATATGGGCTGTGGAAGGCTGCATTAACTACTATGCTGCTCCACATGGTTCTCCTGCCTTTGGGAGGAATTCCTCCACAGCCCCTATTTATATATCTTTTATGCAGAGACGAGGATTTGACCTGTCCATTCTTTAACACTATTCATCCAGGAACTGTCTTTAAAGACCACAGGATGAAATAGCCCAATGTGAGTCTTATCAGAACAGAAATCCACAGCAGAGTGAGGAGATGGTGATTCTTTCGTATTTCTCACCTCATAAAAGCTTCAATAGGGCAGTGTGGTGGATATGTTGGATAATGAAATCATTCTCCTACTCGTTTCCCCCACAAAGACCATTGCTTAACATATTTTTATGTCTTTGCCAACCTTACAGAAACAGGAAACTTATTTGATTTTTCTTGGAAACTGTTTCCAATACTAATTTGAGGTTCAAAATCACAGAGAAGAAACAATCAGGGAGGTCATGATCCTTATTAATATATAAAAGAAAGGTAGAATGAAATATGGGAGGTTATCAAGAGAAGGAAGATCTCTCTTCTAGCTACACATAATGAATTGGTAGACAACATAAATCTTTAAGAAGGAAAGTTTCCGTACATGGAATCTTACTGTATTTTAGTACACTGCTGCCACCAAGTGGAATAGTTTTCTCTTGCTCCTTCCAGGGTCTTAGAAAAACTTATTCTTTCCTTCAAGCAACACATGAGTCAACAGGAGGGCAGCTATAGTTCCCTTTGATGACTGAAATGATAACACTTCTTTGCTGTACTGTAGAGGTAGCTCCAACTTGGGTCAGAATCACCTCTCTGGTTCTTGAGTCTTCATTTTGCAGAGAATCGCTCCAGTAATAAGAGTGCTAAACTGGATGGGAACAAATGTTTCATTCATGCATTGCGGGAACCAGAACAAAAGTAGGAAGACTGTGGCACAGTATCTAGTCTGTGTCTTGATGCTTTGGTGGTTATTTCTGTTGCTTCTCATGGCTTTGAGAGTGATTTCTGTTTGCTTTACATTCCATTGTGACTTTATGAAGGGACAGATGCTAAAAGGTGGCTGCTATATGAAGTCCATATAAAGGTAAAGATGTGGTTGCTAAATGAAGGTGTATATTACTTGAGGGTGACTCTTATACAAAGATATACAGTGATGACTTTTAGAAAAATTATTTGTTTATCCCCTTACAAGTAGATTTCTTACCTGTTTGGCCATCAATCTGGGGGGCTCCTGCAGTAGAGAGGAACATTCTTTACAGTTTTGTACAGCATGTGCTACTGTGTCCCCTAGAAGGTGATTCACAGAGTACTGGATCAAGGAAAATATCATCAATGCCATCTGTATACTATAGATGACAGCACTGAAATTGAATTTCTGTTTTCATAAAACACTTTGGCTGGTAACTGGACAAGAGTTTTTTACTTCTCCAAGAATCTCCTGTGACAAGCTCTGAATAGCATTACATATGCCAAAGTGGAACGTCTCTTAGTAGCAATTTTGGAACTATATGTTTTCTCATTCGATAATACAAATGAGCATACCACAAATATCAAATCTTTGAGCAAGCCCAGTACAGTCATCTTTGAATCGGCCCAGATTGGATGGTTGCCCCAGGCACTTCCTTAGCCACCCTTTCTAAGGAATTTTTGTTTCCCAAGTCCACAAAATAATAATGAGATTGAGCAGTTCCATTTCTCTGTATGTTTCCTTATTTCATCTGCTTGACAAATACTAGTCACAATATGTACAACCTCATCTCATTCAAATGAATTCTTGAGATGTATTTCTAAGCTTTAATGGAGCACTAGTGTTGTCAAGTTGAAGGCTGTCTTCAGTGAAGGCTGGAATGTATGTGCGGGGCACTAGATTACACAATAGCATAGAAAGAGTCTTGCATTTAATTTCCCCAGGTGACAGAATTGTAATGTGCAGCCTTGGAGGTACCAGTATCCAGCATGTTTTGCTTTCAAAGCCATTTCTTTTCTAACGTTTTTAAAGTGAATGTTAGTGTTGGTGAAAGATACCAGACAGGTAACCCTGGAGACCAAAATCCTCCCTGCTTGTAGCACAGGTATGACACAGGCAGTGCAGTTCAGGTTCCTACATGTCCTCATAGCATTGTCTAGGCTCTATTCCAGAGGGACCGCACCTAGGAAAAGCAAGTTGTTCCGTTTCCAGGACTTTCACATCCTTAGTTTTGCCAGCTGTCAATAGGATGCCAAGTGATGCCCAAGGTAGTAGTTTATTCTGAAATAGATACTATACCTATCAGCTAAGAACTCAAAAGCTTGATTAGTCAAATAAAATGTTCTTTTTGAGAGGAGCTAGTTGGAAAATCAAATTGCTGTCCTCAAAATAATTCTGACACTTTGAAATTTCCTTTTTTTCCTGAATTGGGACAGAGATGTGAAATAAGCATTAGAATGAGAATCCTGAAATACTTCATTTCAGAAACTTCAAAACATATTGGTTATGTTAAACCAATCTAATATCCTATAGAATTATGTATGATTATATTAAACTCCATTAACATTTTAATTTAGAAAATTAAAAAACAGAATTAAATGAAATGACAGCCCAAATTTAAAAGTTAAAAGAAAACATCCCATTTGCTTCACATGCTTTCAAAATTAATTTTGTTAAATTTTATCATAATCAATGCTTTCCTGAAATTTCAGTTTAGACAAAGCAGCTAACTGGTCTGTCAAAAGTCGCATGAATATTTTGCAATTATTTATTTATTTGGCACCCATCTTTAAAATGTGCACAGAAACTTATTAAATGAAACAACAATAGGCAATGTTCACTAAGCTGCTCTAAATGTATGACCAATTTGTAAACCCTAAACAGGCCAAATTAAAACAAAGGGGAGGGAGGGCAGGTTACTGTTAAAAGTTAATGTAAATGTAAAACCTATCTAATGAATAATTCATTAAGCAACAGCTATTAACACTGTAGAATGCTCTTATTTAATTTGAGGGTGAGTCCCGTGTCATTGAGCCATGAATAGAATCTCCTAAAATCAGTAAAACATTTCTCAGGACATGAGAGAGCAGATGATCTGAGCTACCAAAGAAAGAATAATTTCATCCGCATAATAACTCTGCCTTTTTAGTTTTTGAAAAATCCCTGGCTGTTTTTAAAAGTCCCAGGAGAGGAGTGTTGAATTTTAAAATCCCAGCCATGTATAGAAGGGGGGGGGGGGGGGGGCATGCGACAGGTTTATAAAAATAGTACTAAGTTCTGTTAGTGTTTTTCAAAACATTTTTTGATGAGCAAAATTACTCAAGAATTTGGCACCTTGGAAAGCATCCACTTTTTGTTGACCTGTGAAAAGGATATTGAATCTCTTATTTTGGTTAGTTTCCTTTCATAAAAACACCCGACGTTCCTTTTTTTTGAGCATCCAGAATTTGTCATAACTAGCTTTTTAGCCTCTCTGATATTAGTGTAGTACCTGGATACCAAAGTGTTTTGCATTATTTAGAGCATATTAATAATCCATTTACTGTTTCAGAAGCAGAAAGGCTACTCAGATATCCATCTCCTAACTCTGTTGTACTTTTGAAATACTCCCCTAATATTATTTGAATTCGCTTCCCTAGTCTTCTCCACTCACTTGTCTCAGTATAAACTCATAAGCTTGTCCCTGCAGTCCTTATTTAGGATAAACTCTTGTTGACATCAAATAGACAGTTTTGTAGATTAATATTTGAGTAATAACTCACCACATCTGCTATGGGTTTCCAGGTCTGTTGCAAAGGCCATGCTAGTGATGCCTCCCAAAACTTCTCCTCACAGGTTTAGGCTTACAGTTTAGGCACTTTTTCCTATATCGTAGAAACCAATATCAACATTCTGGTTTAGCAGATTATTTCTATACATTTCAGTTTCTTGGGCAGTGTGAGGCATCTTTCTTTCAACTGGTTTTTGGTTGATTTGGTTGGAACTCCCACTGATGACATGGCTTTTAACCAAAAGTAATGTTTTTTCTGGGTCTCAGTTCTGTATCCTATCCATTGAAATGACTGGTCTCATTAGAATCTTCCAATGCAAACACTGTGTTTGGGTTTCATTCAAAGTATTAATGTCCCAACATTGAATTTATTATAGGACCGGCATTCTGTACAAAGTCAACCCCAAGAATAAAAATATTTATGCTTCGCAGAATGACCAGAGTTTGTTTGGATTACCTTGCCCTGTACCATTAGGTCAGTCACCATCTATTTTACAGCTTTGCACCAGCATGCATTGTTTAATGAAAGAAAAACATCAGCCTCCCAGGAACATTGAGCAATATTGGCAGCTTGCCTTAATAAAATGAATGACAATCCATTATTAATGAACATTTACTAAATTGTCTAGCATGCTGACAAGAAACTGTCTGTGCAGATTTTAAATCAGACTTCAAATATTTTTGTAAGTCCTATATTAGGGGCCTATTTAAGAAGAACATAGTCCAAGATAATTTCCCAATCAATTCATCTCACAGTGAAATTCATGGTCTGATCTGATCTGTGATAATTAGTCTGGGGATTCTGTGCTTAGTGCTTGATTACTGTGTTTCATTTCCAAGTGTTTTGGATGGGCATCAGTAATACTTGGCGACCTATGAAACTTTCATGCTCAGAAGCCAGATATGTACCTTCATAGGTCTTATGCAGAGCTTTTCTTTGACATTTCTAGAGAGATGCTGTGATGTTCACAATGGCCCAGATTGTACTGTATATTTCACTACTCGATTTTCATTTTCTATGCCTATATGAAAGATGTGCTATCAATGGTCGCCCTTTGACTCAGGTCTGTTGAGGCAAATTCTACGTGAGCAGCTCCGTTTTAGCTCGCTCTTCCTCCTAAACTAAGGTGATACTACATTCACTGATCAATATGAGCTATAATAGCAACCTGTTAGGAAGCCAGAGGATGATTTCTATGCCATAACAATACAGCTGCATAATCTTTGATCTCAGAATGTAAATGAACTGCCACTGATGTGGGCTGTAAATGAATTTAAAAAAATCCCTTAGTAACTTCTGATGAATAAAAATGATTCCTTTTTCATGATGGATAAAGCAAAGTTCTAATTTAACATTAGCTATTTGGTTCCTTACTTTTCCAGGCCCTGACAACTTTGTTATATATATATAAAAGAACTGACAAACCTTTGAAAAAGTCTGAGCAGCTCTGGAATTAGAGAAGGATCAAAAGAAATTGATAGTTTATCCTGTGCTACTGTACTACCCTCTCATAATCTAGACATCTATTAACAGACACGCACACACAATTGAATTCTTATGTATTTGCTATGTTGATTATCAAGAAAATAATTTTAGACACCACAATTAGTGTCTGAATGTATTTCTTTGGAAATCTTTTCTCTTCCAATATTCTGAAATATACACATTTTAAAAGGCTACAATATGTGTCAAACTAAGCAAACCCCATTTAGGTTTTTGCAGCCCCACAAATCATCTTCTGAGCAAATAATTCCCGATCTTCAGAAATGAACTTGTTTATCATCAAAATTAAGTTATATTCATAACATGCCACCCTAACCCGGGTCACCAGAAAGCCTTTTATTTAGAATTAAGTGGAACTTTGTCCCAGCTCTCCTGGAAAACATCCTGTATGTATGTTATAAATTGCACTGCTCAGGAAAGTTATGTTTCAGATACCACAAAAATATAAATGAAAAAATCAGCTGTGGAAATATTGCCTCTTCCAGATTTATGCAGGAATATACAATTTGTTGGCAGTAGGAAATATTTCCCTGCATACATTCTCATGTGCAAATTCACTACAGTCTTTTTTCTACACAATTTGAGTCTCATCAAAACATGCCAAAAACACTTGGGAAGTAGGCCTGTGTGAAGCAGCTAGTGTTTGCTTCGGATTCAGCTGATTCATGGGTGTGGCAAAGTGGGGCTCCCCACCTAGCTACAGTGCTAGGTTCCCCACTTGCCTTTGGGCATGCCCCTCACCTGACTCACCTGCCACGCCTTGTTCTTAATTAATGAGGATGTTAATTAAGGTGGGAGGCTGCCCATTCGTGACCTACTGTCACGAATGGGCAGCCTGTGATGTATTGTCTTTTGCGTCTCTCTCTCAACCCTCACCAGGGTAGTGGCCAGCCAATTACCCAACTGGGTCTAAGCTTACTCTGGCCCCTTCCAGGGGCAACTCGATACATGTAAATACACTGGGCACTCCACCTTCTGGTTCTTCTCCCCGCCACTAGGGTCCTTATCTCCACTCCCTCACTGGGGCTACCCCTCACCACGGTGTCCTTATCTGGCACCACGACTAGTGCTCCAGGGTCTCACAGGAGACTCTCACTCCCCCCCTGGAGCAGCATGTCAATGTGCTATGTTCTCCCTCCCCCTTTACTTGGGGTTACTCATCTCTGCCCGCCTCACTCGGGGCTACTCATGTCTGCCTCCCCCACTCAGCCCCTTATCTGGGGCTCCACACCACCCCCTCGCTTGGGGCTCCACATTGCCCCCTCGCTTGGGGCCACGGGGCTTCCCTCACCAGTGGGCTCAGGTGGCCATAGCCATGTCTGGCCCCCCAACCACCTTTCAACAGTGTCTTGCACCCCACACAGAGCTCAGTTGGCCACAGCTGTGCCTGGCCCCCACTCTCCCTCCTTGGGGTCTTGCACCCCACAGGGCTCAGGTGGCTGCAGCCATGCCTGGCCCCCCAACTGCCTCTGGTATTATGCAAAACCTACCCAAAGGTGAGGGCTAGGTTTAAGGCACCCTACCCGCCTTTCACTGGGGTGGTAACTGGCCTGGCATTTCCTGGGGGCTGCCAAGCCACTGTAACCATTCCCTACAGCTCCTCCCTTAACTCCAAGATGTTATGGAGCCTCACAGCCAGGCACTGCTGCTGCTTCTGCTGCCAGCAGCAAACTGCCCTGTTTATATGGGCTGCCAGAGCTCTAAAATGGCCACTGCAGTTAAGCACCTGCTGGCTGCTTGGCCCCAGGTCTTAAAGTGGCAGGCACAAGCAGTGCCCTGCCACATACCATCCCCCTTTAAATGGTACACGGGGGATGTTTCCCCTGCTGCTTCTCCAAGTAGGCTCCCCTCAGAGCCTGTGAGAGTCCTAAAGTGGCGAGCACCCCAAAGGTGCTCCGCCACAATGGGACAGTGATTCGATTCAGTGATTCAAATCACTGTCCCAAATTGATTCAGCTGAATCTGATTCAGAGATTCAGCTGCTGCCGAATTGGTTGAATCTCCGAATTGGACAGTTCCCATCCCCCGCCCGCTTTCCCTGCCCCATCAATGGCTGCCCCACCTGGCCCCAGCTACCCACTCTTTAAAAAATAGCAAACAAAAGCCCCCACTCACTAGCTGCTGCCAGGTGGAGGGGGGGTGATCCCTGTTGCCCCACACTGTATGGGATGGCTATGCCATGAGCCCCACCAGCCCCCACCTGCTCTCCCAGCCCCACCCCAGGGCTGCCTTGCCTGGTCCCAGCTCCCAGCTCTTAAAAAAAAAAAGAAGCCCCCACTCACCATCTCCTGCCAGGCGAGGGCATGATCCCCGCTGCCCCCCACTGCCCTGTGCAGCATGGGGGGCTCTACCACAAGCCCTGAAAAGTTCTGATGGTTG
>NW_017728994.1:23305602-23306961 GCF_001723915.1 Gavialis gangeticus | reverse complement strand
GTTGCTGCAGCAGCCAGTGAGTGTATGCTTTTTTTTTTTTAAATAACCAGGAGCTGGGGCCAGGTGGGGCAGCTATTGGGGGGGCGCTGGGAGAGTGGGCGGGGGCTGGGGGTTTGTGGCAAAGCCGCCCCCACAGCACAGTGGGGGGCAGCAGGAATTGCTCCCCCACCACAGGGGTCCTCTCATTGTCCCCTCCCCCCACCTTAAGTCCCCCCACTCCCCTGCCCCCTACTTACTGGCATGGAGTCCTGGTCCAACTCCCTGTGGCAGAGAGCAGGGACTGCCCGAATCACCGAAGCTTTCTGAATCTTTTCCAAATTGATTTGGAGAGCTTTGAATTGATTAAGACCTTTTTATTGGTCTCCTGATTCGATTGGGAGTCAGAGATTCAGCCACTGAATCAGGCTGAATCTCCTCTGAATCGAATCAGCACCCAAAGCTTCGTACAGCCCTATTTTGAAGGTTAGCCTATTTTTCTACTGATTGGCAACCTGGATGCTTGCATTTCAGCAATACACCTTAAAATATATTGGGATACTGGCTTCAATTTTTGTTGTTGTTGTCTGAGCACTTTCCATACAGTAGCCAAGAAAAATTGTAAGTGTGTAGAGTGTCTGAGATCCTTTCCTGAAAGTTGCTATAGAATTATAGTTAATTTCTTCAGCTGCATTTCAGGGTCAGCTCTAAGTTCCCACTGTAGCTCCTTGCTGCCACTTCAGCTTTGCAAAGTCAGATGAGGACTCCTTTGGCACAGCGAATCCAGGTCCTCTCCATTGATGAATAAGGTGTAGCTGGCTGAAAGGAGGTGTGTCCAAAACTCACTCTACCCTGGAATGGTCTGTAGCTGGTTACAAATAAGAAAAGCCCAGTGGATAGTCCAAGTTGTGCCAGGGACAGAAGGAAGCTATAAATGTCCTGCAAGTTCTATGTATGGCAAAACTTGGTCAGACCTGAGAATTGAGGCTTGTTTGGACCCAAGATCCAAAGTGTTTTCACTCACTTCACAATGACAGAAACTCTGTCAAGGTGCTCAATACAAAGCTTCGATACCAGCAAGTGAATGAACATGCTTTTCAAATGGATTTGTGAGACCACATTTAAAAGAACTAGTAATATCTCTTTCCTGTGGGTTCAGAGTTGTATCTGCTGTCTTTAGGGTGGAGAATAAGCATGTACCTCTCTCCCCTCACACTGCCTGCAGAGCCAACACACCTGGAGTGAGCAGAATTCTATTCCTTTCTCTGCCTCAGAAGAATTGTTTACTCCTTCCAATTAATGGGCTGATTAGGTGCACATGGGCAAACCCACAAATAGCACTGGAGTTGTACATAGGCATAATCAGCCATTTCAGTTTGATCG
>NW_017728994.1:23298677-23305409 GCF_001723915.1 Gavialis gangeticus | reverse complement strand
CTTAGTGTTAGTAATGATGCACAGACAGTCAAGGAAAGTTCTCTCCAGTCTGAGATTGGGTGAGTTTTCATAGCTGGCAGTTTCTGGGGAAAAAATATTTTTCTTGTAGTTGTAAACTCATTTTCCTTGATTTGGAGTTACTGAAAGACATTAAACATGGAACCTCACAATGGCATTTTTACAGTTTCTTTTCATAGCAGACCTGCACTGCAAGTCATTAAAGTCAAAGGAAGTAATGCTGTTCATATCCTGCACACAGCTTTAAAAATATACCAGTAGCACTAAGGGCTGGTGCAGGGCTTCCTGAAGATAAATATTTTTCTGTTTAAGTAGATATATGCCAGCATGCCCAATAAGGTAAGGGATGGATTCCAATCTAAGTTACACTAATGTAAATCTAGAAGTCACTGTATTTACAGCCATGTAACTGAGGCCAGCCTCCTGTCATTATCTGACTTTTAAATTGTGTTTTCATATTGTAATGGTATTTTAAAAGAAGAATCCAATTGTTTTCCTACGTTATTCATTAACTTCTGCCCAGTTCCATAGGTTTGTACTAACATGTGTTACTTGTGAGCCTGGTGATCATAATTTTTAGTTTGAAGTTATATGTGCTAGATTCAGTTCTCTCTTGGCTCTTTTTTATATAAAATAGTTCTCATTACTTTTTAAAGTTGTACTTACCATAGTATTTATATTCTATATACTCCCTAGTTCCAATTCTGTTTTATCCGTCCAGAAATTAGATCTCCTAAATAGAATAACAACAACAACAACCAGGAAAAAATAATCTTAACCCAGTCTTATTCCCTGACCTCCCTAGGACCTCATTTTTTGCCTGCTTCAGTCGTGCACACTTCCTCTCAGATGTGTTTTTTTTGGGTTTTTGTGGTTTTTTTCAGCCAGCTTTCTCTCTAAATGTTCCCCATGTGTTACCTTGGATCTTTTACTACTTTGTTTAAACAAGAGTCCATCATATGGAACTTAATCTGAAGATTTCTGAGTATCCAAATAAATTATGTCATATTTAGTGCCATTATCGTCTTTATATGTAATCTATAAGAAAAGATATTCAGGGAGGCTTACTAGAATGAATTTTCTTTAGCTAAGTTCATGGTGCTTATCTCTATTAGATCTGTAATGATTCTACTATTTCTCAAGTTAAAACATGTGAAGCTCATTTGCGTAGGTCAGTCAAGTTCCTAATCCTTTTTTAGTTTCTTTAAAGGGGGTAGAAAGCATGGATAATTGGGCAAATGGTGAACTATGAGCTACTAATTGTTGAGATCACTGCAACACACTTGTCTGAGCTTCAGAGGACTCCAGTGGAATGAAGGTAGGGTAGTTGAAATCATAAATTCTTACTATCTTTCAGTCTTATGTAACAATGCTGGTGTCTTCTGTGAGGTAGAAATTTCCCAAGAGACGCAAATAGAGATTAAATTGGAGTAGTTCCATTGGCTTCAATGGAGTTTTATTTATTTCTACTAGCTGAGGATCAAATTTTTTAATAGCCTACCTCAAGTCTACTATTTTTATTGGGAATATGGGCATAATGGGTCAAGATTTTTACAGATTACAGACCTAGATTGAAATTTGTCCTGCCAGCTCACTAATGTGATTTTAAGCACTGCTTTAGCAAGCATTCATTTCTGATCCAGTCCCAAAGTAAACCACAAATATTTGGGTCATGGAAAAAAATGTTTGCAAGTCTAAATTAGCCCTTATATTTGTGAGTTAAAACCAGCCATTAGTTAACCCATTTTAAAGAAGACCTACAAATCCTAATGTGGAGCATGATTATGGTTTCACCTTTGCTCTAGACTTGCAGTTTTGACTTAGACATTGATAAAGGTTTTTGCTTTAACAAGGATTGAGTGGTTTAACAACTAGAATTATGGGCTCATAAAACTAGTAAGGATCTAGGTAAAACTTGTCTCCTGATGAAAAGGCTTTGTGGTTTAGGGGAGATTTACCAACTTTGAGTTATTTCTGAAAAAATAATTTTTGGAAAGGACTCTCAGGTTAAATGCTACAAGAAATCTCCTTCAGAGCTAGCACATTCATAGCATAACTGATAGGTTTTTGTGTCCTACAGGAGTGCTTAGTCACTGTGGGTCTGATTGCTTTTTGTCAGAAAGAAACTGACTGTCAGTGGATCTTACACCTCCCACATGCAAAATGTAGTAAGGAAGTCTCCTGTTTCTATACAGCAGGCTTTCATCCTTAGTTTCATGGAATCTATGAGAGGAGTAGTTGGGAAATGGGTAGACTGGGGAAAGAGTGGATAGGCCAGAGAGGGGCCAGAAGGCAACCCATCCTTCCCCAGTTCCCATAGGGAAGTGGAGCATGAAGTCTAGATCTGTGTTAAATTTCCATGGCACAGTGGGCTGTTCTCTCTAAGGGAAAGTGCGAAGCTTTTTGTACCAGCAGGGGACCATGCAGCTGGGGTAGGTAAGGTGGCAGACCTGGCAGCATGAAGGGATTCTGCGTGCATGGTTCTTGTTTCTTGTGGCCTGTCAGAGATCCCCATGGATCTCTAAGGCTCGTGAAATTGGATCATCCTCTTTCTGGCAAGCCCAAGCCCTACTCTGATAGGAAAATGAATTAGAAATTCTCATTGAGTGGAAGGAGGGAGAAACAAATAGGCATGAACCTTGCTAGCTTGTGCAACTGTATAGTGCCATGTGCCTCTGGTGGTACAAGAAGCAATAAGTCACTTTTTATCCTTATGCTCTTCTGGGACTAGCTAGAATAATGTAATAGTTTTAAATGATGTTAAAAACAAACTCATTCAGATATCAATTCTTGACCTAGCTAAGAAAAGGACAAGTATCTACTTGGCTTTCCTTTTTTCTTTTGTGGAGGAGTTCTAGGTGTGTTTGCCATTTATTACATACTTTTTGGTGGGGGTGTAATTTCCTGGACCTTTCACCTGTGTGTCACATCTGTGTGGTTTATTTTGGCTTCACCATCGCTTTAAGGGAAGAAACAGGCTTGTTAATGGAATAGACCTTGGTTGGTACCCCGAGCAGGTCTCACCTGCCACATCTTTGCTGGAAAATTATGTTCCTGGCGTGGTGTCTTGCTGGCTCCTCTCCTCATCAGATGGAGGTAAGTTTTTCCCACATATTCCCCTACCTAAGTTGCCTTGTGGCGCAACAGCTTCCTGCTTCTGATCATCAGTAATCTTGACACAGGCCCTGCACTGATCTGTCATTGCCCCTTCACTCTCATTGTATCTTGATAAAAAATCCCCAACTTTATTAGTCACTCCTGGTCTGTAGCTGACTCTAAATTTAAAAGGTTGTAGTGATAATGCCCAGCACATAATTTGCACGTTATCATGCCTGAACTTATTTAGCCGTTGTAAAGGGGCATGATCCGTGATTCATTTAAATTCTCACCCCATTAAATAATATCTGAAGTAATTTATGGTCCACTTTACTGCCAAGGATTCCCTCTCAATGGTAGAATACCTAGTCTCAGTGGCATTTATTTTTTTACTAGCAAAAGCGATTGGTCGCTCCACGCCTTTTTGATTCTAACACAGGACCACACCTACAGCAGTCTCAGAAGCATCCATCTGCAGGATAACATTTTTAGAGAAATCAGGTGTTACCACTACTGTGTCATTACACAGGGCCTTTTGATACCTTTAAAAGCCTTCTGCATTTGGGGAGTCCACTGTATCGAACCCTGCACTTTCCCTATTATTGTGTTGGTTAATGTGGCTGCCTTTTCAGCAAAATGAGGAATAAACCTCCTATAATAGTTAGCCAGCCCAAGGAAGGATCTCATTTGCCACTTGGTCTGAGGTGGTAAATACTTCTATATCATTTCCATCTTACTGGTCAATGGTCTTATGACTCCCTGTCCAACTCTGAAGCCTAGGTAGTCAGTTTCTTGCATTCCTAGAGAGCATTTCTTAGGGTTGACCATCATCCCTACCTGGCAGAGTTCTTTCAACACCTCTTTCACGTGTCGCAGATGCTGCTGCCAGGATTAAGAGTATATAATGATGTCGTCGATATAAGCAGCAGCATACATCATATGTGGGGCAAGGATGTGGTCCATGAGATGCTGAAATGTCACCGCAGCCCCATGAAGGTCAAACGGCATTCTCATAAACTCAAATAGGCCCCAGGGTGTACCAAAGGCAGTTTTCTGTTGGTTCCTCCTCACCATAGGCCCCTGCCAATACTCTTTTGATAGATTAATTGTTGAAATATAACTAGCTTGGCCTATTCTCACCAATAGTTCTTCCACATGTGGCATAAGGAATGCATCAAATTGAGCAATTTCATTGATTTTCCTAAAGTCGATACATATTCGAAGGGACCCGTCATTTTTGGGTAGTACTACCATTGGGTTTTGCCATGGACTGTGTAAAGGTACAATTATCCCTCGTGCCAGCATCCTTAGTATTTCCTGATGCACTTTCTCCTGTAAATCGTGTGGAATGGGTCTCCATCTTTCTCTGACAATGGTTCCCCTTGGAGTGCTGATTTCATGTCTTACCCCTTGGGCCTGCCCAGGCTTCTCCTTAAACACACCATTTAATTCCTCTATAAGCATTTGTACTGATATCCAGCGCTACCCTTAGTCAGGTGTTTCACTATATCTAGTGCTATTCTGTCAAAAGGGTTATCAATAAGAGGCATCATCTGCAACAGCACCCATGGTGGCCACCTTTCTTGAACTCTTTGACATTCTGGGCAGGCCTCACACCATCGTGTGACTTTCTCTCTCATCCCTGGCCAAAAAAAACACTGCTCAATCTTGGTGAGCCTCTTATTTACCCTGCAATGACCTCCCATGGGGTTGGTGCGTGCCCCACACTTGACTATGAAAGGTATGAGGCACCATTAACTGCTGGGTCCACTCACCCTGGACTGGGCACTTTCTAACCTGATACAATAGGCCATTATGTATCACAAAATGAGGATCACTTGCATCAAATTCTGGTTGTATGACTTTGTCCTCAGCACGGGCCACCTCCTCTTCCCGAATCTTCTGAAATCTTCTCTTTGTGCCATCCAGAATTGGGGTCCTCTGGTGCTAAGATTTATCTAGTCATCCTCCCCTGAAGACGTTGCCTCTTCCTCAGCTATCCAACCCTTGATGTGAAGCCAACCCTTCCACCTTAATTAATCTCTTTGGACTTCTTCTAGCACTTCATATGGGGTGGCCAATCTCGCCCCACGATCATTTGACCATCCGATTCTGGGTCTCATCCTACTCAAATCTTACTTTTGTGATTAGTGATCTTCATATCCACAAAACCTCTCTCATACTGTTCTGCTACTCCATGTATATCATGCATCCTCACCAGCCGACACCAGTCAATGGCATTTCTAGTCACACCCGGATTAGGGTTTGAAAACAGCTTGTATCTAGAGTGGCCTGAATCGGTTTGCCTGCTACCCAGGCCATCACCATGATTTGATCCCACACAGTTATTTCTTCGCTGCACCCAAAGCTGCAGTCCATCTCCTCAATGGGCTCACTGGTTTCAGGTCATTCTTTCAACTTGATGCTCTTGCCCATCTCAGTTTCCCACTGCAACCTGTCCGGTCCCATTTGTGTAGTTATATGTCCAAATGATTCGATGTAAGCTTTGACATCATCCTTATGTGTCATTCTATGTATTCGGAAAGTCGTCCAATTCCTGTGCATCCACTCATGTTGTTGTAATGCCTGCTGCTGTTGGAGTTCTAATACTTTCGTTACCACGTGCAATGTCTGACCTAATAACTCAGTCTGAGGCTTTAAATTAACTTCCATGTTGGCCTCTAGGGTTACACCTTCTTCCACCTTCCTGGCCAATGGACCAATTTGTAATTTCCCATGCCTTTCACCTGTGCATCACGTCCGTGTGGTTTTTTCTGGCTTTGCCATCACTTTAAGGAAGGAACAGGCTTGTTAATGGAATAGATCTCAGTTGGTACCCCCAGGGAGTCTCACCTGCCATGTCTTTGCTGTAAAATTACTTTTGATGGGAGGAAGATGGTCTATTCCGTCCCCCCAGGTACCTTCCTCCACTTGTTCCATTTGTCCTCTCTGCTTGGGGCTCTGCCTCCCCTATACCCCGCTTAATGCCAACCACAGATGGTGTCGTCTGGGCCACCAGGGTTAGTATCATGCACCCTTTTGGTGTCTGAACAAGTAATTTTTCCACCTGACTTTCAAGTGAAATTTGAAATTTTGACCAAAATTTGGAAAAAAAGCCCCCAAATTTTCAAGCAGTTTAAATTCTCTCAGCCATCTCATTGATACATTAAAAAAATAATTAGAAGCCTTTCTAATTTTAATAGGACTTGAATTAGATTCAAAATGAACTTTGAAAATGAAGTTGGTGTGGGTATAACTTTTCCCATCTGGAGCTTAATAATATTTGGCTGGCAGAATATTTGATCTAGACCAGTGGCTCTCAACAGTTTTAAAATCAAGACACCCTACCATAATGTTTGAATTTAGTAGCGCTTCAGTTGAGAAGCACCGCTGTACTCCCTCAGCTTACCTCAGTGGTTCTCACCAGGGGTACTGCCACCAGTTGGCACTGGTGTGTGCGCCTTGGGCGGAGGAGCCTCGTTGGGAAGTGTCTGTACCGGGAGCCTGCACTTGTGCCTGCTGTAGGATTATCTGATGAACCTAAGGTAGGCAGGAGCGCATGCTCCTACCTCAGCCCTTTCATAGACTTCATAGATTTCATAGACATTTGGGCTGGAA
>NW_017728994.1:23295799-23298666 GCF_001723915.1 Gavialis gangeticus | reverse complement strand
CAGCCTGTCAAGGTGTTCCTTCATGAGGTCAGTTTCGATGGAGGGTATGGAATCTCCCTCACCCAGGCCTCCCTGACTGACAGTGGGCAGGGGCGTCCCATGGGACTGATGAAAGACTTACAAATAATACCCATTTAGCAAGTTTGCTTTTTCATGGGCATCGGTTGTCAGTTGCCCCATCTGGTTTAGCAGGGATCCAATGTTGCCGTTGCTTTTCCTCCAGCTCCCCACATATCTAAAAAAGGACTTTTTATTATCCTTGATATTTGTAGCTAGCTGGAGTTCCAGTGCAGCCTTGGCTTTCCTGGTGTGCTCTCTGCAGGTCCAGACCAGAGTAAAGTATTCCTCCTTGGCAATGGTTCCAGTCCTCCATCCTTTGTAGGTCTTCTTTTTAAGATGCAGGAAGTCCGCCAGTTCCCTGGAGAGCCAAGGGGGCTGCTGTGCCTTCCTGCTGCCTTTCCTCCAAGACAGGATGGACTGCTTGCGCTTCCAGGATTGCTCCTTTGAGGATCAACCATGCATCTTGAACCCCTCTCCCCTTTGGGTTGTGGCCCTTTAGGGCCTCACCAACAAGCCTCCTTAGCTTGTCAAAGTCAGCTTTCCTGAAATCAAGGACTTCTGTATTATTGACTGATTTGCCAGCTTTATGGCAGATGGTGAAGGTAATCAGCTCATGGTCACTGTCACCCAGCTTCCCTTCAATCGTTAGGTCACTGATTAGGTCATCCCCAGTTGCCAGTACAAGGTTGAGCCGTGCTTTATCTCTTGTCAGAGACTTCCTGCCGTAGACTTCCTGCGTCAGATAGAGGTCATCCACTCATGAGAGAAAGCTTTGTGACTGCTCGGATTGGACTGAGTGCTCCTCCCACGAGATGTCTGGGTAGTTAAAGTCTCCCATGACAACCATACACTAAAAGCGCACAGCCTCAGCCAATTCCCTACTGAACTCTTGGTCAAGGTCTTGACCCTGGGGAGGTGGTCTGTAGTAGACACCCACCATAGTATCCCCTGTGCCATGTTCCCCATGGAGTTTAACCCAGAGGGTCTCAAGTCATCCACCATGGGTGCCAATGTCAGCTTGCAGGGATGTGTAGTTTTCCTTGACATAGAGAGCTCCACCCCCGCCCCTTTTGTCCACTTGATCGCTCCTGTACAGGGTATAGCCATCTATACCTGTGGCCCAGTCATGGGTGGAGTCCCACCAGGTCTCTGTTATCCCTATGGCATCATAGTTATTTGCATTTAGCAGGAGGACAAATTCCTCCTGTTTATTCCCCAAGCTCCTGGTATTCGTGTATAGGCAGGCAAGTGTCCCTTTGGGGGCCCTTGCCTTGCCTACAGATTGTTCCAGGGCTGGGGTAGGGGTGGGTTCCCTTAAATGCCTTGGCCTGCTGGCTTTGCAAGGGTTGCTGTGCAGGCCAGCAGTGGCAGTAGTCCCCCCCGCCCTCCATCGGGTTTAGTTTAAAGCCTAGTGGAGCAGGTCAGCCAGTGTGGCAAAGACGAGCCTCTCCCCAGTGAAGAGAGGTGAAGATCATTCCTTCCCAGCAGCTCACTGCCTCTCTCACCAAAAAGTGGACTGTGGTTGTGGAAGCCAAAGCCTTCCCTATGACAGCAGTGCCGCAGTCTTTAGTTAACTACCTGGATCCTCCTCTCCCTTCTCAGCCCATAACCCGAGACAGGGAGGATCGATGAAAACACCACCTGTGCCCCCAGACCCTTAAGTCCCACTCCCAAATCCCTATAGTGCCTCATGACCCAGCTGGGAGTGCTTTGAGCCGTGTCATTGGTGCCCACATGGAAAAGGAGCATGGGATAGTGGTCAGTGGGCTGAAGGAGTTTAGGGATCTTCTCCACAATGTTTTGGATGTGGACCCCTGGGAAGCAGCAAACTTCCTGGGCTAAGGGGTTGGGGTGGCAGATTACCCCCTTGGTTCCCCTCTGGATGGAGTCTCCCACAAGAAACACTTTGTGTTTTTTCTTGGGGAGAGCAGGGGCGGTAGCTACAGTAGACCCTGTGTTGCCTGCAGGAGTTGGCAACTCAGCAGGCTCTGCTGGGGCTGCAAGAGGTTCTTTTCCTGCTGCAAAGCTCCACCAGGGCAGGGGCCTTGGTGCGGCGGGCCTTGGGGCCCTTGGCCACCTTGGTCTAATCCCATGGCTGGACAGAAGGGGAGGTCCCTGAGTCCTCCCTTGTCCTGGAGGGAGACCATGGTCTACTCTCTGTCTCCCAGGGGAGAAGAGCCTGGCAGTAGGAGTCGATCACAGTCCCTGATGGCATGCAGTCTCTGGACTGTGGCCTGGAGCTGCTCCAGCTGGCACGCCAGAGACCCCAGTAGGAAGCAGACCTCACAAGAGGAGGTGGCCATGCCCCCAGACCCCAGAGACTGAAAAAGCAACAGGCAGCCCTAGCAGCTGAAAGCCAGAGGCTCCATCTGCATGGAGCCCGGAACCATGGTCTGTCTGGGTGGCGGTCTCTGAGATGCCAGAGGGTGAGGCCGCAGACCCTGAGGGGACCCTTGGGGTGCAGCGTGGGGTCATCTGTGTCATGCCACTGGTGCACTGACTGCGGCTGGGACTGTCTACCCTGGGGGCTCACAGGCAGACCCTCAGGCCCTCCTGCTTGTCCTCCTGAGCAAACTCACGCGCTAAGTCACGTGCTGGGCCTAGGAGCGCACCTGTTAGCGAGCCTGTTCTGTTACCAGATTTGCCCATTACTTTGGGATGTGCTCATTTATTAGGGATACATTTCTAGGGTCTTGGTAATTCTATTAATGTGCTGCTTGTGTTACTTGTGTTTCTATACGAAGCTGTATATCTCCCTTCTGCAAGTCCTCACCCCCAATGGAGCTATCTTGCAGGACTCAGTTTCA
>NW_017728994.1:23246672-23294694 GCF_001723915.1 Gavialis gangeticus | reverse complement strand
CTGTGTCAGGGTTCCCCAAGAACATGGAGCTGAGAGGTAACAGTTCGCAAGGCTCCGGTTGTGCAGCTCCCTGGGGGGCTGGGAGAAGTAGGAGCCGGGGAGGGGTGTGTGTGACCCTCCTCAGCCCACTTAGCCCGCTCCCAGCTGGCTAGGTCCCTCCCTTCACGGGTCCCTGCTTACCTGGGGCAGGCTGGGGCTCATTGGGGGTCCTGGGGTCTTGCTGAGGGTCCCTGGGCTCACGGGGGCGCAGCGGGCTTACACCCACATGTCTCGCACTGGAGCAGGGGACAAGAGTGAGGCTTGTGCCGTTGCTGGGCCCTTTTCCTTTCCAACCCTGCACACTCTTCCCAGAAACAGACACGTGAGAGTTGCACTTGCCTTGTGTGCCTCTATTTCCAGGAGGAGTGTGGGGCTCGGCTGAGAAGAAGCACACATTCCTGCCTGCTTTAAGGCCAATGTAAGCAGGAACATGCACTCCTGCCACACCACAGCCATTTCCCATTTTGGCTGTCCAGGAGCCATGCAGGGCCTTTTCACCTGGCTGCTGCAGCACTCCTTAAAGGGCCTTGCAGCACCCTGATTGAGAACCAGTGGCTGTGAGAACTGAATACTAAAGTTAAGATTCTCCTTTTTGATTGATTTTGGTTTGCCTGTCTTAAGGGCCTCACTTTCAATGTATGGTGAGCATCCATACAATGAAAGTTCAGATCCCAGAAAGTGGTCCATTCTGGATGCTTGAAATCACTTTGAACTTTTTGCCCTGATAGCTATATAAGTTTTCTTATTGCATTTTATTTATACAAAAATGACTGGTACATATTTTTTTTGCCTATTGCAAGGATGGTATGTACACATTACTATGCAACACTATATAATCTTTACAGCTGTTCACTATAATTTTCCTGGAATTGATTATTCTCTCAACTGATTAGCTACTTTTTACCCTTCACATCAGCTGCTGTAAATTGAGGAAGAAGCTATATTGTAGTGGAACAAGGAGAGATCATTGCAAACAGACAGAGCGATTTACTTATCCAAAATATGTTAGAAACTCCTTGAGTCTGTTCATTCAGTAAATCTTACCAAAGTTTTATATAGCACACTCATGCATGCGTGGCTTTGTGTTATCATTTTATACTGCCTGGACTTAAAATAAATAATATATTTGATAATACACTTAATTTAAACTCTTCAGTTTGTCATCAGTCTTCTCAGTTAACAGAGTTGCTTTCACATAAAACAAACAAAAGTTTTGTTTTTCACCATTCGTTTCTTTTGTGCCTCTCCCTTTGTTTGTTTCTTTGTTTTTAATGTTTTTGATCCTGACGCTTCTGGGTTTTTTATTTCAATTAGTTTTTCATCTGCCAAAAGTATAATTGAATAATGATCTGTGTATATCTATGGAAATGGGATTTAAAAATTCAACCAGAGCAACCTGTGCTCACTAACCCTTGACCCATTTCATTCTATGGCTAAAAATTGTCCTAAAGTGTGACTGAACCAAAAGATCTCACGTTGTGACTTAAGTCAGCAGGGCTTCATATGAAGCACTGAAGTCTGCCTGAATAGAGGACTGAGTCTAAGTTATAAAACTGTTAAGGATGGATTAGCTTCTCTTCATCCTTTGTGTCTTCACATTTAGTTTTCACCTTCTGTTCATGCTACAGAATGGATGGTTCCTGGCCTACTGTTGTCCCCTCCCCCCCTCCCGCCTCCAAACTTGAAGCCAAAGGAAATTTTGTGAATAGCCCTCAATCTGTAGTACCTATAGAAGAGACACAGAATAGACATTAACAGCTACCCTACTTCACAATTTTCTCGAGTCATATAGAGTCATCTCTTTTTTGGATTTCATATCAGCCATGCTGTGAGGCTTGTCAGAGAGGATTAGAAAAAAAACCCTCCCAGGAGGGATTACATGCATTCTTGAGCCACTGTATGGGTAAAGTTAATTAGAAAATGGAAAGAAGAATGAGGACAAAGACTGTATTAGCCATCTAATTTGGGAGAAAACTGTTGTATCAAATCATGATTATTATGATCGTTATAGCTTTGATGAACCTTTAGCAGAATCAGAGTATTTATCATTGAATCATATAAATTAGAGAAGGAAAAGACTGCTGAGGTCATCTAATCCATCCCCTGGGGCCAGTACACTACAGTACATTTTCTAGTGCCTGTCCAGGCTAGTTTTAAAAGTCCCAAGTGATGGGAGCTGCTTTTCCATGGGTACATATCAAGTGATTAGTATGGGAGTGGCTAGGGAAATGAGATGCCATAATGTTGATTTAACAATGACTTGATCTGTGACTGTATTCAGCTTCTGAGCATGCTCAGCATGGGCTAGATTTTTTTCCAAAAGCCTGAGTAGATTTTGTATAACAAACAGAAGCATAGAACATTTTCTGCAATCTGTCTCACTCCTGAGTGTCATCATATATGTTACATCCCCCAGAACTTCCCTGGGCAGGCTACTCCAGAGCCTGCTCATAGTCTGTGAGAAAATTTGTTGATAATGGCTGTCCTAAATGTTCACTCTTAATTTAGTCTCATTGCTCTTAGTCCCACTCCATTTTACTGTACTTCACAATTCTTCCACCTCTTTGGTGTTTACACATGTCAGACATTCAAAGACCTTTATCTTGCTTTCCTCACTTGATCTTAGGTTAGCCATACAGTTTATATTGGGCTCCTATAATCTTTAAATGTAAATCAAATCCTGCATGGTCCTTAAATACTTTTTGTAACTGAACAAATATCATCCCATTTATCAATATCATCCCATTAATGAGGTGCTCTGGAGCTAATACGGTATTACAGGTGAGGTACCAATGAATAAAGGGATGGAATGTAATACACTCTGTAAATGTTGGTGTCCAAGTGGAGACTGCTGTTGAAAAGCGTTGTTGGAAGAAGTAGAGAATAGATAAAAGGATTCCTGATAAATAACATTAGCTGGTATCTTTAGCCCATTTCTGCTCTCAGACCATTCCCAGTAAATCGCATATTTATTCAGTATTCAAATATATTTAAAATTGTTTTTTCCCTTCCTGGATTAATTGCAGAAATTCCAAGTGAGTGGTGTGATTGAAATGAGATTAGGTTACAGGGTACTGTTTGGGGTTTTTCTAGGTATATTACTACTATGTTACTGAATATTTGCAAGTGCAAATTAAGTATAAAGTCTTATGAATACTAATAATGGACTATTTCCTGTAGATAATTGCACATGCAGTTTTGAGATTCACTTTGTGACAATTTCTGCCAGTAAAACCTAATTGCTTGAATGTTTGCAACGAACAAACACAAGAAGGATAAGGAATGTAACTGAAGTGAATGCATGAAAGGAGGAACAAATAATTGTGTGGCCCACTTGGTTCAAGTTTAATGGAGGGCTTTGGAAGAGAGAAGATTGGAAGGCAAGAGGAGGAAACCTGTTCCAGCTGTGTTAGGACTCTTCTGGCAGAGTGAATCAAGCCAGGAATGGGAAAAAAAGACAAAGAAGAGAGAGGATTGGGAAGAGAAAGTAGGAGCAGAGCTGTCAATGGCAGAAGCGTGTTAGGTCTGCAGAGCATGGATGAAAAGCTTGAATTTTATCCAGTAAGAGTATTACTGCTGAATTTCATTAATCTAGTGTATATCCCTTCTTTCAGATCATTAGTTGGGATTCTAAACAATATAGACTTGACACTGATCCCAGCAAATGAGTCCATCTTTAGTTAATTCATTAATGTTTGTAAATGCTTTGCATTCCTTGGGCTGAAGGTGTCTATGAATAATCTTCAGTCAGGAGGATCCGTCCTTTTTTAAAACTGTTCTGTTAGTATGTTTGGGACTTTTGTATATAACTACAATGTCTTTTTGATTATTGTATCTTTATTTACATGTGTGTCTTGTAAGAGACTTGAAGCTAAGTCCATTATTCCATATATACCATATAAGATTTAACTGTTTGGCACCATATGAAAAAAGAATCAAAGCATTGCTCATTACCTTAAGAAATGAGACTCACTTTATCATATTCTTCATATGATATCTAACTGCTATAAGACACTCATAATCATTAATGGATTTGTATTCTTACAATAGTGTGTTTGTACACATATGAGGAAAGGAAACATTTTCTATTTCCCAGATGATGATGTACGGCGCTGTGTATATTAAGTGATTCACCCTAAATTGCACAGAATATTAGGCCTGTGCAAAGTGGCAAGTATTCGATTCAGATTTGGCTGATATGGAGGGACAGTGATTTGATTAGGTGATTGAAGCACTGTCCTGATTCAGCTGAATTGGATTAGTAGATTTGGTGCTGATTCAGAGATTCGTCCATAGACTATAATGAGCAATCACTAAAATATCTATAACTTCATCATACTTTGCATCAGTCTTTCACCAGTCCCACGGGGCACCTCTGCCCATCCCAGGGCAAGGAGGCCCGAGTGAGGGAGATTCCTTGCCCTCCATCAATGCTGACCTTGTGAAGAAACACCCTGAGAGGCCGGACACCTTCAAGTCAGCTGGCCCTGACAATCTGTACCCCAGGATACTCAAGGAGCTGGCTGGCATTATAGCTCAGCCCCTGACATGGATCTTTGAGAATGCCTGGTGCTCTAGTGTAGCGCCCAAAGACTGAAAGAAGGCCAATGTGGTGCCTATCTTCAAGAAAGGGAGGAAAGTGGATCCGGCAAACTACAGGCCCATCAGCCTGACATCTATCCCAGGGAAGGTCTTAGAAAAGATTATCAGAGAGGCCATTCTTAACGGACTGGCTGATGGCAACATCCTGAGGGATAGCCAGCGTGGGTTTGTTGCAGGTAGGTCTTGTTTGACCAATTTTATTTCCTTTTATGACCAGGTGACCTATCACGTGGACAAGGGAGGAGATTGATGTCGTATATCTTGACTTTAAAAAAGCCTTCAATCTCATATCCCATGATCACCTCTTGGCAAAACTGGCCAACTGTGGCCTCAGGTCCACCATGATCCACTAGCTGAGGAATTGGCTCCGTGGTCAGACCCAGAGGCTGGTGGTTGATGGAAGTCAATTGTCATGGTACCCTGTGACCAGTGGGGTCCCTCAAGGCTCTGTCCATGGACCTGTATTGTTCAACATCTTTTTTAATAATGTGGACGTTGGTGTCAGAAGCAGACTGGCCAAGTTTGCTGATGATACCAAACTTTGGGGTAAAGCATCCACACCTGAGGACAGGAGGGCGATCCAGGCAGACCTCAACAAGCTCAGGAAATGGGTGAACGAGAACCTGATGGTGTTTAACACTGAAAAATGCAAGGTTCTCCACCTTGGGAGGAAAAACCTGCAGCATCCTTATAGGCTTGGCAGTGTTACGCTGGCTAGCATTACAGATAAAAGGGACTTGGGGGTCATGATTGGCCACAAGATGAATATGAGCCTTCAGTGTGATGCTGTGGCTAGTAAAGTGAGGAAAACACTGGCTTGCATCCATAGATGCTTCTCAAGCAAATCCCAGGACATCATTCTCCCATTGTACTCGGCCTTGGTGAGGCCGCAGCTGGAGTACTGCATCCAGTTTTGGGCTCCACAATTCAAAAAGGAGGTAGAGAAGCTTGAGAGAGTGCAGAGGAGAGCCATGCACATGATCAGAGGTCTGGAAAATAGACTTTACGACAACAGACTGAGAGCTATGGGACTATTTAGCCTGGAAAAGCGCAGGCTCAGGGGTGATCTGATGGCCATCTATAAGGGGTGTCCACCAGGATCTGGGGGAACATTTGTTCACCAGAGCACCCCAAGGGACAACAAATTCTAACAGTTATAAACCTACCAGACCGTTTCAGGCTGGACATAAAGAAGAATTCCTTTACTGTCTGAGCCCCCAAGGTCTGGAATAGCCTGTCATCGGAGGTGGCTCAAGCACCTACTTTGAAAGCCTTCAGGAAAAAATTGAATGTTTATCTTGCTGAGATCCTATGACCCCAGCTGACTTCTTGCCGCTGGGGCAGGGGGCTGGACTCGATGATCTTCCAAGGTCCCTTCCAGCCCTAATGTCTATGGAATCTATGAAATCATTTTTTGGCCGATTCAGATGAAAACAGCAGACATGGTAGCTCCTTCTGAGGGCATGAAGCCTGCCAACCGTCAAGAAGATAGGTGCAGGGGTTTCTGTGAAAGTGCTCCTCAAACTGTTGAAAGCAAAACTTGTATCACTTGTATGTGTTAAGGGGTATAAGTTGTAGCTGTGTTGGTCTAAAGACATAAGCATACAAGGTTCTTTGGGTCCATCTGATATCTTTTATTAGATCAACTGAATAGTTGGAGAAATATATCTTAGCAAGCTTTTGGGTTTAAAAACGCTTTGCCAGGCTGAGGAAGCATCTGCAGTTGATGTGTATGCTCTTCCTGGATGGAATGAATAGTAAAGAAGCCAGAGGCTGGGCTGCATGCAAGAAAGCTGGTCAGTGGAAATGGAAATGAAGTCATCAGGGGGTGAGTGACAGGCCCTTCCCATCCCCATCCCAGCCTGTCACTCACCGCCCCCCCTCCCCATGATGCCTCAATTTACATATTCACTGACTGGCTTTCTTGCCTGCATACCAGCCTCTGACCATCTGTGGTCCCCTCTCTGGGATCTTTGGCACTCCCCCTTAGGCCCTGGCCCCACCTTCCAGCCAGCCAGCACTCCGAGCCTCTTGCTCTGGGCATTCCTCGCAGTGGGCCCCTGGCCCTTCAACCCCCGCCTTTGGGTTCTGGCCCCAGCACAGTTTGCTCTTCTCTTTCTCTTTTTCAGATGTTGGTCAAAATTTCAAATTTCACTTGAAAGTCAGGTGGAAAAATTACTTGTGTAGTAACTGGCTACCTGTGCGTTTTCATGCAGTGTAATGTAATGGAAGCCACACCCAGATTATTGCTGCTAGATACAAATAGATTATAATCAATAAATTAATGTAACCTGATTTGAAATAACTATAAAACACACCTTCATGCAAAAACTCTAGATATCTGCCTGTGACATGGTATTTCTTCACAGGTTGTGAATATGTTGCCCCTGGCAGTTCTGTGCTTACAGTACTTCTCATCCCACTGGTTGGTGTGATTCTCAGCAGCTTTCTGGCTGACTTTTCACATTTGACTTAGCAAGTGGTGGGAGTGAAAAAGTAGTGGTGAGGAAGTTTGAGTCTAGACTCTTCAGGAAGTTAGACCTCTGTGTTGCTGTAGCAGTCACCTCAGGAAAAAGCTCAAAAACCCTGTCTTTCGCTAAGTCATTGAATGTCTTGGATCATACAATCAAAAGGGAGATATTGCTGGAGATGAGGTACACTTAGCAATTCATATCTTTAGGCCCAAGGAGTAAATCAGTCTGCCCCACACTGTGTGTTAGCTACATCTTCCTATGCCATCTGTTTTTAGGGTGTATTGTCAAAAGGTCAGTGCTGTTGCACATATGAGAAAATAACAGACAGGGCATATTGTGGCAATACAGGATGCCAAAATATGAGATTTTTTAAAATTAATTTTTAATAGAATGAAGCTAATGATTTTTATGAGGTTTGCAGGCTTGAGTAAACCATTAAAAAACATCTAATGACTACACTGCCAAGCACAGTTGGCTTCTTGTAACCATTCTGTGGCTCTCAAACCCTTTCGGGTTGCCACGTTCTCTCAGCCCCGCTTCTGTTAGATCAGAGCCTGCCCCCTGACATATGTTTCAGTCAGTCTTTGTCTATCCTTTCTCCCAGTCTGCTGCCTCATGTGGAGCTGAGTTTGCTAAGGTGACTAGTCCTCCTGAGTATCCTAATTCCTGGGTGTTCAGGTTGACTTTTTGGAGAGACCTGACTTTTTTTAGAGAAGGGGTGTTTGGTACTTTCTTTAAATTCAGGCTCAAGTTGGGCACCCAAAAGTTGCTTCAGAAAATGTCATCCTTCTATGAATTACCCAAGTGTGTGTGTGTGTTTTACTTGCCATTTATATCGCGTCTTTCCAATCTACTTTCTCTTCTAAATACCTCTCCCTATCTCCACATTTTTTTTCCTTCTTCCCAAATTCTGAATAGTCTTCTCCACCCTTGCTTCTTCTCAGTCCCCCTCTCATTTCCTTGGCACTTTTTTGGCCCCTTTTAGTCTTTTTCTCTCTTGCTGTTTGATTCTTTTTCTCTTTGTTCCTATTCAGAGAATTATCTGTGGGTACAGACCTATCATAAGCCCACATCTATCTAAGTATAGACATTCAGGGCCATTAGGCAGAGGCTGGATTGGGTTCAAAATGGCCATTCCATTGAAGGTAAGTTGGGATGGGGGGGCTAGCAGGGGTGTGGGGGGCAAGCGGGCTGTGGAGGGGGATTGGAGGTCTGTGAGGGAGATGGGGAGCAGGTGCAATCAATGGGAGTTGGAGGGCAGACATGATCTGTAAGTGAATGATTTGGGGCCGGTGCAGTTCGCAGGAGTGATGAGGGACAGGTACAATTCATGGGGGGTTGAGAAGGCAGGTAGCGGCTGCAGCAAGATTGGGCGTGGGCAAGTGGCATCTGTGAGGGGTTGCTGCAGTCTGGGAGGGTTTTACAGGACCATGGTTACTCATGGATCTGCGAGGTGCTTGAGGGGGACCACGTGATATTTTTAGCCCCCTGACTCCACCCTCCCAGCAAACCTACACCCCCATCCCTTCCCTGCCCCTCCCCCCACCCATAATTTACTTGCTTGGCTCTGGCAGCAGAGGACACTGATAAATTTAGTGGCCCCTAGAGTGGTGTGCAGGATGGTGGGGTTGGGGCTTGGGGGGCCTGGTTGGTCCACAGTTGCGGGTGAGGGGCCAGGGGGCTAAGATAGCCTGGTGCCAGGCAGGGGGGTATGAAGACCTCAGCCCTGGAGCTGGGGTCAGCAGCTGGGCTTTCCCAGCCTCAGGGCTTCACACATACAGCCGTACCATGTCCTGGTCTTTAACCTAGATTGAGTAAATTTGATAATACATCAATCCAGGTTTATATTAGACCAGGTTTCAAAAATTTTAGATCGGTCTGTCTACGTGGAACTTGTGTGCCATTAAGGGTTTAGATTGATTTCCGATCACTGAGACTGGCTCTGAGTCTAAGGTCTGCACCCGGGCAAATTAAAGTAGATTGGGGTGACCATTTTGAACTGATCTAACCTCCTCTTGACCCTCCAGATGTCTGCACTTAGATGCTCAATCAGTGCATACGAAACCCCAAACCTAATGTACTGTATCTGCCTTAGTGCTGGGCATGCACTAGTAAAGTCTCTATCAGGTGTACAAGGCAGGTATGCTGTGTTTCATGGTCTCTCTCAAATGGTCTGAAGGTGATGTACAAATGCCTTTAATAGCTCTGTGCTTTAGTTCCCCATATGCCAGGGAGGATAACATCTCCATTCTCCTAAATGTTGTCTATTCTATCTATTTAAATGGGAGCAGGGGTGTTGTGTCTTATGTATTTTCATTGTACTGTCTCTTTAAGCCTAAAACCCTCATGTTCAGCACTGCAGGGTTCAGTTTGCTTGTGGCAGTTTTGCAGCACTGGGAACTCCTTGTTTGCTGCCATGAGGAGCCAGGGGGCATTTTGTTGGGTCCTTTCACTCACCAGGACTGGGCCGGGCTAAGGTCGGAGACAGAGCAAGTCTAAGTTTTGCATATATATACAGAGGGCAATTGTTTAAGATTCACTTTGGGTATGATTCCAGAGAGTTATAATAATAAATAACCGTTAGTTCAACACAGGAGTGTCCAGAGTGTTGTTGCTGAACTCACATGTCAAGGGGCCACCTTGTACTGGAGTAATATTGCATTGATTGTGGCTGAGCTCTCTGACCATTAACGTAATGCAAATAACAGTAGTGTTAATCATAAATATGGAATTATTTGGAAAGACGTATGGAATTTTGCAAGTGAATGGTAACTCCAAAAACATTTAGATGATTAGATCTAGACCCTTCAGTAACAGAAGCTTGCCACTTTTAGCAGGGGTATTATTTAGTGGTTATCTTGTGAAACTGAAAGTAAATAGTCTCAGTTTCTAATCCCATTTCTTTCACTGACTTGCTCTGTGACTTCAGGCAAGCGGCTTTACGCTTAACTTTATTCTGTGCTTTAGTTTTCCCCTGGTGTAAAATGGATGCATCAGGACTTATCTATCTCAAAGGGCAGTTGTAAAGCTTAATTAATATTTGTAAGGTGCTTTGTTTCTCTGCTGAGTAGAACTGCTGTAGAAGCATGTTGTTTTTCTCCCTTTCCTATATTTCTTAGACTATTTTGGCTTATATTTATATCTTGCCACATTATAGGGAGTAAAAAAGAGATAGGATGCTTGTGTATGTTTAATATTCATCAAGAGTTGTAGATATTGGCCATCTCCTTTTTATTATTGCTCATCAGTGCTGCACAGTTAATTTTCCCATAAGTCACACTGAATATTTACCCTGGAACATGGCACTGCCCTAAGAGAATTTAAAGCTGGTGCCTTTTGCCAATCAGGCATGTTTCAGGAGATGTCTGTTTATCCTCTGAGCTGTACAGTAGAAACAGAGCTGGTGATGGCCACGCCACTTCCTAAACAATGGCTGGACTTCCTTTGTAAAATGTCTCCCTGTTGCACTCATTGGTGCGACCCCACCAAGCAGTGGTAGGAGCACTAGGATGGTAACTACGGTAAGTTAACTCAGCGCTATTCGGAGTAGCAAAGCAGCTGCCAGTGACTAACTATGTTGGCACTCTCAATACCCCTGGACTCAAAGGAACTGCCCTGGTGGTAACATTTGTAGGACATTTCAGGAGAATTTCTACTGTATATGAAGCAAATTGGCATTAACTGAGGCAAAGAAACACTGCAGAAAAGCGATGCTCAGATATTTGTTCTGATTTTTAAACAAATTCTCTTCAAGTGTGTTCATGTCCTGCCCACATTCTGCTGCCACAAACATTTTTAGAGATTAGCGTTGATGGAAGAAACAATGAATTGTAAGCACATGCTGGGTTATGATTGGAGAGAAGGGATCCTCAAAATGGTTTGTGAGTGCAATGGCATGGGCCATTTTTTTTCTAATAGCTATTCCATTTTTCCATTTCATATGGCTCTGGATACAGTCACCTAGTATGGATCTTGAAATTTGAGCACTTGTTTACAAGCTGCTCACCACAACGTTTACTATTTTTCAGCAAATAACTTTGAAGCATTTGCAATGCTTATGAAAATCTCTGCCTATTTTCTTACAATTTACAAATAGAGCAATTTTCTGAATGAAAGACTTACTCTATGTGAACTGTTTGTCTACTTCTCACCTGCTGTTAGGCCACACTTAAAGCAGAAGGATGAGAGTTAATTCTCCATGGCCCATTCAATCCTTTGTCTCTCTCTTGAGGCAACATAAGAGCAGAAGTGTTAACCATGGTGTCTTGGCCAATTTGCAACTCTGGAAACTGCATCTGTCTCTCTGAATTCCTCTTGAAATTTCTTTTGTACACCATGTTCTTCCCTTTCTGGCCTAGATTGCCATTTACCACTGCTGTTTAATACGAAATACCTATTGCCATTCATTGCACTGGTGAGCATATTGTCCCTGAATATAGTTTGGAGAATCAGAAAAAACTCTAAAAATGGAGTGGAATATGTCCATATGATCAGTAACAGAGAACAGAGTTGCCTGCTGCTCATGCTTTATGGGGATTTGGTCTTTGACAGATTTCATCAAAGGGCAAGCAGACGGCACCCTCGTGCTTCCATGAACATTTTTTGTCAGTACAGATTGCAAGCAAATAGAGGTCCTTGCCCTGTGTTGTGCTCCAGGTGCCCAGAAATGTTGTTGTGACCAAAGGTAGTCATAGTTGGTGACACCTTAAATAAGAGGAAGTCTGTTTGCTTATTGTGTGCCCCAGGAATTCTCCTTCAGTGCCCCATGAGATGGCAGGGACCAGACCATGCGTTGCAGTAGCCTTAGGTGAGACGTGTAGACACCAGTGAAGTGGATCAGCTGTGCTGGGACGCATTCTGGTGCAGCTGACCCTGGTCCAAAGACTATGTCTGTTTATACTGTATAGGTCAAAGACAGTGCTGCAAGAAACAGTTAGTGTTGTCTGGTCATGATGTATACCTAGGGGGAAGCCTTGACTTCATTACTGTCAGCAAGAGTTTTGCCTCTGATATAAGTGGGGTCAGGTTTTCACACTGTGTGTGTGAGTGTGTGTGTGCATGTGCATACATGCACATCTGATGAAGGTAAGTGCAGCATTGGATTAGGATAGGGACATAATGCAAAACTGTTCTAGGATAGGGATCTAAAGGTGGAGTGATAGACAGCAAAGGATCATTGCAAAATATGGAAGGTCCCCTCTCTATACTTGGGCAGTGCCTCTGCATAACTGCTCTGTTTTCTATGTCCCAGCAGGGAAGCATCTCTCCCTCCCCCCCGACCCTGTCCTTTTTTCCTCTGACATTGTATGTATGTATTTAAAAAAAAGAAAAACTGAGCTAAGACTCACTGAGTCTCAGAGGATACCTCTCAGCCTCTGAAAGCTTGGTGAGACCATATCTGTACCCATTTTTTCTGCCTTGCAGGAAGAAATAATTAATGCATAAATGATGTGACTATATTCCAGCACTAAAAAAAAAGATAAACAACTTCTCAAGTGTACTGGAATTTGATTGAAAAATCTGTAAATTAAAAAATGAAATTAGCCAACGGTTGTAAAATCTTTATTTAAAACTGAGCTAAGACATTTAACGCTCTGTCGGTGAGTTGTTTTTTTCAAATATGCATTTAGTTGATAGAAACTCAAGAGCAACAAACACCTTACACCCAGGACAGACAGTCAGAATGAAGAAGCTGGCAACGACTTCATGCACAAAGCACTCTCTAGCTGCATAGCATACACACATGCTACCTTAGCAAAGGGACCATATTTCCTAGCTGCTGAGGCATTGGACTTCTGTGATATTACTGGTACTATTTACCAGAATGTCAAAAGGTGGAGTGGGTCTACCTGAAAAATGTTGCTATAAAATTCTGAGGGTGGCTTGAGTGGAGGAAGAAAGAGGAAGGAAAAAAAAACGTAGATACCTTTTCTCTTTTCTGAGAAATGATAAAGGAGGCTTGGAGGACTATTTGATGAAAAATAATGAGGCTGCTGTAGAACAATAAAAGAGGACCTTACGAATCCTGATCTCTACCCTGGCCACACTGAATGACTGAAGCAGTGGTAAAATTATGATGACCCAAGAATTGGAGGCAGCAACTGGCAGGGGAAGGGATTTCTTTTTTTAATGAGTTTTGTTACCATCCATTTAACTCCAATGCCTTATGAATATTTGGGATAACGGGCACCTCCATTTAATGATTCAACCCTTTCCAGTTTATTTGGCTAACATGCAACACCTTCTGCCACATATTTGAATTCCGTAAGGGCACAAGCAAAACTAGAAGGTACCAGTTCCTGACACTGACTGTGAAAAGCAAGACTCCCTTGCTTTAAAACTCTCTTAGAACTTCTCTCTCAATACAGAACACCACATATAGCAGCACCAATATTCAAAGATTCTTTGCAGGTCACCTTTAAAGAAGAGGCAGCTCCAAATATACGGATAAGAACCCAATTTGCAACCGCTGGTGATGAATCATGAAGAACAGACTGTCACTTTAAGCACTGAAACAAGCTGTTTTTTTGGGGTGTGGAGGGAGGAGAGGTTGCTATTTTGTCTTAATCCCAGCATTTTAATTTTTTTTTTCATAAGCAGTGTCTAGGATATGAACTTTGAACATGTTTTGCCTGATTGCTGTAGGACAGGTGTACAGATAGGGTTGAATAAATGCCGTGAAAATGTTGTAGTCACAAAATGGCTATAGATGTCCTAATTCCAGACACTCAGCATTATATATTAGACAGCAGCTCTGCTCAAACAGTAAAAGAACACGTCACTATATATCCCCGTCAGATTAAAAAACTAATTTGAAAAGATTAATGTATTCCATTCCTGTTAGCCTGAATCAGATACCGCTGTGCCTACAGCAGCACTGCCTCCTGATTATTGAATTTTTATGGCCTTGTAATTAATTGCAGATTCCCTGTTTTGTTCTATTTCTTTTTCTCTGACATTTTAATTTCAACAAAAAGCAGCGGTCTCCATGCAGCCTCTCTCAGGAGATCCTAATGGCCTATAAAACAAAATGACTTATAGATATGGCACCCACTTCAGTTGGCTAGCGATTGTTCGAAACCTTGCTGATCACGCGGAATTTAATTTTTTTTCTTCCTCTACTGTACTTATTTCTTGTCTATTAAATTGCAGCTTCAGTGTCCTGACTAACAAATGGATATAACAAAGTGCCACCCTTCTGTAATACATTACTGTTGCCACATGCAAATTTTTTTCTTAAAAAATTGCAGTTCATTTTATCTAATTATAAATGAATAAATGACTCTTGCACATGAATAGAATATTGTCCTTGGATCTGCATGTGAGGATTTTATGTTCTGGTAAATCATTTGGATTTATAATAAAATTTAAAGAATCAAGTACATTTTAGGTTCATTTTGCATTTTCTTTCATCCCCTCCTACCCCCCACCATCCCCACAGCTGCCACCCCAAAGTACTTGAATGTTCAAAATGACTGATTTCTGACATAGGCAAAAGCCTGGTAGCATGACTCACCATCTCTCAAAGAAATCTGTCATAGGCTAGTAGTAATGAATTATCTTTATTCATATTATAGTAGTGCCGAGAGGTCCCAGCTGGAAACAGGGACCCCATTTTTCTGTGCAGTGTGTAAACATAAAGGAAAAGGTCATCTCTGCCCCAAAGAGCTACAGTCTGATGGCATGTCGGTAAACGACTGCAGTGGAGAATAGCGATGCCCCAGCTAGTCTTAAACTAGGTACAGTAGATTGCTACTGATGCCAGAGCCAGCTATTGCAGCCAGGAACTCAGGGCAGGGTGCAAAACCTGTCCCAGAAGCAAAGTAGATTGCCTGGTACCAAGCTGCATGCTGTTGCTCTTAAGACTGCTCCAAATGCACAAGCTAGCCTGGGTAGCTCCGCAGTCACCACTGTGCTGACTCATCTGATGGCTGAAGTCTTGAACATGTTCTTGACTACTCGCTTCAGTGGTAATACTTGGCTTGTAAAATTAAGCATGGACATAAGTCTTTGCAGGGTTGGAGGCTAAACAGACAGCACTGACAAAGGATTGTCCCATTTCACACATGGGAAATGGAAGCATAGGGAAATAAGTTATGTTGGAGAGTCAGCTTTAGAAATCACAAGGGTTTCATAGTTTCATAGTAGGTAGGGTTGGAAGGGACCTGAGCAGATCATCAAGTCATGGGCAGGAAAGAATGCTGGGGTCAAACGACCCCGGCTAGGTGATAATCTAGCATCCTTCTGAAGACCCCCAAGGTAGGAGTGAGCACCGCCTCCCTTGGAAGTTGGTTCCAGATCCTAGCTGCCCTGTCTGTGAAGTAGTGCCTCCTGATATCTAGCCTGAATCTACTAATTCAGTGGATAAGAGCATTTCAACTTTTAGAATAGTATTCACCAGCTCAGAAGGAGAGCCCAGCTGGGTTATTAGTAGGGCCCTGATTAATTTTTAAGCATGTATTAATTTTAAGCACATTCTTCATAGACTATGTGATGCATAATACAATAATAATAAGCATTTTGCTCAGCTGGGGTCTGTTCTCTATCAGTTAAATGGGGACAAGTAACCATTTGGACAAGGTTATGGAGAGAATCTGTGGTAGAGCTAGAAACTAAATGGGTATTTCTTCATTATTAGTGTAGTAACTTTACCTGTAGGCCCCACCTCCCTTCTTCCTGTTATGTTGACAGAGGGAATGATATGGATTATAAGGAATATGGAAAACAAGTGTGCCTGTGCCCAAGGAACAGACGTGAACAAACCACTGCTTTGACCTTGGTACTCATTTTGTGTTCACTTTCCACAATGGTTGGAGCACAAGAGGCCTGCACTGGCACCAACTGTTGCCATCCTCAGATTTTACAAAAAGCAAAATGCATATTTGCCTCTGTGCAGGATTGTCTGTCTGCTCATCCAGTCAAGAAATAAACCTGGTCTGTGGGTGAGCTGCCCAATCACTCTAAATATTGGTGCTTGAAGCCATACAGTAAACAATTCAAATAATGCAAAACATCAGAAGAAATTTTGATTTTTCTTGCAAATGTTCAGTGAACTAAGTAGCTGAAGTAACTAAAAAGATTACTGATTATTTATTTGTTTATGTCTAGCCCAAAATATAACAAAAACATTTTTGTTGAGGACCATAATAAACACCATGTTATACCTCTCAGAAATAGTGTCTTGTTTGGGTTTGGGCCTTTCCCCCCCTCTTTTTGACTGCCCTGAATTAGTGTCTAAAGGCCCTGGGAGATTCTGTTTTCATTTTCTTACTGCTTGTAACCAAGACATCCTGGAAAACTTGCTATTGCTAATCAAACCTACAGGCTATGAAATGTACACCGAAATCTTCTCCATCCTACCCATCTGTAGGCTTCACCTTACTGGTAGCTCAGTGGGGTTCTCCTTCCAAGGTGGTGAATACTAATATAAGGGTTTAAATGCTCTTATCTGCCATTGTGATATTTGTAAAGCTGACTTTCCTACACAAATGATTTTAACATTTGACCTTTTTTTCCTTTAATGACTAATTAGTTAAGATAGGTCTTAGAGCTTGAAATCCCAAGCAGAGTCTGCTAATGATGTGGCCTTTTTGGTATGTGGACTGCAAAAGGAGATGTGTTGGCAGCTAATTCCGGCTGAGAGGCTTTATTTTTTTTCCAGGGGACTATGAGTAGGTTCTATTTTTGTCTTTGCCACTGAATCATTAGGCTCTCATTTTACCACTGTGTGCCTCATTTTGTCCATCTCTGACTTGGTAGTATCATAATGCTTACACACCTCAGACAGTTCCCTGAGTACTGAAAAAAGTATTTCTGAAAAATGTCAGGAAATAGCTACATGCTATTTTTTCACACCTGCCCTCCCCCTCTCCCCCTCACCAATCATTCAAAACTATTACTGAGCAAATTTTGTTCATACTAAGGCTTGGAGAGAGTGTCACCTATGTTCATGCTATATGTAACTGAATGCATTTTTATGCTGGAAGTGGTTGTAGAGTTATCTCCTGAAGTACTTTAATTTTTTTTTGTTTGTAAGTTCTTGAGTCTAGGGGTAAAAACAGCACTATATAACTTTGACAACCAGTGTTGATAAGCCAGAAATGAATGGCTGAACAAATATTTCAGTAGTTGCAGTCAATAAAAATAGGTATGCCAAGGTTGCTTTTTTTTGACACATGGAAAAAAAATTCTAAAAATCAGAGTCAAACAGAAAAGGGGGTTAATGTCTTCTGAACAGATTGCTCTGTGCAAGCCTTCCCATGATCTAGATGCAAAGCTGGATTGATTAGTGTATATATAAAGCATTTTTCATAGTACCTTCCATCCAGCTGACTGAGTATTTTGACTATACTTGATTCTGCTTGTGTGAGCTTAAAAAAAATTGTTTGCTGCTTACCAAATTTCAGGTCACATGTTTGAGACCCATAAACATAGTGAAAAGAAAAGGACAAATGGGAGAGGAAAAAAGATACTAGGCTAGCTTAGCAGATTGGGCAGCTCCCTCACTGCAACTGCATGCAGGGCTGCCAAAAGGCCCTAGGTAGGTACATGCCGCAGCACTGAGCAAATGAAAAATGGTTCTGGATCTATAAAACTTTCATCCCAAGGTACACTTAAACATCAATTATTTATTTGTGCAGCAGAAGTTTTTACCATACTGTACTGTATTTAACCAGACAAATATCTATATTGAAAGGATTACATCATATGGAAGGAAGCAGAGACAGGCAATTGAGCAGTGGATTGGGGGTGTCAGCAAACCTTAGGTTATAGCCTCAAGTCCTCTGCTGACAAGCTGTGCCTGAAGGCTGGTTTATACTATATTCTGAGAGAGAGTAGCACACCCCCAAATAAATAAGCCCTACTCATGTGTACCTGTCCCATGTGTGCCTGGCATCAGAATTTTGCAATGGTAACCTGAAAGTGTGTCCCAACACCCTTGTTCAGGTAATCTTGGGGGTGATCTCTTTGGAGGTGTACTTAGAAGGTACCGCATGTATTCCCCCAGTTAGCAAAATACTTTAGCTCTTTTGGCGGCACTATCAAAAGTCCACAATAGCCAAAGAGCTATTAACTTGTGCTGCAAAGTCACATCATCATCTTCAAAATTCCATCCTTCGTGCATATGTTTTACCACTTGTGCAGTAGCAAAAATAACATTTTTTCACCTCCAAAAAGCATTTTTACGGTACAGGATTTGGTTCTTATTTTATCCAGAAGTTTTTTCCTGTCTACAACAAACAATAGAAAGTTATTGCTGGGCCATGGTTTGGTGTGAATTTTTTTCCTCAGTGGCTAGCAGCTATCTGTATGTTGGCTTATATGTGGGAAATACTTTACTTCTCAGTTAAGAGTACAAATACTTAGTGACAGCTGCACCTTTCTTTCCATGACTTTTTCTTCTACATAGAATCCAAGAAGACAGTAGGTGCTTTGCACAAGGCAGATGGCTTCATCCCTGTCCTATGAAAGGCAGGGGATGAGGCAAAGAAAAAAGAGGTTATGGCTCTTTAGCTGATAACGTGGGACTGATCCAGCTGAAGTCTTTTCATTGACTTTAGTGGGCTTTGGATTGGGCTCTGGAAGAATGTGCAGAAGTCAGTGGTGCTGCTAAGTTACTGAAACTGAATACACAGGATGTTACTATGAACACTGAAACTGAGGAAGAAGATACCTGAGTGTATTAATTTGTCAGGACATGGTAGAAGAAGATAGGCAGATATATTTGTGGGTGGAACACACATTTGAGACAGAGCCTCAACTGGTCAAAATGTCATGGAGTCAGTGACATTGTGACAGACATTGTGACAACTTATACAAGCTGAGGGTCTGCCTTGGGGCATCCGTTCAATAAATGAGCAGAAACCAGCGAGTGACATATTGGGCATTTATACACGTGTTCTGGGAGTGTGTGTGGGGGGCAGGGGCGCTTTAATTAGAGTGGCTCTGAGAGCTGCTTTAATTAAAGCGCCTGGCGTATCACATGTATCGGCATCCCTGTGCTGAAAAATGGCAGCAGGGGCATATTAACGAAAGCTCGTCAAACATGCTTGTGACACTGGAGTCTGCTGGAGTGCGGTAATTGCCACCCTTCAGCAGATGTGATTAATTGAGTCTGCTGCAACACACTGTAATTACAGTGTGTTGCAGCAACTTCACTGCACATGTATCGGCAACCATTAAGGCTAGATAGGGAAAAGGGAAATGCACAAAGCTCATGTGAGGGAGACTGAAGAGTTTGACCCTACCACCAAATGCACTAAGGAATAGTCAGTGGTTTGGATTTAAGAAGTTGGGGGAAACAGTCAGAGTATTGTTAGGTATTCAATTTGTCATAAATATAGGCCTTGACCTTTGAGGCCCTTACTTCAAAAAGCCAAATATCATCAGTAGTTGCATAGCCTCAGATATCCTCAAATCTTGTAAAGTAGTTCTTTAAGACTAGGAAAGGATTACTCATATGGGAAATGAGTTATGCAGTTGCCTTCCCAAGGTCTTTTAACTTCCAAGCCCCTGGGCATGAGACTGTTAAAATATTGCTGTTTTGAGCAGGTGCAAGCTTCTCTCATGGACCAAATTCTGCAGACATTTACGCCAGTGAAAGCCTAGGCTAGCTCCATGCATATTGCTTCCTAACAGCTGGTGTAGGCAAGAAGAAAAGTTGGTCTTCTCTCAGAACAGCTGTTTTCAGCTCCACTGACTCCTGCTTTTGGATCCTGTTCACCACACATGGATTGTTAAAATGCGGGAAATGAACATGAAAGTGGTTGCATTACTTAATTGGAGTGTGTTATTATAATACCTTGCATTTATATAGGGCCTTTAATTCAGCTAGTTTTATTTTTGTATAAAATCTACGTGGTATTTTGTCCTAGTTTAAAGGGTACACAAGTAAAACTCAAGAGATAAATGAGCCTTTGCACTCCAGTATAATTTTTCTACAAACCTATATCTTATTTATACATTCTGAAAATAGACAAAATGGTGATGTTTTGGCTCACAGAGCCTTCAGAGTGCATAAATAACATGTATTATTGCATATAAATTATATTGGAGTGTGGAGCCTCATTCATCTTTTGAAATTTATCTGCATAGTTTAGTGTTTCCTTGCACAAATGCCTTAAAACAAATTTGACACCCAGAATAAGTAAAATGTCCCCATGCCAAACAAATGGTATTGCCATGCAAAAGGGAATGAATGCACAGTATCTTATGTGGGCAGTAAAGCATGCACCCTGTTTGCCACTGCCCACTGCTGCATGTTATTCCTATGGTTGTTGGGATCAGCCCCTCTCCCCAGACCAACTATTTCAAGTTTCAAGGCAACTGATCAGTGTTACAGCAGCACAATTTGCCTCAAAATTGCACTAAATTAGAGTCTATACAGCCTGTCATTCCAGCATCCTCTATATTAGCACAAGATGCTCTTATTCCCAGTTGTTTTCAGCAAACATGTTATCTTTTTGTCCAGTGTATAAGACACATACCTTAAATCCTAAACCGGAATTCACTCCACCAGGTGTGAAGGTGACGAATTGCTTCATGTTCAGAACTTGCCACGCAGTAAATAAAACATAGACCCAGACCCATTATAGGAATATTCCAGTCCAGGCTGAAGGGGCCTTTCTGACAGAGAGGAATGGAAAACTTGTAGATAGATATAAAAGTTTTAGCCCCTACTCTCAGTAGGAAGTTGTATGTGAGGTACTCTGCCTCTCCTCCTCCCTCATCCCCACTCCCCAACTCATTTGGGCACCCTGCACCCCAAAAGTGCTATAATAAAGTGAAAGGCTCTCTGCAGTACCCAGAGCATAGGAATGTCTCTGTGCTTACTGGATGGGCTGGGGACTATTTTGCTGGACCGCTCAGCAGAAGTTAAATGCAAGTGGAATGCAGGAATGCTACTGTCTCTTGATGACAGGTGTATCTTGCTAACTCCACTGAAGCATAGAAGCAGTGGGACAAGCCTCTGCTCGGGGAGAATAGGGAGGGAGAAGAAAGGCTAGAGACAAATAGGCTTCAACAACTTGATGCTTGTTTATGTGTGTGTTCTGTTCCTGTGTATCTGGTGTCCTGCAGAATGGTGCGATACAGGAGGGATGAGGGAACAAAGAGCTTCTCCATTCTGTCCTTCAGCACGTGACAAAATCTAGTGCTAACTGCAGTTCTAGACTTATGCTCCCAACTCTTCTGGGCATGGGTTTTATGGGAAATACACACCCTGCCTGAGGCACAGTGCCTGTAGAATTTCGCCTTGTAGCAGTGTTCTTCCAGCTATATTTGGCCTAAAGCCACAATTTCATCTATATAGCACCTTTCATCTTATCTCAAGATCATATGGGAGTAAAGGTCATTTATATCAAGGGCAGTTAGGTGTCAATGCGCTCGTAACAGTTCCACAGGACATTATCCTCACCTTTTGCGTAGAGTAATCATAGAGCCCTGGCCCTCCAGACCTACTGGAGAGGACCCGAGTGCTGTGTCTGGGGACAGAAATAAAGATCAGACAGCCTGGGGGGCAGAGGCAGTGCGGACAGATTACAACACACACAAGATGTGTGGCATGTGTCTCTTTCACTCCTGCTACATTTAGGTGCTTAAGATTCTTTTAAAAACAGACCCAAACTACTTTATCAAGGTCACATAGGAAATAAATGGCAGAGCTGAAGACAGAATACATAGGTCCTTAGGTTAATTTCCCTCTTCTGGCCCCAGAAAATAATCCACTTTCACTATTAAAGCCTGTCAATAAAAGTTAGGCAAAGCCTGTACCCAAAGGGGGGTGGGGGGCAGTGAAACTGCTTAGGAAAAACATCTCCAAAAGTAAACCCAGTGGACTATCCCCATTATATCTTAGTTTTAAATACTATAAATGCAGATTTGAGAGAGATTTTATTGATTCTCATTCCCCATACATTATGCTATCCAATTAATAACAAATGTAACAATATGTTATAAATACTCAAAACACCAATGTGTTAACATATAAACACCAATAAATTCCCGCCCTTAGCCCATAAAGCTGAAAATCCCCTAATAGTGCAGTGTGCAATTTGCCCATACCAGAAGAAGTCAAAAATCCTGCATAATGTAATGGTGCCATTGCGAATAGCCGAATTGTGCAGGATAATTTTCATTTGCTTTCTGAGGAGTTGATCTTTAAAGAGGTCCCTAATGAGATTCTGCTTGGCTCCAAGAGTAGCCTGAAAGACTGTTAGTTTCAATGTTCCAACTTTAATGTATTTATAGGGTGCAAAATAAGAACCAGCGGTTAAAACTATGCAAATATATTTATGCCTTACCCTCTTCCATTAAAAACCACAAGTTACCCTATACCAGTGTAATAAGACAACTATTAAAATGATGGCAGTTTGTTTCTCACCACTGAATTGCACCAAACATGAATCTCCCCTGAGGCTGAATCATTCAGTTTAACTTGTAAGTTCCACCAGCATCTGGTTTTGGACAGAATGGAGTGGGAACACTGAACTACAGTAATGAAATCACAAACAGGCTTGGATCAACAGGGTATATATGCATATTTATCTGAACCTCTGAGGCTTTGCTATTACATTGGCTAAAACATTCAGCAAGACAAAACTCGATTCAAAACTTAATTCAAAGGTGTTTTCTGCACGGGGGGCTTAAAACTATTGTCACTTACATCCATGTTGCAGCATTACTACGCCATTGACTCTAATGGCGTTACTCCTGGCTTTCAGCAGTATGAGCGGAGACCAGACCCAAAAGTTCCAATATGAAACTTATCATCTTTTTGTCTTCCTTTAAGTCTCTTCCCTGCCTTGGCACCTGTACAGTGATTAGGCAGCTGGTATGCTGAGATTAGAATTTACTACAGGTTTCCCTCATTTTATGCTGTACATGCATTCCTGAAAAATGGCACATAACTGGAATTCACATAAAGGGAACCCACTTCACAATGTAACAAATAGGGATACATTCCAAGACCTCAACTGTACTGAACCCCAGACCCATTTCTACCACTTTTACAAGACAATTTTGGTACTCACCAACAGCAGACAGTACACACAAGCACAGGGTGGTGGTGAATGTTACCATAATTAGGATGGCAACTAAAAAAACACGTCACAGTCAACCAGCAAGGAACACAGATCCACACAGGAGACTATATTTTGGTGCACATCACTCCCACAATGCACCACACAAAGCAGCTGATTGTGGGCTTCCACCACACCAAATGCATAAGAGTGAATTTATCTTGCATATAATGAATTTTTGGTTTAAAAGGGTCATCACATAAGAGTGAATTTGCACATACAGAAGCTGCATAAAGTGAGGGAAACCTGTATCCTGACCACTATCAGGTCATGGTTGCCTTTGGTTTCCCCTGACAGTATCTACTTTTTCCCTGGACTTATACTAAGACTGTAAACTCTTGAGTTAGATCTCTGTGTTTTACATACATGGGAGGGTCCTTGTTGATGGCGACAGTTCTGAGAGATTGCCACAATATAAATAATGAAGAATAACATAAGGTAATTTTTAAATATGACTGCAAAATATGATGCTCTCCTTTATGCCTTGGCAGAGTCAGTGCTAGGATACTGGCACTATACAAGAGATTGTTAGTACATGGGGCTGGGTACAATTTACCTTTGCTTCTGAATTTGGCCCACATTCATCTTAAGATAAGGTCTTCCCTGTATAGAAGGGACCCATTGGGTTACCATCTGCAGTGAACTTCTTAAGAAAAGCTTTAAATCTTCTTACGTTCATTTTGGGTTTATTTTTCTCCTCCTTACAGAAAAGGAATAAATCGTTTGTTGTTCAGCAGTCAGTCTGTAAGAGTATGGTAGACTGCCATCTCCTGTGCTGCTATTGTGTTGCCAATAATCTTTATAGATGTCCACGAATTCTAGAACCCATCTCTGCTGCTACTTACAACAGCATAAATCTGCAGCAGCATCACTGATGAAGTTTTTTTGCTCTAAGGCCAGAATCAGGCCCTTTGAGCTTCTCAGAATAGTTTTCTGTAAGCGGAGGCAAGGAGCCAGTTTGTTGCATTTTCAGAGTTTACGGACAAGTGGAATACAGACACTGAAATGTGCTTTAACCAATGAGTAACTGTACCAAATGAGTCAAGAAAGGCCTTTATTACTACTTCACTGGAAATAACATTCTATGTACTTAAAGCTATGCGAGTGGAAAACTAATTCTCCTGGGAAAAAATGTACTCTAAACTATAGCATGTACCTGAATTGCAATGGTATAAAAATGTAGCAAAAAGGTTACATGAACTAAAGATCCCTTGAGTCAGGAATGAAACCCAAGAGGAAATGGATAAATACAAATAATTCCAGTTGTGAGTATACTATTTAAATGGAAATCCAGTTTCAGTTTTATTTTATGCCTTGCTAACCACAGCGGCTACATTGGAGATCATTGGATAGAAACTGCAATTGAAATTCTTTAACAGTGTGTTTTGGGTGCAATATTACTGGTTGGTATAAGGTTCTGAAAGGGGCATGCAAACTTTTTTTTTCTTTTGGAAAGGAATCTTGGTGTGCAAATAGGTTAATCCATCACTTTATTGGGTCCATTTTTAGGAATAAAGTGCATTTAACTTATAGTATGCAGGCATAAAGTGAAGGGAACATATGAGCTCAGAGTTATTAGTGGGGATGATAGATGATCCAGAAGGAGGTCAGCTTGACTTTATAATGCCAGGCTGTATGTAGATGGCAGGCAGCTCCGAAAAATAAACTTTTTATTCGTAAACATAGAACAAAGTTGTCAGAAGTGACTAGCAATTGGGGAGCCCTCAAGTTTTGCATACCCAGTTTAGACAACTTAAAGACTCTTTTTATTCTTTTTCATAAGGAGTGGAAACCCTGCCAAAATTAGACTTTTATCCAAGGTGTCTAGAGCTGGGCACTGAAAATTATAAATTAATTTGGAATATCTTGACCTTAACAAATGAAATGTAGGTTCATTGAAGCAGAACAAGCCAGTAATGCCACAAAACAATGTTTCAAGTTGCTTTTCAAAGTAGAAGTATGCACTCTTTCAATGATATAACAACTTCATGTAATAAATTCTTATGTATACTCTATGAAGTGCCATAAATGTGCCTTTTAAAATCAAAACAGACACTGTTATTTAGTTTTAGGTCCAAATATTTGCTTTTTTTTAAATAGAAGGGTTTTCTTTTTATATTTATATGCATATTTATTGTTATGTTTTTAAAAAGGATAGTTAAAATGAAAGGTGCTTGCGCTCAGTCTCCATTAAAAGCCTAAGCTAGTATTTCCATTAACCTCCTGATTTTTATTCATCCAAGTAGTCTTTGCACAATTGTCCCATAGACTTCAAAAGAAGGAAATGCAGAAGAAAGGAGTACAGGACCAGACCTTTAATATCTCTGTAGCTTCATGCAACTTCTTTGCAGCTGAAGTCGAATAGCTTTCAGTCCTCTTGTGACGGAACACTTGCAACATAAAAACCAACGTTCCACTGGGACGAAACATGATGTGACCTAATATAGAGCAGCACAACACTGCATTAATCATTCCCTACTCTTGACAAGATCTGGATATGACCATTTGAGTCCTAAGTTATTTATGTCCTGTTGCCCTGCCATAGGACTATGTCTAATTAGAACACTCTCAACTCCTGGCACAGCATATGCATAATTCTGTTTCCAGAGAGAGTCAAAAGCTTTGCACGTGACTGAAGTAGAAAAGGTTTGTGTGTATTTACCTACCCATTGTACAAAATGAATAATAGATGCCATAGTGACACTATTTCATGTAGACAAGATATTTTTCCATCCCCGCGTCAAACAAACTCTTCTTTCATCAGGCCCCAAACACTTTAGTCAGTTGATTTAAAAACACAAATGTAAATCAGCTGGGTAGGATTTATGAGGTTTGATCTTGAATTAAGCTTTCTTTTTCTAATGGAGGAAGTAAAGTCAGCCTGACAGGTCCCATGTTTAAAGACACCTGCTCTGCTTATATGTGAAACTGAGGGTTACACTTAGGCACTTGCCTTCTGGTGAACCCTCTCCTCCTGGCTACTTGACTGAATTTCATCACCTGTGGTGATGGAAGGTGTAAACTGTTAGGGACTACTCCTCTGTACCATGACAATCCCAATTTACATCATCTGTGGCCCTAAATCTACAGGATCTGGCCCTAAATCTACAGGAAGCATTTGTAACTCATTCAAAACTAGCCTTTGTTCTCCTGAGTATATTGTTTGTTATTATTGGAGGTCTCTGAATGGTTTGCAAAGAAAAGTGAAGCACAGAAATCAGAACGTGAGCTGTCATAATGTTATGTTTGGTAATCACAATTTAGTCCATTTATCCAAGTTGTTATGTTTGAAAATGAGCTGCTCACCATGCCAAAATGAGTCCATCCTTAAGATGGAGATGACTTCGAATTTGTATTGGAATCTTTCCATAATAGGAAAGCAAAAGGATGGGGGATCTCCGGAAATAATATATCAAAGCTGATTCCACTTACCTTGCACTACCATGTTTACCACCCAACTCTTATGAGTAGTATCTCAGGGCAAGTCTTGTAACCTCCTTTCAAAACGTCTGTGCAAGTCAATTCTATTCCTATGTGTGATATAGCCAAAAGAGTAGAGAGAAGACAAGAAACTACATGCATAATTGGTAAAGGCTGTGAGCAATGATGGTGTTGGACACTGAGCATAGATGATGGTAAGATTTACTCTCCAAGGGGGCCTATAGCACAGCAGACATGTTTCAGCTTTCATCAAATATATTCTCATATCCTCTTTTTGGCTGATTTTCTTGTTACAGCCTCATCTTTCACCTTTTCACTGATGTGTAACTTGTTCTATAGTTTAAGCCTCTAAAGTTACCATGTTTTATTTTCAGAATAAATCTGGAAATACATTCCCCACTTCTTATTTAAATATAGGTAGGAAAGGAGGTCTTACGTGCAAAGGCACAGGGCCTTTGTTTCTCTCCTCATTTTACAACATCCTCCAGTTCCAGAGCCGTGTCTGCCATCTTTATAAAGCAGCAGTAAAAGAGGTCAAGGTGTGGTTCTGTAATCTAACAGGATCGTGTGTAGAACTCTTTGCCAGGCTGCTCCTACTGATGTCAGCAGTTCTGCTGCTGAATTTAGTGAGGAAAGGACTGAGCCCAGTTTTGTGAATTATGCTGGAAAGTGGGAAATGGGCTTTTTTCCAGCATCTTTTCTGTGTTAAAAGATATATAATCCACTGAGACTTAATCAGTGTGCTCCATTGTATAAGCATAAAGGGAGAGTTCCTTTGGGGCACTGTCAGAGGTTGGCAACATCTGCCCAGGGTAAGGCTGTTCACTGGTTGGGGCAGACTCCCACATCCATTTTGAGAAAAATTATAGCACCATACTACTGTTACTCTGTGTGTGTGTCTTTTTGCCACCATGAACCCCACAATCAGGCAGTTTCCTTATTCCATTTGGATCATTCCCATCTTTTTATATTCCCTGCCATTTCTTTGCAATTCTTTGCATTTCAGAGTGGGGTTGTGACACACAGCCTGTTCAGTCTTTTGGTTCTAGGGTTGTACTGAGCTGTGGGATGCACAATTTCCACTTCTAGCCACTGAAACTTATTTGGCTAGTCTCCTTTAGTATTGGACACCACAGTGAGATGAAGTGCCTTCTGATTTGGATGGTTTAGAGGAGGCATGTGTAACAGTTTGGTTTGTTGCTGTCTTTATTTTCCCCATGGACTCATATATTGGTGTTTTTAGATGATGGTTAACATCTTGATGCAGTCTTCATGGGTAGTTAGAATGAGTTTATGCTATAAATCAGTCAGTTCTAGAAAGATTATAACTTTACATTGCTGTCCCTAATTCAAATAGGACTGCAACTGGCTCTGAGTGGAATGAAATGGTTTCAGATTATAACATGCGCTGCATGTCGCCATCTAGACAAACTCTGAGTGAATAGAAGTGGCAAAAACATGAAAAATGGATCAACTGCATGCAAGGTGAGTAGTGATGACTTTTCAGTGTAAATATTTACCTCATGCAAGGCCCCCAAGATTGCACTGAGAGCATTACGCAAAGTCTCTTAGCTTCTCCTTTGTGCAGTTCAGATTTAGACCAAAGAAAATAAAAGGATTAAAGCCAAAATCCTGTTAAAAATTAACCTTCTAAAATTTTGCCTGAATCTATATTCTATTAATTTAACCATTCTAAAATGTTTTGTGATATGCGCCATGCTTCTAAACCGTGTAAAGGGAGATGCTCCCCCAGGCTTTCATGGAAATTATGTTTATAGTACCAGATCCTGTTTTTTTCTCATTCCCTTAAGCAGAAAGGTCCTCACTTGTACATTTTCACTGGCAAAAATGTATATATCATTTAAGTCATTACAGGTCTACTGCTCATTTGTTACAATAAACTATATCATCCTCGCTAGGAGGCCAGAGAGAGCCTGTAGCCATGAATATACATCTTCCTAGGGTAACTCAATTCAAAGCAGCAGCATGCCACAGTAAAGTATTACTTAATTTATACTGCTAATGTTTAACATTGATTCTGTGTGGGAAAATAAAGCCCAACACATTTTGAGAACCTACATCATTAAGGTTTAATAATTTAGACCTAGTTAATGTGATAATGAATTTACTGACAACTAAAGTGCAGTTTCAGTACTTACATTTCTAGAAATACTGACTATGAAACTAGGTTTTCTAGGCAGAAAATGTATATTATAGGATTGTTTTTGTAATTTACCCGTCCTCACCCTCCTACCCCCACAATGAAAAATGTATCTTTAAGTATGTTTACCAACTACTGAAAGGCAATGTTTTTTTAGTCCATATATCTGGTGAACTGTATGACACTAATGTGCTCCTAATGGGATATTTGTATTTCAAAAACTTCTTAATTGATAGAAGCTGTTTCACATTTTTCAAGTGTAGCAAAAAGAAGGCTTCAATTGCAGCCCAAAATATGGCATGCAGTTTCTTTGCACCCAGAGCTTTGTGCAGGTCACAAAGTGGGTTATCTTGGTTGTGTTTTCCCCTTCTGCTCCAAGTTGATGCCACAACCATTGCTCTTGCTCCTCGATACAGGAAATATTTTACAAGTGATGTGTAGGTCATTTTGAAAGCCAGAAGAGGGGGAGGGAGGGGTTATTTATTTTTTAAATCTGACATAGCATGGTTCCCTCCACCTCCCTCTGACCTTCCTGTGTCACTGCTCAGACTGCAACCATCTTCAACTGCCCCTGTGGGTGTCTTATATCAATCAGGCTTCCTTTCAAATGGCTGAAATAATGGATGTCCTCTACATGTCCGAATGTGTCAAGGCTTCTGCAGCATAACTTCAAGCAGGAGACAGGGGCACTTGGCACCTTGGGGGAGGTACTTACTCAGCAGCTTGTGGCCTGGGCCTTACTACAGTACATTTCCAAAGATCCCTCACTCAGACCTGAAGCATCTCATAGAGCAACAACCATTTTGCACAAAGCTGTTAGTTGAAACAAGGGAAAAAAAGAAGGGACTATTTTATCTATATTATCAAGGACTGGTAGCTACTCCCAGAAGCAAGATTATGGACTAAAGAGACTAGTGATGTACTCCAGTACTCTGTGAAAATCCCTATGCTTCTGTATGTTACACTGGTGTACAGTAGGCCAGCTGGCATTTTGGAAGTCCTACAGAAAGCATCACAGCTGAGACCAGGGCATTGATGGAAATTTGGTTGCCTGTACATGAGCAGGGAGGCTGCTCCAAATGCACTGGAATTACAGTGTACTGGAGCACACTTAATTAATTGAGTCTGCTGGAGCATGGCAATTACAGTACTCCAGCAGCTCCCTGCATTTCATGTATTGGTGTCCCCACACGTCAAAATGGCTTATTGCTTGTTTCTTAGCTACATACAGCGAACACTTGGACTTAGTGGCGTCAGCAAGTACTGATCTTAAATACCCTCATTTGAGGCCTCTGCCCTTTGACCAAGGAAAAAGGCCGCAAGTTCTTAGGAGAGCCTAAAATAGTGTTCTGCGTTGGTGGGAGGTGAGGGGGTGCATTTTCATTGCATCTTATCATTTGCTATCAGGCCCACACACAGAAGACCTGCTGCTAGTTTCAGCTACAACGAGTTCCCTTTAGCCACAGTGAGGAGGCCTGCGATGTGAAGCTGAATCTACCAGTTACCAGAAGCCCACTACCATAGACTTGAGAAGACAGCAACTGTAATGTTAAAACAAGTGACTAAGAATTCCTTACAATTTCACAAACTTTATAGCAATGTGGATACCATGTGTGGTGTCCTGTCTCTTTTCCACAGGGTCACACTGAAATTTTCTAAACACTTTAGGCTAATTGGTAGGTTGCATGTCTTAGATTACGTCTCTATATACCAACTATGTGCTTATGTAGATGCAATGCATGGGGTCTGTAGTGTCTTCTGACCCTACCAAGCCATGCAATAAATATTTTAACATTTTTTAAATAATAATTTAAATCCGTAGTAGTGTTGTTGTGCTCTAAGGAACTGGGGTATTTGATGCCCCAGAGTTTGTCTTGCATCTCCCCCAACTATATAGTTGGTGCATTAAAAGATACTATCAATCAAATCCTGATTCTCCCTGCCTTCCGCCTGCTTCTTTCTCTGCATGAGTGGCTGACACAGATTTGTGGCAATAGACAGTTGAGCAGTTCTGGTTCTCTCCAATAGAGGGCTGTGGTACAAGTATACACCAGCCAATTCCTCACAATACCTGCAATCCTAATTTAGAATTGTGGATTGTCACCTATGTTCATCTCTGAGATAAAACTTTTTTACTGTTGCACATCTCTGTATTTTCTGGTTCTGGTCAGGACAGGAGGCAGCATAGGATAGGGTATAGTCATGGGAGTCACAAGTCCTGATTCTAATGCTGACTGTATTGATTTTTTTTTTACTTGAAACCTCATTCCCTTCTAAGATTTCCTTATTGCTTGTACTGAGATACTCACATTTGTGCACCAGTGCCCCACCTTTTTTGCTATAATGAAATATTGTATTTGGAAGTAGACTCTGACTGTTCTAGGGCATCTTCCAGTGCATTATTATTTCTGGCATGGAAACATAATTCTGTATTTGGAGTCGATGCCACTTGAAATGGATCAGAGTTGTCTGGACAGCCTAGACAAAAGCCATTTTTGCAACCAAGGAAACTTCTTGTATGCTGTCCTGGCATAGGCTAGGGACAGACATTAAAAAAGCCTGAGCCTAAACTGATTCAATCTTTGCAGGTTAGGTTAACCTGGTGAGGCTAAATCAGTTTTGTAACCAGAAAGACATACCAGAAATGGAGGCTTAGGCTAGAAGCAGGGGAGGGGGGAGGCAAGGGAGCACTAGAGCAGCCCTCCCTTTGATTCCACAGGGCTGAACTGATGGGGGCTGGCCAGGCCACAGCAGGAAACTCTGATCATTCCCCCCACTCCTAAGCAGCCCAGCAGGGAATATTTATCACCCTTAACTCGGTGATAACTCGGCATTTAGAAAACAAAGCCTCTCTCCATTAAGGAATGGAGCTATTCTTAAACAGTGAAGGACATTAAACTACCTGTTGATTAGCTCCAAAAAGCCTTGCCTGTCCTCTCCCACAGCATAGACTGTAGTCAGCATGTGGTCTGCTTGCTAATCCTGAGGTGTCTGTAGAAAGCAGAGGGGAGGGAGGAATAATCCCTGCTTAGCTGGGGGAAGCCAGGCAGATGCTCTGTGCCTGCAAGTCTCTGCCAGAGCTGCAGCCAGAGAGCAGAGGAGAGGGGCCAGCTCTGCTGAGAGAGCATGCCAGGATGCTGGGGGTGTCTGGTTTATCTTAAACCAGCAAGGGGTCTGGAACAGACATTGCATACCCCGGTTTGAGCCAAATCAGTTAAGTCTGATTCAAACAGGTTTATCTCAAACTGGTTTCAGCCATTTTCAAACTGGTTTATTTGCACTGAACATCTGTTCTGTTACAGGTTTAAACCAGTTTCTGATCACTTAAATGGGTTTGTGTGTACTGTATGCCCCTAACCCTATAGGCTGGACTGAGAGCCATGTGTACAGCATTATCTAGACCATCTCAATAATTCCTGTACTTCCTTGTCCTTTTCAGACCTGCCCCTCCAGTCCCTAAACCTATTAATTCTTCCTTGCCCTGAGTTAATTTCCTCCTTTCCTGTGTTAATTTTCAGCACTCTCTTCAATTTTTGTCTTGGTTCTAAATTCTCTTTAATTCCCACTTTTACAGCTGCTCTTCTGTCCCTCTAACCTTTACAATTTTCTTCCTTAGAAAATCCAATATCTTCATGGAATGGACAATACAGAAGACAGAACCTACACAAAATAATCTGTTTACACTCTGATTAGAGAAATAGGGTCTCCTTGTTAGTAAACAATGATATAACCCAAACTGAAAACACCTACCATAATTCTTGTAGTGGGCTCAAGGGACTTCTCTGACTTGTACTCAGCTTCCTAAATCCTAAATACTGTGGAGCAGATTGATTTGCTCTTTCTCCCCAGCCCTATTTCCCAACATAACCAGAGCAGTTTTGGGATGTCAGAAGCCTTTAAGAAGCATTTGCAGCTGTATGGCATAAAGTTTTCATCCGGAGCTCTTACAGTCAAGGCCAAATTCTAGTCTTCCAGGTATCAGTATAATCTGAAAGCATCTCTGTTGAAGATGATGGAGTTCAACTTTGGTGTTGAGACAGGTGTGGGAAAGTAATGGTGCTTTCAGATTTCTCAGTAACTGCCAGGGATTACACCAGATGTTACTGCCATAGGGCTGATGAAGTTCTTCCTCATGTAGCGTTTGCTTCCTGATACAATTGGCAGCAGCTTTGTGACTAGTTAAAAACTGAGCTTGGGACATCTTGCTAGAATAGATTGTGCATTGTTACCATGTACGGTGTTTCCAATGGCAAAAATCATACATTTATTTCAGCTAATCTTATATATGAGACGAATGTGCCTTTCCTAATGTTACACAATATAACCATAATAACACAGCCAGGATGGTAAATTCATTTTAATTCCACAAAATTCATAATTGGTGACATCACCAGTGGGAGCCATTGATCTCTGCTTTCCATTTGTTCCTGACTGTTTCCACTTCAGTGAATTAAAAGAATTAGACTGTAGGGACCCCACCCTCTGCATGTTCATATGGTATATTATGCAAGAGCAATAGCCTTCAGAAAATTGCTTGTAATAGACAGTGCCTGCATTAAATAAAAAGGCAGTAGTCCCAGGCCTGACTCAGTCTTTTAATCCTTTTCAATTTTTTATTATACCTGTGGCCTTTCTGTTCTCAAGTGGATCTGAGGAACAGCTGTAATTCAGTGTAGGTAAATTGCATTATCTGAAATTAATGAGTTCTGTGTTTATCCTTGTAAATTAATACAGTTTCTAGTAAATCAGAAGAAAGTGTGTGTATGTGTGTATGTTTGCCTGCATATTACCTCAGTGGGGATAATTAACATCTTGTGACAGCAAAGTCATATGTCAAACCTGAGATCTTATTGCTAGTCTAGTGAAAATTATGTTGGCAGTGACCTATATTGTGACCGTAGTTAATGCAGTACAAGTTCAATCATTCGATATGGCCAGACTGGAGTCCTGCCCCTTTAAAGAGTCCTGTTCTACAGAAAGGGACTAACATAAATAAAATAAAAATTAAAATGGGAACTCATTCACAACCAATAGATATCACTGTAGAAGACCTGGTAGATTTTAAATTTGACATACTTATTTTTTTCTCTTAATGTTGCTGGTCTCTGTAAATAAGAGTTCAGGTGTCTGAACTGTCCTGATTCATGGTGGTTTTGAGCGTCAGCTATTGCTATGTTAAAAACACTTTGACAAATAGAAAAGGAATCCCAAGAGGTGGAGTCTTGTTCTTGGATATTTTTCTTTACTATCCCTGCTGTAGTAAAGCAGCTTAGCACTTGTTTTCTGCATCTTATTGCATGGTCCCTTAGAAGCATCACCAAACACACTGGGACACCTAATGACTTTAAAAGTTAATTATCCTCACAACTAAAAGCAGAGGACTGTGTGTATGTGTTTTCTGTTCCAGACAGAAACAAAGGGAAGTATCCCATTCTGGCTTCTTCTTTGTTCTCCTGATTTTTTATTAGATGTGGCCATGTTGCTTTACCTTATGAAGCATACAGACTTCTTTTTGCTAGAAATATTGATATACCCTATTAATTAATTATGGCAGCTTTTTGTCATTCAGGTGCATCTCTGCCATTGTTAGTTCTTCTTTTGATTCAAGGTTCAGGCTGTCTCACAGGGTGATAGTATATATAGCCTTTCAACTCTAGATGAAGTTAGTTAATGAATTGTCTTTAAAGTGTTTGAAATCCTCAGATAAGAGGTGCTATATAATTGCAAGGATAGAGGTGCTGTATAATTGTTAGGTCCCTGGTTAGAACTTGAACTTGGAATTATAATGGCTAGTAGTTGCTATTGAGTCTGTTCATTTAGCCAGGTTCTCACTGTCTAAAATCACAAAATCTGTCATCACAGTTGGCATTTGAGTAATTCACAGAATGACAGAGAGTTCAATGCACACATAGTGTTACCTACCTTCATACTTCTGTGAAGTCAAATCAAAGGTCCTGTCATGCTAGTGGTCCAATGGCAGCCAGTTTCTAGTCACAGAGTCTTGAATACTTTTGGGTTATAAGATTCACTAGCTACTAAGATTGCAAAACATGTTCAGAGTGAACTTGAGAGTTATGTATTCCATATTAAAAAATAGTTCCTTAAGTTTTCCAGTTATACTTTTGTAGCATGCTCACTTTTCAGAGCTTGGGGTGAATCCCAGGCATGAGATCCTGCTGTTTTGACTAGGAGAAGAAATCCCCCAGACCTGATTGAAGACTGTAAACTGTCAGGTCCAGAAGCTTCAGGGGCAGAGTCCTGGAGCATATAAAAGAAGCTGTGTGCCCAGCACAAGAGGAGATGCTGCAAGGGACTCAAGAAAAGCGGAGCCAAGAAAATCTGGGGAGCTCTCCCCCAGCAGGCAATAGGCCCAAGGCTCCTGAAGCTGCCACTGGAGGAGCAGCCTTGGGAGTGGTGCGAGACCACTCGGGCTGTTGACGGCGCACAGGGATGGTACACGGAGACCCGGCCCTGGGAGTGGTGTGAGACCGTTTGGGCCCATCGCGGTGCGCAGTTTGGTGCACAGAGCCTAGGCTTTGGGAGCTGCAAGTGGCTGCTCGAGCCTGCAACCCCAACAGGGCCAGCAGGCCACACAGTGCGTGGGGCAGCACATGGGGCAAAGGCCTTGGGGCTGCAGTGAGGTGGCTCAGGCCCCATCTCCCAGCAAGCAGCCAGGTCCCATGGTGTGCAGGGTGGTGCATGGGCCCGAGCCTTGGGAGCCAGGGAGCAGCAGAGACTGCTTGGGTTAGCCAGCTGGCATAAGGACAGCTGGCCGGAGCCTGAAGAGGCCTCAGCCTGTGCTAAGAGAGCCCTCAGTGCTGAGCCAGGGCACGGGCAAATGGTAGTGCTGCAGCGTGAGGCCCAGCACCCAGGAGCAAGCAGTAGTGGTGCAGCAGCTGAGAGAAGCTGAGCCCTGGGTGCCCAGAACGGGCCACAGAGTGGGGAGGAACCCAGCGGTGCAGGAGAGGCCTGGAGAGGTGCTCCAGCAGAGGAAACCCTATCAAGCTGTGCCTGGACCACCGCCACCTGAGGGAGTGTGAGTCATTGGGCCCTTGGGTCCCACAGGGGAAAGACGTTTGGGGTGGGCAAACCCAGAGAAGGGGCTGGGTGAGCAGCCCCCCGCCTAGTCATATGTAAGTTCCATTGATATCAAGTCAAGGCACTAAATGGGAGGGGCCCCTGGTGCTTCTTGGACACCCCCAAGGGACCCCAGTGGAAAAAGGACTATCTCTTGCCATGGGTCAGGGACTATATTAAGGAATAGACGATATTAACATTATTCATGTTTGCACCTTATATTTTGTAATTGAAATGTTGAAACTGTGATGTTGTAAATAGTTTTATTTAGGGTTTGACCTTGGTTAGTGGTTAGTGTTTACTGTAAATATATGCATGTGATATTTAGTTTTATGTTCATGTATATTATAACTTAATAAATTGTATATAGTTAAGAACTTTGGGCTTCGACTGACTCTACAGAGGAAAGAGGGATCTGCTTGAAATTCTGGCATCCCTCTCACAGCACCCCCTCCTGCTTACCCGTCCTATTTAACTGAGAATAGGGCACACCCTTGGGTGTACCTGCGTTACATTTTGGGGGGCTTGTCTGGGATTGCAGGTGGCAGGTTAAACATTGTTATTGGTGCGGTGCCTTTCTATGGAGCATCATGTCGAGCCCCAGTGGTGTCCAGGGCTCTGAGGGAGGTGGGACCTCTGGGGCAGCAGAAACAACTGCTCCAGCAGACAGGGTAAACATCCTTAATCAGGTACTTACAGAAGTGACTGACTCTTCCAACGACAGAGCCCCATATAAGAGGCTCAGGACTTTTTCCGGGAAGCTCCCAGTCCCTGCTGGGGAGGAAGGCTTTGAGGCCTTGGCTTCCCGTATCCAGGAGATGTTACTCACATGGCAGATACCAGAGGATGAGAAGAGACATCAGCTCCTGGATGTGCTGAGAGAGCCAGCCTTCAGTATCATTCGCACTGCTAAACAGCAGAACCCCATAATCTTCATGCAGCAGTGTCTACAGACTCTAAGGGACGTGTTTGGATGGTCCATCTCCCATGGGGGAGCCTATTACAAACTGCTTGGGACTTTCCAACAGAAAGGAGAGACTACATCCTACTACCTGCTGCGGTTGGAGCAGGTGCTACAGTGCATGGTAGAGCAGGGGGCCCTTACCACTGCTGATGCAGATCATGTTCGGTTCCAGCAGGTCCAGATTGGTACCTGCTAAATTTAGTCCTGGTGAGGGATCTAAATTTGTCTGGGTGGAAAAGCAACCCACCGGGGTTTGCCCAGCTTATGAGGGAGGTACGAGAGGAGGAGGAGATCCTCCAATTACAGGAGACCATGTGGCCTTCCGAAGAACCCCCAGTGCGCAAGGAGCCATTGTCCCAGGTAATGACTGTGGCTTCCCGGGAGGAGCTGCCCCTTGCGGAGGAGAAGGAATCCCCACCCCCAGTTCTGGCAGCTGCTATTACTGGCTCAGCTCCCAGAAGCAAAGGGACAGAGAGCCCTACCTGTTGCCCGCAGTTGGGCTGAAGGGGCCCCAGAGGCTGAGGCTGCGGTAGTTGAAGCCCTGCCCTGTGGGAAGGAATCTCAGGTATTGGAGGTGCCCAATGGATTGTTTACTCCTGAGGGACTGGCCAAAGAGCGTGTCACTGTCATGGTGAACCCCTCGATGCAAGAAGTGGTGGTTCACCCTGGCCAGAAGTTAGCCACTGTTAGGGAAGCAGAGGTAGTAGCTTTGACTAACCAGCCTGAGTCCACCCCAATACATCCCAAGTGGTTTTATTTCGGGGATTCCCCTGCACCTGAGGCTTGGAAGGAATGGCTGCAGGAGAAGCTGCAATGCTGGACTGGGGTTTTCTCTCTCCATGAATGGGATGTGGGGAAGGCTGAGGGGGTGGAACACCAAATTCACCTCAGTAATCCCCAACTGTTTTGGGAATGGTCTCACCACATCCCACTGGCTGAAATGGGAGAGGTCCAGAGCCATCTGCAAGAACTGCTTGACCATGGGATAATTACGGAGACAAAGAGCCCCTACGCTTCACCCATTGTCATCATAAGGAAGAAGAATGGAAAAATCTGCATGTGCATTGACTATAGAGTGTTAAATGCACAGACAATTGTTGATCAGTATATGATCCCTAGGGTACAAGAGGCACTGGACTACCTTGGGGGTAGTAAATGGTTTTGTCTGTTGGACCTGAGGAGCGGATATTACCAGATTCCCCTCAGACAGGCAGACAAAGAAAAAATGCATTCATTTGCCCATTGGGTTTCTTTCAGTTTGAAAGGATGCCCCAAGGGATTTTGGGTGCTCCAGCCACTTTCCAAAGATTGATGGAAAAGGTGGTCGGGGATATGCATCTCACTCAAGTGCCTGTGTACCTGGATGACCTTATCATGTTTGGGAGGACCCTAGAGGAACATGACAAGAGGCTCCTCCGGGTGCCGGACTGGTTGGAAGCTGCAGGCCTTAAGCTGGCTATCGACCAGTTCTAAGTGCCAGTTCTGCCAGGCCTCAGTAAAATATGTGGGGCACATTGTATCCCAACAGGGGATCAGTACTGACTGAAGGAAAAGGTACACACTGTGCTCACTTGGCCCAGACCCACGAACTATCGAGAGCTAAAGAGATTTTTGTGATTTGCAGGGTTTTACAAAAGGTTTGTGCAGGACTATGCCACCATTGCCTGGCTGCTTAATCACCTTACCTGGGGATATCAGACAGGGAAATCTTCCTGCAACCAAAGGACACTGGACTGTTCCAAAAGAAGGGGGGAAGCTAAGAGTCCTACCTAGTCTTTTGGACCCGAATGGGACAAGCAGTGTGAGGAAGCTTTCCAAGAGCTTATTAGGCGTCTCACTAATGCCCCTGTGTTGGCCTATCCAGATCTTAACAGGCCCTTTGTTCTTCACACTGATGCCAACTTATCTGGACTGGGCGCAGTGATTTACCAAATACATGAGGGGCAAAGACGCCCTGTGGTATTTGTCAGCCAGAGCCTGTGCCCAGTGAAACTCAATATCCAGCTCATAAATTAGAGTTTTTGGCCCTTAAATGGGCCATTACTGAAAAGTTCCGGGACTGTTTGTATGGGACAACATTTCAAGTGTGGACTGATAATAACCTATTAACATACTGTGAAGGAGTGAGACAGAACTAACAGCATGGAGGGCCGGCAGGGCTGCAGCTGCAGCCTGGAAAGGAAGGAAAATACCCACCCAATTTTCAGAGCAGCATCTTGCTCAGGATTGGTGGAGGGAGGATGCTCAAAAGTATTTCTTGCCCCAGAGAGGGGCAGAGAGGGGTCATTTCCCTGCAGGCCACAGGGAGAGAGGAGCGGCTGAGTGTCTGGGCAGGCAGAAACTGCAGAACGTGCGGGAGGAACGCTGTGGGAGTGACCCTGAGGCAGGCGGAGGCCTGCAAACACATGGCTAGTGGTAATCTCTGGAGAAGAGCTGCAGCTGAGGATCCAGAGTGAGGGAGTCCACAAGGCTTGATAGAATCTCTGGAGTAAAGTTTTCCAACAGAAGATCTGGAGGAGGGCCTGAAGGAAAAATCTACAGCCACAGGTAGAGCCTTCCTGCATGGGGGGAGATTCTGAAGAAACTGTGAATGTTCATAGGGGTGCAGGACAGGCTAGCACACAGCAAAGAATGGACTAAGGGATTGTTTTGCCTGAATTATGGTGATTGGGAGGTTGAGCACCTGATCAAGAGAAAAAGGGACATTGCCAGAGTCTGACAAGAAGGCTGAGAAGCAACTGGGGTTTTCTGTGATTTCTTTTGCTGTTTATTTTGATTTTTTTTTTAGCACAGGCCAAGCCCGGCCCCTGGAAGGGTGTACCCAAAAGAGGCACTAGAACACCCTGGGATAGGGGGCAAATAAGGTTACAACAGGTAGCACTGCAACCTGGCTGCAGAAGAGTATCCTAAACACCATCTGGAGAGCCTAGGCTGGGGTAAAGGGGAGGTTTGGAGCCCCACAGAAGACACAGGGATCAAGACTAGGCAGGATCATCGTGGGCCCTCCTGGGAATATATAAGTCATCAAAGTCGTGGCAGGTGAGAAAATGTATGATCCACTTCCTGGCAGACCTGGTGATCCAGAGCCAAGGTCTACCCTGTCGCCACCTGTAGGCAGACGAGCTCAGGGCAGTACTAGCAAGCCCTATAATACCTACAGACATCACACGTACATTCTGACCAGTGCCAAGTTGGATGCCACTGGTCATCGATGGGTTGCTGCTTTAGCAGACTTTTCATTCAGCCTCCACTGTCAGGCTGGACATAAAAATATTGATGCCAACCCCTTGTCCTGGATGACTCCTGCTCAGGAGTTGTATAGTCATGTTCACTGCTAAGGAGACCTTTTGAATTCTGGATCTGTAATGACATGTCTCAAGTGAAGCAGATGCAGCATGTTGGAAATGTGCCAAGGGTGTCCTACCAGCATCATAGTTCATCTGTGTCATCTGTGTCATGCTCAAATATTGCAAAGCATTTGCTTTGTGGGTTGGCTCTTCATAAATACAAGTCCACCAGCATTAACATGTTCTCTCCTCTGTATCCCAACATGGGTTCACTACTGATGTAGAAAGATTAATAATATTTAGTTTGTCCTGGTAACAAGCTAGTTTGCTCCTTTAAGGAGAGTCGAGGAGCTGTAAGTCTTGTTTTAGGAAAAGTACACTGAGCAGCTGAGACACTTCGGTGTTTGACTAGTTGAATTCTGGTTCCTGGATCCAGATCCCAGCAGGGAGATTTCAGAAGACTCTGAACTTGGGCAAGAAGAAAGAAGGGAGGAGATAGAAAGGTCTGTGAAAAAAGAGTTATGCTGCCGGCAAGTAACTGAGTGTCCTCACCCATACAGCCCCCCATACAGGAAGCAGGGCACGTGGATGTTTGAATAGTTGAATTCTGGGTCCTGTATAGCTATAGAAAATAAATCGAGTGAAAAGTCTGGTCCTGATCTAGAATGTGGCTGACTGTCATGGCCCAGTCCAGCAGTCCTGATCTTGCAGACGTAGCTTGGGTATGTAGATTCGACGTTCAGGTGAACAATCCTCTTGATGTCAGTAGAATGTCATGAGCAAGGGCAACTTGCCTGAGGCTTTGCAAGATCCGTCTAATCTAACTTCACATTATATTGGCTTGGAATCTGTACAAAGGTTAAGTCAACTGTCAGTATTATGTTAGTTTCAGAGGTCAGGCACAGGAGAGTTAAGGTTCCCATATGTAAGTTCCACTGATATCAAGTTAAGCCAATTCTTAAGTATGGATTGAAAGAGGGATTCTTTCCCAAATAGGAACCTAAAGTCTTTCCTCAAGGCTGCTGAGTCAATTGGTGGCAAAGTTGAAAACAGTACCCAGAAAAGGTGACTCATGTTCTCTGCTCTAATTTTAACCATTAGATATAATAGAATCCAACCACTGGGTGCAGCCATTCATCCCCAGATGAAATCTTTTATCTTCCACTTTTTGCTGAAACTTTTTAGCTCAACTCTTCCCTTTCCTGAAAATCACACAAAAGGAAACGTGGTCTCCTCACTTTTATGGATGTCACGGTATATTTTTCTGCTTCTAAACATGAGGAGATGAGAGAATAAACTGTCTGCTGAGGAAAGAAATGGACAAGTTTGCTTTCTTAAGCCCTGGTCCCTCAGATTGAGCCCTATCTTCCAGGTTTAGGAAACAGCATATCAGCCAATCCAGGAGGGAAATAGTTGTGCTCATCATCTTAACCAGTGGACAGCTTTACAGTTTCAATGAAAGGAATTACTGAGATTAGCTAGACAAAGGCCTGCTTTCGAAATCAGCTTTAGAGCATTATAAGGATCGGGAGATCATTTTAAGTTTCTTGGTCTTTCCTAACTGTTTCAGTGCATGTCAGAACTGAAATACACATGCCAGCATCTAAGGAGAGCTGCAATGATCAATGAAATTAATGCAACCGACCACAGTCAGTCCTGTTTGTTTTATTCTTTGCTGCAAATGTGCTGTAGAGATCTCAGAATGTGTTTGAGCTTTCAAATACATTTTATTATTTTTAAAGGAGATTTAGTAAATTTAATGAGAGGAAGAGCTTTGAACACAAAGGCATGGCAATTTATGCCTAACATTCCAGAAACACCTGGGATTAGCATAGTTAATGCTGTTCCATGCAGTAAAGAGGTAGTGCTACATAGAGTTAATGCAGGGAACACGGAGTCCTAGGCCTGTCTGTATGAGAGATGATTTTGTTAAACTAGTTCTGATCCATAGAGGTAGTAATGTTGGGAGCTCTAATGCAGGCAAGGCTATTCTGGTTACTTATCTCTGAGAACCTCATGGAAGCAGGGTAAGCATACCTTAATCCTTCATTGGCTTCAGATCTCCTAGGGAGGTCATATCTCAGTGGTGCAAGTTTGAGAAGCTCAGGATCAGTTTTAATTGTTCTGGAAGGTTGAGTACTATAGGATCCAGAAACAGCAGCCAACTCCTTGATGTCCCTTTAACCCCTGCACCCTTAGGTTGCTTGGGCTCAGCAGAAATTCAGCACATTTCTGTTAAATGTAGACCCTCATGTAAAATGCTGTGATAGTAAGGTTCTGAGATTCATTTTTGACTGGTGTTTTTGGTTCTTCTATAAAGCAACATTGAAAATGAAACCTCTCCTTGGGAATCCTACCTGCATGCCTTCCACTGGGGAGTTAGTACATGTGGTATGAGTAGAGGATGTAAATGGTGTGAAAACAATTTCCTTACCAAGTACTACATGATAAGCACAACATTTTCCTTCTCGTCACTTCTACCATGAAGAGTAGGAGGACAAACAGGCTCACCCTCAGTCCTGCTGAGCCAACATATTTAGTTATTAAAACTAATTACCCACATGAAAAATCATGTCTTACTCCAAGGGACAATTTTTTAGAAAGCATTCTCATGAAGGATGAAATGCATGATTTGTTAGCAGCTAGGAAAATACAGACCCTTCAGAAAAGCTTCTCCTTCTTTGTGCGTAATACATATTTTTTTTCCAAACTAGAAACTTCCTTCTTCCCTCATAAAAGTGAAAGATAAAGGCACAAAGACAAAAATACCTTTATTTTCTATTAGAGGCTTGCAAAGGACCTTTTAAACTGCAGGCTGATGGATCTTTAACTTAGTGACACTAACATGGCACTCCCTTGGAAATGTGTTGTGTAATGCTTTAATCATTAATTACCATCATTCATCACGCAGACCTCCTTTTAATGTCCATTAGCATCATATGCCACTCATGCATGCTCGTAAGTGTACAAATGTGCTGGTAATCCTGCTGAGTAGGTTTACATTAACTGTAAATTATCTTCTTGACCAGTTGGTTGGCCTTCCTGGCTGGTGGGGTTGTCTTATTTGTAGTTTTAGCAATGAGTTTTGGAAATGAGATATGTAGGAGGCATTTGCAGGTCTCTCTTAAAAGTCATGGCCAGCTGGTGTTTGGGGATATGTTGCAAAGTGTTAGCTCAACATGCCAGCATCCATCTGCATCTTTTTTGAGAGGAAAACCTACACTCAGTGATCCATAAAGGAGTGATCTTGTAGAAATCGTTTGTCGGTTACCAGTATCATTTGCTGTAAGCTAGCCCATTTAACATCCCACTGTCCTCTTAAAAATCCAAACAGATGTAACTGCAGACAAACTGTCACAATGGAAAAAACAGGAAATGAATGCAAATAAAGAAATGTACCAGACCAAGCCTTTGCTCATAGTGACCAGAGAACACAAAATACGTATGTAAATGTACCCATGCTCTGCTTCTTGGAGCAAGGAATGAGGGCACTACAATCACATATGATTTTTATGAGAATGAAGCTAAACTGCATATTGATGTCTCAATTGTCCACACTAGATAAGCAAATCAGAATATGGCACTGGACTGTACATGCATGTAGGGGGGTGAGTAAGCAACTCTTGACAAGAAACAGAAGTAACAGTATCCTTTTGTGAAATTTTTACAGTACTGAATGATAACCTCTTTCTTACTGTTATCTAGAATGATCCAGATCCAGAATGATGAGCTCCTTTATCTTTGTACCTAGTTTGGAACCAGGTTACCTTTAAAGGCCACCTCCTGCCATAGGTTCTTTTTGGACAGCAAGGTGGAGCAGGATATGCTTGCTGACTGGGTTGAAGCCTGGAGTTGTATCTAAAGACTGGCCGATAGGCAGAGGGCTGTTTTCAGTGCAGAGTCCTCAGCTCATATTCCTTGGTGATTCAACAGAGCTTACATCTCTTTGTTTCTGGGCTTGTTGCAAGGTGTTGCCCCACCGTGGGCCCATCCAGGTTCTGAGCATCTTTCTTATTTGAAGGATTTCTGCCTGAGACAAACTTCCCTTTAATTCTCTTCTGGGCTGTGACTTTGTGGACGGAGGTGCTTCTGGTTTTCATTCCTTTTCAAAGTAATGGCTTTTGGTTGCTGTTTGCTGGCACAAAGCAGAATGCATGTTTTCACTCTTTGTCTAAAGCTCTGCAACCATTCTCACTTGGCAAAATCCATGAGAGACAACTTGATGTGTTGTCACAAACGTTCACAAATATTTGGACAGTTTGATTTTTCAGTTGCATGCTCATTCTCAGCTTTTGCATAAACCTCCCATTAACTGACCTAGTACTTGCAAAGACAGTGATTACATGCCAAAACCAGGTCCTGCTGCAATCTATGGCAAATTTTTACCAGAATTTGGGCTGAACTGAATTAAATGTGCATGCTGTTACTTGAAGTAATGAGGGTTAATGTTTGTAAATAGAATCTCTCAATTTAGCTAGAACTAGTCTGGCTAGCAGAACCATGTTTTCCCATTGATGAAACAAATGGGGGCATTTTGTTTCTTACCATTGGATACTTGCCTGATCTGAAGGGAGTTTGTTGACTCAGTCCAGTTCATAGTGGATAGGAAGCCACCCTCCCAAACAAGAGAAACCCAGGAGAGAAGGTACGCTATGGAGTGGGCTATAGAAAACAGAAAGGAGGCACAAAGGTAAAATGGGATTGGTCAAGCTGACAGTTTCACTGCTTATACTGTATCATAGTTGGTCAATTAATACAGGAAACCTGGCATGATGATGTACAACTTTTTCTTTCAGTAAACTCATTGATTGGAGCAGGCAGGTAAGTTACACGAGGAACCGCACTTACACAGGGTTTGAAAAAGCAATATAGATGAGTCAGAATCTCAAAACATAGTATTTTCCTCAAATATGGGCAGTTTAGGGAACGGTATGATTTTTCTACCAGGTTGGAAAGTACTAAGCTTCTACACCATTTTGACCCATCGTAATACACTGCTGTCAGTATATGCCTACTGCTGAGTCTATGGGTTCAGAACCTCAGGTACTGGAGTGTCCATTTCTGATTCTCTCTTATAACTGAACCATACAGTCTGGCAAACTGGTATTTTGGTCTTAAAGATTACAAACCTGATCTTTTCTGTGTATCTGGCAGCCAAGCTGTATCGAATCCAGTAAGAGAATCCTAATCTTCCCAATGAGCTGTTCATTGTATGTGGAGATTGCTAGTTAAACCCAACCTGCAGTGCCAGGGAGTCCAGTTACAGGCTCCCAAGAGCAACATGATTTAGTCTTCTAACCTAGGGGTAGAAAGGTCTACTGATGAATTATGATGCTACCCTGATTCTCACTTTCCAGCTGAAGGCCTAAGAAGCATGGGACCAGGTCAACAATTACCTTAGGAAAGAAAAAAATATACTTGAGTGTTGAGCAGATGTCCTGTCTGACACTTTTGGAGCAATCCTTCCGCTCCTCTTTAACAAGTTCTGAAGAGTTGTTCTTGCTTCTCTGGGGGTTTATTTAATGGTTCTGAAAACATTTTAAAAGACATTTAGAGGAAGCTGACAAATGTTTGACCTATTTTAGTGTGTGTGTTGAGTTAAATTATGTTTGTATCCTTTTACACACAGGACACTTTTGCAGTTATATGCTGGGTAGATTGCAGGGATGTTAAACCCATTTCAGTGACAGTATCCAAAAACTTTTCTCTTTGCTTTGATTATGGCTAAAAGAGTGGTGACTGAATGTTTCTCTTTTAATGTTTTCAGGCATTAGTGGGCATTAGCACATAAGTGTGTTTCCATCTTTCCCCATGCAACAGAAGAGTGCTCACATGCCTTTTCCTTCTCTTATTGTGGGGAGCTGTTCTCCTTATAGTTTACCAGTTGGGAAATGGATGGTATCCTTATGCATACAGAGAGGGAGGAGAACATTGTCTTCTTTCACTAACTTCACTACACACTTGAGAAAAACCAGTTACATCCACACACAGAGAACTATTAATTTTATGCTCTGTACCCTTGGCTTTCTCAACAAGAAGCCTCTCATCTTTTGGGGGCCTTTTTGGTACCTCTGCCTTCATCCTATCATATTTTCTTCTCTGTTTTTAGATCTGGACTATTTCCACTTTCCTTGCTCCTAAACTATTTCTCTTTTCATGGGCTCTTTTTCTGCAGCCCCCCCTCTCCTTAGCACTTGCCATGACAATATCTCTCATGCATTTCAAGTCTTGCCTGTTTGCCCTGGTCTTCTATCCTTTCTCCAGGGCACAAATCCATTCCATCCTAGCTTGATTTGTTGTTTGCACTACTTCCACAATAGTGCTACCTGAGCCACTGAACTGCACCTTGGAGTTGTATCTTTTTCTCTCTTTACTCTCTCTACACACTTTCTCTCCAGCCACATGCTGTGATGACTTGGCAAGTTTGGGACATGAAAGTGGGCGATTCTTGGACAGCATTTCAGTTCACAAGCCTGAATGTCATCTGAAAATTTCAACAATGCAAAACAAATCATTATTTTTCAGCTTAGGCTTCTTTCAGCTTCAACAGTTTCTGTAGTTTATGATTATATCTGGACTAGTTTAATCACATTACCTACTTTAATCTATCACTCTCTCCTAAATTGGTGGAAAAAAACCCATATTTCTGACATTTAAAGATGAATGAACACACAAATACACACATACACACCTTTCAAAAATTTACTCCAAAGCAATATTGTGGCCAAATGTAACAGCCCAAATCATATTTAGACAGCTAAACAAGAGCTATGATAGAGGATTTGAGTACTCACAATTCCAGCTCATGTCAATGGGAACGGGAGAAATTTGCCATTTCTGGATTCAGGCCACTTTTATTTAGGAAATAAGAATGTTGGTGTCTTCCAAATGCTGAAAATGTCGATCATGTTGTGTAGGCACTCCATAGCTTATAGATATGTGAATGCATATGGTAAAGTTGCCTTCCCTCTCTTATCATGAACAAATATCAGATGAACACTTTTCCTTAACTACTGCTATACTTCAAGGTGACAAGTAGAACCAAGAGTAGAAGTGATTAAATGCTTCTCTGTAGATGACTGTCAGACTGAAAAGGTTCAGATGCTTTAGAAGGGGATTGGAACTTTTAGATTATTATAGAGCCCAGCCATAACCATGAGTTGGCAGATGTGCTCTCTGAGTTCAGATTCAGTTTTCTTTTTGAGGGCAGCAGTAGTACTGTCATTGAGGTACAGGCTTCCCTTCTCTCTACATGGACCACAGCTTCCTAATATGAAAAATATTTTTGTCTCTTTCCCCTTGCCACCCCTCCAACTTCAGCTGTAACAACACTGGATGTTTGCTTGGCTTGGGTGGGAAGGTAGAAAATTTTTCCAAATTTTCAAAACAGAGAGCTTTCTGATGTGTGGAGTAATTTTAGGGCTGTAAATTTTTTTTATTTGATTTTAAATGCATAATTTAGTATACAATATAAAAATGTATCCAAAGGGGGAAATGAATTTTTTAATAACATGCTTTCCAGGACTAGTGGCATAACGTGTGTGTTGATGGGAACAGGAGGGAATAGATTTATATCCTCAAGGCATGACTTGTGGTTTTGAATAAAATTGAGATTGGTACTGCTATTGGCTTAGTTTCTTCTGGGCAGAGATGGGTTGTACAGTTCATTGGGAATTCAAAGCCAGGAAAACTGGGTTCACTTACAAGGTTGTGATGATGTAGGGACTTACTGCATGGTTCACACTTTACTAGTTGGCTTCCCTAGTACAGCCAGGAATGCCAGATCTTTAGGCCTGCTTCATAGCTAGAGAGCACATGAGCCCAATCCTGACAGCCATTTTTTCTATGAGTAGTGCTTACTTCTATCAGTTGTCTTGCTGGTTTCAGTGAGACTACTT
>NW_017728994.1:23240644-23241672 GCF_001723915.1 Gavialis gangeticus | reverse complement strand
GATCTTTAGGCCTGCTTCATAGCTAGAGAGCACATGAGCCCAATCCTGACAGCCATTTTTTCTATGAGTAGTGCTTACTTCTATCAGTTGTCTTGCTGGTTTCAGTGAGACTACTTCCGTGATTAAGTATTTACGGTATCAAGCCCTTTGGGATTTCTTTTCAATCTGTAGCTAGCCGTAATTTGTTATAATCTTCTATGGTCTAATCCATATGACATGGGTAAAGAACCAAACTTGTATTTCTCTGGCACTGAGCAAGGAGTTTTATTTAGCATAAGGAAAATAGTATTATCCCTAAAGCTGTTTAAAATCTCTCTCATTCTGTCTTTCTGCTTCACTGCATACCAACTAAATAAAACCTTTCCCATTCCTCTCTCTTTTGGCTTCTTGCTACTGATTTAAAGAAATAAGATACACATGCTCACATTTAGGCCTCAACCGCACCCACAGTTGTGAGAATTTAAATTAAGAGGTGTTTCTAAACCTAGGCTGGTATAAGCCCCTCTATAATCTCTCTCAATTAAACTTAATTCTGTCTTAACTGATTTTTTTTCTCTATCAGAAAACCAGAAGTATCAGAGTGAATAGTTTGATCAAAAGCCGAACAGTCATTTTAAGTGAGATGACTGGAAACATGTATTTTGTTTCTTGACTAGCTTTTCCAGTCTTTTTCTATATTTTGTGCATGAATAACCTCAAAGCTTCTAACTTCAAGAACTTGAAATTCACATGTGGCTGGAATTCAGAGGGAAAGAGGGATTTGGTAGGGGAGGGATTTTTTTATTTTTATACCTAAATCTGTGCGTTTTTTAAGCATCTAAAATTCCAATGGCTGTAATGTCTGACCAGTAGTTATTTTATTTAATTTCATGATGACACCTTTAGTTAAAAATCATTTGTGTGCCTGGCCAATGAACTTCTAATGACTTCAGTAGGAACTAGAGGAGACCCAAGGAACCACAGTGTATGGGACTGCACAGACTAGTATAACGTTTCATAGTTTCATAGTTTCTAGGGTCGGAAGGGAC
>NW_017728994.1:23237019-23240633 GCF_001723915.1 Gavialis gangeticus | reverse complement strand
TAGCCGCCCTGACTGTGAAGTAGCACCTCCTGATATCTATTGTGACATGATGGTTTGTTTTTAAACCAGTTTTTCTGCTGCAGCCATTAAGAAATAATAAAGAGGGGTGCCAAAGATGTGAGTCCCTGATTCTGGGCTTTCTGCAGGTGTGTATTGGAATCCCAAAGCAGGGACCATTCCTGGCATAAGGAAGACTGGCATAAATTCACTGGATGTGACTAGAGCTCATGTACTCTGGCTTTATTGGGCAGCTAAACAGTTTTTCAAGAAGCTGTTGCAGTCAGCATGAAGCATAGTAATGCCCAGGGCTGTTCTGGCATGCAGCAGGGACAACACCAGTTTACTGCTGTACACAAATTCCATAAGCAGCAAAGAATGCCACACTTGCGTCTCTTCTTTCCTTTCCATGGCCAGCCATGAAGTATCCCAGGACCAAAGCCAAGCTTCTTACAGTGTCAGATATATGCCCAGACTGCACTTACTTTCTGTGTAGAAGACAGTTGAATGAGTTCTTAATATAGAGACGGCTGATCAATGGAGTGGGACTACCTGACATTAGGTCGAGAAAATCAGCTGGTAGGTGGAATATGGATGTGATAATGGGTTCAAGTTCTCTTCCTTTAGCATTACTGGATTTGGTGTTAAGTTTTCACATGACTGATTCTTTAAGAAAGGTTTTATTATTTGGCAGTTAGTGGCAACTACCAAATTAACAATAGTATGAACTGCATGAAGTAGGAAAAAAGTTCCGTAGTTCATTGTTGTGCTTTGGAAGAGGGATCTCCAAACAAGTACTTTCGTGTTCTGTGATTTGACAATAATATATGTCCAAACCTGAGATGAGGGTTGCCTCAGCTCTCTCAAAGTCAGTGGGACCTGGGAGTGTACAGCATCTTGTAAGATCATTGGAGTTCGTTTTATAAAAATGTAACCTTGAATATACATTTGCATGCACAGAAAAATGGTCAGCTTGTCTGCAGGAGCCTTCCCAGCTAGCTGCTATTCAACCAAGTAACGAGCATCCTTCTGATCTTATCAGATGTGTTCATTATGGGAATATAAGATTCTAGTGTGCACAGTGATCTGCCTGATGCAAAACAGAGTGATATTGTACAGTAGATTGTAAATGTGTGAGGTGTAGCACATCACACAATTAACTGAAGCTGTTCCCTAGATTTTATCACTTTCATCCACTGCTTAGTACTATTAATTACTTAGTATAGACATGGGGTGGTGTAATTACCATGTACTGTATCTGCCCTTAATTTATAACATGTGATGCTTAGAAATATTATGAAAGTGTGCTTTGAGATTCTTATGAACTCTGCTTAACCTCTGGCGTTTTAGAAGTGTTTAGTTTTATAGCCAAGTTGTTTCACCACTCCAGCAAGTTCTTGCTGTCTCTTGGTGAAGTTTCCTGAAATAAACTCTAATTTCTTGTTGGTTCCAAAATGCTCTTTCTGTTGTCTTATTGTGAATTTGGCACTTGCAGACAGATGTAAGTCTGCAAGTGCCAGAATCTTCTTGAGTGTTTTTTCAGTCTTGAGTGCAGAAATTCAAACCTAAATTTATATTTGGAATGGCTCTTATCTTAATGTCTAGGCCAATGGCAGCACAGCTCTGGGTTCAGGAACCTCACACTTCTAATATATACACAGAATCCTCTCCCAGATCAGCATCAAATGTTTGCATCTTGAGCCCTTCTGTATTTTCTGCATTAGTGAACTCCCAAACTAGTTGCTTCTTCTTGGAATATAAAAGGAAGTAATGAAAAATATTCTTTTCTCTCCACCTAGAGGCTAATGAGATTTGTGAGCTGGTGCCTGCATCTAAGATAATTCAGTTTAGGTCAGGGGTAAGCAACTTTTCAGGGCCATGATCTGCTGCTTGCAATCCAGATGTCACTATAGACCACTGCTCTCTCCACAGTGTCTAGGCTGCTTGCTGCTACTTGTACTACCTATTCCATGTGCTGCCAATCCACATCAACACACCCTTTCAAAGAAATTTTCACCTAGTCCTAATCTGGGCTCATCTAAATCTCAAGATCAAGATTCAAAAGGAGGCCTAGTTTTAAGAAGCCTGTGTAGTTGTACATAGTGACCCCTAGTTACAAGAAGCCTGGCTGGTTTTATTTAATGGGCTTGATCTGTCGGGATTGCTTTTATTTTTCATCATCACTTTGCAGGTCAGTTGGTCTCCACCTCCCCTTTTAGCATAGTTACCAGGTCAGTAACAACACCAAGAATAATGGCACTTTCTCCTTTTGTGTGGGCTAGAGAGTAAGATCGTTGGGGGCTGTGCAGGGGAGGTTGGGCTGGGGAACTTCCTCTCTTGTAGACAACTGGAGTTCCTCTCTAGTGTTGTAAGACATGACTCTTCTGTGCTGCCTGCTAACATAAAGTAAGTAAATAGGCATTTGCCCAATGGAGAACTCAAATTCAAATTCTGCACTTTGCAGTCAAAGTGTTTGTTCCTGAAAGACTGAAAGGTGGGTTGGTGTTTGCGTAGGCAGTTCTCAGCTTAGCAATTGATGCCATTTCAGATTCATTTTGCTGTGTAGCCTGTCCCATATGTTTAGTCATTGCATACCTGCCATCTGATTATTAGGCAGGTTGCCTGATTTTGCCCCCCCTAGCTTCTGTTGCACGTGTAGATGCATAAACTGAAGTCAGACTTGGAGCTCAGGTGAGTGACAAAGTTGGAGAAGTTACTGAAAGCTTCCCAGCTTTGTGGAGAAAGTTTAGATCTAGCTCCAAGTCTCTCTTGTCTCTACAGTAGTGAACCTATCCCACAGATAATTGAGCTCCTCCAAGTTTGTCAGTAAAATCCTGGTGATGAGCATATCATGCCTTTCCTACTTTAGTCAATGGAATAGCTTATTTCTCTGCAACTACTGTACTTTACTGTTAAAGTACTGTGCTTTTCCCCTCCACTTCACACTCTTAAGCTGCAGTATTACTCAAGTCAAAAAGCATGAGACATGCCACCTAACAACTAATCGGTTTCTATTTCTCCTGCTATCAAATCCCCCTAAATCAGACTGTGACTAGACAAGGAATGAGAGAGCTCAACCTTTTATAGCACTCTATCTGTGAGATAGGGATGAGGCAAACTCCAGTTCTAAATCTTCTGGGTGCCGCCCTTAATGACAGGCAGAGTGGGGTGCCAAAGCCAATTACATGCTGAGAGGCCCCTAAGTGTTATTGTGAAGGGCTTCTGCAAACCCAACATACATTTTCATCTGAAGGTTTACAGGCTCATGTTGCATGGGGAGAAGCTGTTGGAGTATTTGTAGTGTGTACCTGCCATATTTTATAGTGAATAGCCCATTCTGAACAGCTCTCCTTTTTAATTATACCTTAAAACAGTATTAAATGTTGGCTCCGTTCATGCCAATTGCTGTTTGGTTGTAATCACTGCAAGAGCTCTTGCACATTGGGACATTAATTTTCTTTTCATCGATGCTTTGCTTTTATGTTTGGAAGGGAATTTGAAAGCATATAGGCTGAAGCAGGAAATATTGCAGAGACGCATAGGATGATAAATTTCCCTTGTGATACAGTAGAGTCCAATGAGGAACATACGTTTCATTCCTTTCTTAAAGTTCTTGC
>NW_017728994.1:23227417-23237008 GCF_001723915.1 Gavialis gangeticus | reverse complement strand
TGAGGAACATACGTTTCATTCCTTTCTTAAAGTTCTTGCTGGATGATATTTTGGGGAGGGGTTTTTTTTTTTAGCTTCATGGTAGGCTTTTTTCCCCTGAAGTCTATTTTAAAATGGATGTTTTATTGCCCATTTTTCCTGACTTACGTATATTGGGGTAATTGAAGAAGAGTGCTGAATTGCTGGCCCAGTACATTACCTATATTTTCTTAGTCTCCAGGATCTTGAAGGAGGTAATTATTCCAACAGCTGCCTTTTGGGGAAAGTGAAGGGAAGAGGGGAAATTGCCTTATTGGGTAGACATGCTTCCCTCAGGAGGATCATGAAAAGAACTGAATTTTGATTAATGAACACCTTGTAGCCCCTTTCTTCCCAGCTTGAGAAAGAGGTAGGCTAAAAAGAAACAGCTCAACAAAGAAGTAGGAGCACATTATGGGGAAAACAGATTGTGCATCTTTCTGCTTCTTTCCCCAGTGAACCTTCAGTGCCATACTTCCTTCTGTAGGTGGCCTCTTCTTCTCTTTACAGAATAAGGTACAGGTACATTTTGAGGAGGGTGAAAACCGTAATATAATTAACAAATTAGGGTCAGCCCTTAAGAATGTTAATTTTGCAATATTAAATTAAGGTCTGTGGAGACAGGAGTATTACTGATATCCATTCCTTTCCTTGATTGCCATAGGCATGTCTTGTTAAGCATAGGATTGCAAGGTGATGGATGGCTTTTAAAGGGAATTATGCACATGAGAGAATACAGCCATTCAATCTTTTATTTTCTAGAGACTGAGCTTTATAAATCCTCATTCATAAGGGATCGTATTTGATGATATGCTGCCCAGTACATCCTTCTGTCTTTCATCTCTGATAGTACAGTAGTAAAATATCTTCAATGGTGGAACACTTTAAAAAGTAAGTGTACTAGTTTGATTTATCTTTCCAAATCTGCCAAAAAGGAAAAAAGAAGGAGATTTTTGCATACATGCTCAATTCATGAGGGCTTGATGCACACCCTATTACAATTTGGCTAAAAATATTAGGGTTTCTTCAGCAGAAGCTGCAGCAGTGTACATAAAATCAGATCTTCACCCTGTTTTAATTAAACCAACATATACATTTCGCATTTTGTTCTTGGGTAAAAATGTTCCTAAGGGTTTTCCTGAAGCAGAACGCTAGGGTCAGTAAGCTGACTTGTGAATTCAAAGTACATTTAGCTCCTCTACACTAATTCCCTGTGAGGGCACTCTGAGTGTATCCTAGGAGTACTTTTGTGGCTCTTCACTTCAAAGTGATATAAGCTACCTTACATTCAGTGCACACTAAAGAGGTTCAGCACAAAAAGTTAGCATAGAGATAGCTATTGAACTGGAAATTCAGACCAAAGCTTTCTACACACTAACTTCCTTACATAGACAAGCCCCAGCCAACTCAAACTATAACTAAATAAAGCTGTTTTAAACTGAAATAAGTGTGTTCACAAGGGTTTCTGCACTGGATTATTCAGCTTATTTTATTTTACAGTTGTACTTTAGAGTAAGTCAGTGAAGTTCTGGTTATGTCTATATCATTTCCCTTTATCTGTATCATTTCCATCCCAAGAACATTACTGAAAAAAAAGCACTGGCCATTTGTTCCCACTCCTCACATACCACAGACTTATTGTGTGGTCATCCACTCTGAGGAATGCATCTGAGGCAGAGATCCTGAAACCAGCCATCAGTGGGTGTGCTCCAAGAGGTGACCTAAGTCTGGTGTGGCAGAAAATGGGCAGGGTTTGTTTCTCTGTGCTGGTCAGAATCACTGGAGAGGTGGTGACACCCTACAGTTTCTGTGTGTGTGTGTGTGTGTGTGTGTGCGCACGCGCGCACACGTGTTTGCTTGTGCAGGGCAAGCATGGTTCTTTGTAGGTGCTTATGTCTCAGTGTATGGCAAGAGGAGAAAGCCTTTGGCTTGAAAGATAAGTGTGTTCCTCTTCGCATGGGGCTTGGATTCAGATCATGTACTGGAGCACTTTGTCATCTATGGGTATCATGCTCCAGAATGTGTGCAACTGTTTCACATTATGGTTTCAAGGGTCTCATCATTATCCTCGAGGTTTTGCTCATCAAAGTCAAATGACAGTTTGTCTCCCAAACCAAGAGCTAAAATATCATCCTGGTAAAAGTATGGAAAAAAGTAAGCAATACTGAGTCTTTCAGAAGCTATAGAATTCCTGCTTATTCAGGCTGAGGCAGGCCTGGAAGTCAGGGTTTAGAAACCCAGGATACCCATAAAATTAGCACGATTGGAGACAGTCTCCAAAACAGAACTTTCAGGAATAATTACAGAGCTCACTGTCAACTCGATGGAAAACTTGGTTTGACTTCTTATACATTTAAACCAATATAGTTTAAACATTTTGTACATGCTATTACCGCAGAAACTTTAGAAAAGGAGAGTGGTGATGTATAAAATATGGTGAACCATAAAGTGTCTTGGGTTTTCTGTAATTTGATGAAAACAAGCATGATTGATGAAGTTACATGTCAGCTATAACCAAGAGCCTCAAACCTCTACTGTAATTTGCCTGGAGACAGCCAGCTAGAATGTACCTTGATCACGTCTTTATAACATGTGACCAGGCAAAAAGAAAACAGAAAGCTGCATTTTTTAAACTGCCCTCATTTATTCACAAATTTGTGTGGGGAATAATGCTCATGTAAATCATTTGACTGTTTTTTTTCAGTTCATTTTGGTTAATACGTTTGTGTTTCACTGATTTAAAGGGCATAATAGACATTTTAGCCACAAAAACTTGAGAAGCATGTTAAGTGCTGGTTGCACCTTTTCATTATCCCTTAGAAAACAATATAGGGGGTTTGATAGATTTTAGCAAGTTTAAATGTTTAGTGTGGACCACTTCCAACCGAGTAAGCACTCTTAACTGTATATTGAGGGCAGGCTAGGGCTAGATATTCTGCTGGTGTAAACCCATGCAGCTCTAATGAAACCAATGGAGCGATGCTGATTTTGCAGCAGTTGGGGATCTAGCTCACTAGCTAAGAGCAATCCCATCTGTCCATCTCTTTAAAAAAAATGCTAGACATTTCATAGATTCTGATTAGAATTTAGTTGAACGTTAGAGTGGCAAAGGCATTGTAGAAGGAAAAAAATCTCCTTCCCTCTCCTAGAACAAAAAAGTATTCCCAGTATTGCCTCAGCCAAAGGTTTGCTTAAATGCAGAATTAAAGCTTTCGGTTTTTTTGCTTCCTCAACTTTCGCTGTAGTTTGCTTCATGTCACCAAGAATTAGTGGTAGTGTGCAAAGCTAGTAATGTTGCCACATAGTTGTCTGCAGATAGAATTTTTAACTGGACACAGTTCAGATTAAAGCAAGACCTGTAGTGTACACTGAAACTGAAGATGTTGAGAACAAAAATATTTTGAACAAGCAGAAACTTTAAGGTGTGAATACTTTCATTTAGGTTTATGCTTCAAAGTTGTTAAAACAGGGCTTCAAATATTATTTTTGCTGACCGTTTATATGCTTTTGCAGATAATGGCTTGCATTACAGAGGAATGTTGTAACCCTTATATTTAGATTGCCTAATGCTTTCTGTTAAAAGTGATTTTGCAAGTTTCTCTTTTTTTTTCCCCCCAAAAGCTCTAGCATCTTCACGCTTTGCAGGAGACTTTAGAAATCAGGAGGGAGACAAATACTCATCTCATGAAATTCTAGTTAAGTTTAGATGAGAGAGGAACTAATAGGAGTCAGTATGTTCTTCTTCGGAAAAAAATGTGCCAGAAAAGCAAAATAGCTGAACTCAACCATTCTAAAGGGGTGGGCCCTCACCAATGCCACATTACACTGTGCTGCAGCTAAATGTAACATTGTAGGTACGTGGAAACAGGGGCACATCCAGCAGAATGCAGTGGTGTGACACTTAGGCTAGGGACAGACATTACACATAAGCCAGTTTAAGTGATCAGAAACTAGTATAAACCTGTAACAAAACTGATGTTCAGTGCACATAAACCAGTTTGAAAATGGCTGAAACGAGTTCGAGATAAACCTGGTTGAATGTAGTATCATAGTTAACTGGCTTGGCTCAAACCGGTTTATTCAATGTCTGTCACAAACCCCTTGCTGGTTTAAGATAAACTAGAGTCCCCCGGCATCCTGGCATGGTCTTAGGCCGGGTGGGGCTGTCTTTTCCAAAGCAGTGCTGGCCCCTCTCCTCTGCATCTGCCTGGCTTCTCCTTGCTAAGCAGAGATTATTCCCCTCGCCCCTCTGCTTGCTACAGTCCATGCTGTGGGAGAAACAAAAGCAGACAGGCTTTTTGAAGCTAATCAACAGGTAGCTTAATATCCTTACCTGGAAATGCTGTTTGAGAAGAGCTGTTTGCTCCCCTTACCACTCTCTGTTAAGTACAAATTCCCTCCTCCCCTCTGCCTTGTGTATTAGCCAGCAGACCACATGCTGGGTCTGTGCTGGATCAACAGATAGCTGGTAACTCTCTCTGTTTTCTTAATGGGGCAATAAACAGTCTTATCAGCTCCCCCCTCCCTGCTTGCCTGTCAGTTTGCTGCAGACAGGATACAGAAGCAGGGAGGGAGAGTGAAAAGCTCTGTATCATCAACAGAGGCATGCACTGCACACCCTCCATCACCTCAGAGTGCTAGCCCAGAGCTGCAGGTTGGCAACACATCCATCCCTTGAGCAGCCAGTGGAAAAAAGCCTGGGACTGCAGGCAGGGTGGGGGTTCACACCTCTCCCTAATCAGAGGCCTGCTGGGGCCTGACCATACCCCCTTCAGTTTAGCTCTGTGGAAGGGTAGGGAGGGCTGTTCTAATGCCCCCTGGCTTCCAGCCTGAGCCACTGTAGGCATGTGCCTGAGTTTCCTCAGTCCAGAGGGATTGTCTATATGGTTGGAAACCAGTTCAGCTTAGTTAGTTTAGACTAACCTAAAAAGGTTGAATCATAGATTTCATAGATATTAGGGCTGGAAGGGACCTCAGAAGATCATTGAGTCCAGCCCCCTGCCCCAGGGGCAGGAAGTCAGCTGTGGTCAAAGGATTCCAGCAAGATAAACATCCAAATGTTTCTTAAAGGAGTCCAGAGTAGGTGCTTGCACCACCTTTGGAGGGAGTCTATTCCAGGCCCTGGGGGCTTGGACAGTAAAGAAGTTTTTCCTTATCTCCAGCCTGAAACAGTCTTGGAGGAGTTTGTGACCATTTGACCTTGTCATCCCTGGGGGTGTGTCATGGGATGGGGTCCCTAAGGATGGCTGTGATCTCCTAAGGCCCCTCGACTGTGCCAGTATGGCTTGATGGGCACCTTCAGTTCTCGCCCGCCACACCCTTAATGGAAATATAAAAATAGGGAGGCTGCCTTTAAGTCCTCTTGGACATGGTTTGATGGGCTCTCTGAACCCCCATGGGTTCCCAGACTGCCCTAAGCCTTGCAGACAGTACTGGCACTGTCTTGCCTAGGCCTCATTATAATTTGGCCCCTTGTCCTCACTGGACTCTCTGCAGCCCTTGTCTCTGCGCTGGGGTGTGTGACTCCAAATGCTGCACCCCCTCTGGCATCAGGGTCTGTGCACCCCAAAATGCCATGCCCCCTCTGGCACCAGGGTCCTCATGCTGCACTGGGCCCCCAATGAGGCCTCCTCCTTCCCCAAATAGCTTCACCCAAACCACTGGTCTGCATAAGGTGTGCTCTGCCCCTTTACATACTGGGAGCAGAACTTAGCCAGGCCTCTTCCCTTTACTCACTCTAGCAGACTCCTTCCCTCTTGGCCACTGGCAGAGAACTTTCCTCTGTAGCTCCAGCCTGAGGTTTATATGGGCCCAGGGCCCTGCCCCTTCTGGCCAGCTGACCAGGTGCAGGTGCAGACTAATTTCCTCATTAGCTGGTTGCCATAGCAACCTGTACCTGGGCTCCTGCCTGGCTCTTTGCACTCTCCCCAGGCAGTTCCTGCTCTTTGAGGAGCAGGGCACTAAACCTGCGACAGGGTGCTCTGGTGAACAGGCGTTCCCCAGATCCTCATGTACACCCCTTATATACTTATAAGCAGCCACCAGGTCACCTCTGAGCCTGCGCTTTTCCTGACTGCAGAGTCCCATGGCTCTCAGCCTGTCATCATAAGTTCTGTTTTCTTGTCCTCTGATCATGCACATGGCTCTCCTCTGGATTCTCTCAAGTTTTTCCACGTCCTTTTTAAATTGTGGAGCCCAGAATTGGATGCAGTACTCCAGCTGTGGCCTCACCAAGGTCGAGTACAGTGGGAGGATGATATCCTGAGATTTGCTTGAGAAGCATCTATGGATGCAAGCCAGAGTTTTGTTCGCTTTACCAGCTGCGGCATCATATTGGTGGCTCGTGTTCATCTTGTGGGCAGTCATGACCCCCTAGTCCCTTTTGGCCATAGTGCTAGTGAGTGTAGTACTGCCGAGCCTGTAAGCGTGATGTGGGTTTTTTCCCCCGAGGTGGAGTACCTTGCCTTTTTCCATATTGAATGTCATCAGGTTTTTACCCGCCCACTTTCTAAGCCTGTCAAGGTCAGCCTGGATCATCAGCCTATCCTCAGGTGTGGACGCTTTACCCCAAAGTTTGGTGTCATCAGCAAACTTAGCCAGTCCATTTCTGACACCAATGTCCACATTGTTACTAAAGAAGTTAAAGAGTACAGGTTCAAAGACGGAGCCTTGGGGGACACCACTGGTCATGGAGCACCATGATGATTCTCTTCCATCAATTACCACTCTCTGGGTCCAACCTTGGAGCCAGTTTCCCAGCCATCGGATTGTGATGTAGCTGAGGCCGCATGAATTCAGGCTCAGGCTTTTTGAATGTCTGTCCCTAGCTTTAGACACAACCACTACACAACTCCTGCTAGAAGGGGAGAGAGGAATGGGAGGGGAGGGGAAGTACCTGCACTAGAGGGGATAGGGTACCAGGAATGATGGGGAAGAGTCTTACCTGCCTCCAGGACTCAAAAATTCCCTGGCAGCCACTGCTATGGCATTATGCCTGTGCTGTTGTCAAGGGCTAGGGAGGGGGAAGAGTGACTGCATCTCATGCACCCCCATTTTTGAATTCTTACATCTGCCCATGAGTGGGGATGTTGGCTCAGCTCCTCATTCCCTCTGCGTGGACCTCCTTCTACAGAAGACCACATTTGTCCCATTTTCCCATCTCTTTCTTGGGAGGCATCACATAGGACAAGAGCGTACCAGCTCCCTGGATAAGGGAGCCAAGCAGCCTTTCAACTTAATTGCCCCACAGTATGAACCCCTTCAGTTATATGATCACATAGCACTTTTCCAATCAGATCCCTTCTTTATTGCTTTATTCAACGTGTAGTTGGACACACAAGGGAGCAGAATTCAAGTGGCATGGGTATCTGTAAACCTAGTATCTTCTGTCTTTTGAGTGCTTGAATTTGCAAGCTAAATGCTCTTCCAATTTTTATTTATTTATTTATTTAAAGTACATAACTTGAGAGGGTCACTTTCTTAGCTGGTTGAAATCAGCATGATTTGTTGCCGTTAAAGAAACCAGGTCCAGGATCTGGATCACAAGTCAGTTGGTAAACAAGCCATTTATACCTGATGGTGTTCTTTGAAAAGCATTTAGAAAGGACTTAATGTCCTGGGTAGTTACTACATAGACAATTATTACAGCAGTGTCTGCCTTTCCTCTGTGGTTTCGCCCTCTGTTTTGAACACTTATAACATAGCTATTCTTTGCTAAAGGGTGCCACCTTCCACCTCAAATACGTGTGTATTTCAGATACAAGAGAAGTGATCCATGTCTGTGTACAGCAGTTTGCTAACCATTTGGGATATTTTCACTGAAAGCCTCTAAATAAATAGATGGCAAGTGCTTTAGGGCAAGAACATGTCTGTGTTTTATAAAAAAATACACAGTGACTTATGAATTATTATTTTGATTTTGCTGGTTATCTTTATCTGTCTTGTTCCTTGTAACATCCTCTTTACTTGTTGGCTTTCTGGGGTTGATCTTTCCATGAGGGTGTTGGATTCATTTTTGTATGGCATTAGATTTTGATGTAATGACAGAGAAAGCTCTTGTGGTTAAAGAAAATGACTGAGTCGTCACCCAGCTTTCCATAGATTTGAGGTCTGATTTTTGGCACGTCATTTAATGTCTCTGCTTGAATTCTGCAAAATGTAAATAATTCTTTCCACAAGGAAGTGAAATGATCCCCAAATGGAAGATGGTCTATAATGCAAAGTATTATTACTAATGATTACCAATACATATTAACATATTTATTTCCTATATTCTCCCTCCAAATTCTATTTTTAAAAAGCATTATTTTAAAGTATTGTTATTTACTTGCATCGTGTGTTTTGGGTTGATTTAATTTTTTTTTTACTTTTGTAGGGTACCTTATTGTCTCTTCTCTTCTTGAGCACCTCATTGCTATAAAGCACTTTTCTACAAAGATGCTATGCAAATTAATAAAGATTAATTATAATAGCTGTGTAGTATAATTACTAAAGGCTCTGGATTTGATGGTTTCAAATTGATATTTAGGGCATACCAGCAGATCAGCAGATGTGGATCTAAATGACTGACTTGGAACATAAGGCAGCACAATGTCAGAAAACTATGCTCGGCCGTGATTATTAATGGGCTTTTAATTAATGGGTATTTCAGACAAGCCTGTTATTATCACATGTCTAGTTGAATTTGGATTGTTTAACAAACCAGTTTTCTTACAGGCTCTTAGGAGCTGAAATTCCTTCTAGTTCACACTTTTTGAAGATTAAATATTTTTATCTTTTTTTGTCATTTTTTCTCTGCACAGGGTAGGTGACTTGTGTTATTGTAATCTAGAAATGAATCAGAATTAAAGGATCAGACATGAAAGTAGAGATGGACCTACACCAAATACACTCAGTCTGTATATCCCAGAACTGTGAAATGTTTCAGTCTGACTTAAGATCTGGACATTGCTGCTCTGTCAGGCCCTCATCCCCTATCTGTTTGTTAAGAGTGACCTAAAACCCATCCCCTAAGTACCCTCTTGACTGTGGATATGTCTGAAGGCGGATCTCAATTTGGCATTCCACTGAAGGAAGCCATGAATAGGGAGAAAAGCTAGAGCTGAATCATTTAACACGGGTGTCAAACATATTGCTTGTAGGCTGGATCCAGCATGTGGAGCCCTATGATTTGGCCTGCGGGTCTCAGACTGACCCTGGATACCTCATGTAGCTCTTGGAGCTGGTCTGGGATGCAGCGTGGAGCTCCCCAGTAGACCAGTCCTGTGCACTGGTTCCAACACACAGAGATGACCTAGGTCCAGCCATGGGCAACTGGTGCCTCCTAAGTCAGGGGGGCATGTGCCCACCCCCCGCCCCTCCCCCCAGTGGCCAGTCAGCAACTGAGCGTGAGGTCCCCTGCGGCCAATCACTCTGACATGGGGAGAGGGAGGCGAGTCCCCCTGCGGCCAATTGTACCGACCTAGAAGTGCCAGGGGCATGCCTAGAAGTGCCAGGGATATGTCTGGATGTGCCAGCGGCACTTCTCCTGGGACCCTCACTCCCTGGCCAGCTCTTGGGGGGGGGGGGGGCGGG